>NC_141689.1:2100192779-2100727799 GCF_964263255.1 Lissotriton vulgaris | reverse complement strand
TTCTGTTCATTCATTTTGGTGGCTAAATTAAGATAAAAATGCATTCTGTTTATAAATTGGTGTTAGACTTCTTTTGAGTTGCGTCAATTACTTATCGTTCATGTTGGTGGTACTCTGAAATGCTTAACACTCGTTCCTCTAGTAAAGCTTGACTGTTCTTTGCCACACTACCAGGACTAAGTTCAGGATGTATTAGTGTGAATCCAAGGACCCTCTTTGGGGTTTGTGACAGTATTGCATGATGAAGCTTAACCAGCATCATCACTTAATACTCCACCTTCCTACAATCACTACAGACCTCCTCACACGAGAGTGCTAACCCTACCCTAAAACAACATCACTGCATCCACCCTCCAATCCCACCCTACAAGTGAACTAAATATCAACCCTGCTCTCAGTCAGGATAGTATCTACACCACTCCTAATCAGCTATCCAATATTAAGATACCGATTGTGGTTCCTACACACTACCAACCACCTATTTCTTTAGATTGGACGAGTTCCCATTATGACAGTGCTCTCACCAGTCAGGAGCCCAATAGATAACTCTATACCTTTAGTCTCCATGACCACCTTCCATCTAACATCTTTACAGCAAAGTATGAACTCAAACCAAAATTCCATCACCATATCCCTGGACACAACCAACTCTCATATCCGCTGCCTCAAGCGGAGGGACTCTCCTCTCACCCACAAAATCATGCACAAATCACCCCCAATCAACTCAATAGTACCTTCAACTACAATAGTACCTCCCATCTCTACTTTTCCCTCAATGAAATAAAATCAGATCTACAGCTGATAAGGGCTGACATCCTTAATCTACTACATATCACCTCTAACCTAGAACATAATTGGTTGAATCAAATTGTTCACCAATATAACCAGAACATTCCCTTCCCCAAACACCCTTTTTCTGCTAGCCCTACCAACACCTGGGCTCCTCAGCCTAGTTGAAGATGCAAACCAAATGTATACATTCCTTCCGACCCAACAGCCTGGTTAGACACATATTCAACAATAATATCCTCTCCCTTCTCGTCTCACCCAACCCCCGCTCCGACTAACCACATTATGTCCAGAGAAATTCAGTCAATTGTCACCCACCCACTCAGGAAACCCCATCCTAGATTTAGATCCATTAATAAAACAAACCTCAAACAGTCCCCATCTCTCACTCCTCTACCAATGTTACCAAAACACACCTACAATGCGAGTTACTCAATTGTTGTTCAGAAATGAAACAGGCTGCTGACATTGCTGACCTTATACTCAACCTTGATGTAGACCTCCTAATACTCATTGAAACACGGCTAAAGGAATCTTCTTCCCCTATACTAGACATCCTAGTCCCTCCCAGCCATGACATCATCCAACTGGACCACTCAGGCCGCCCCAGGGTGGCATGGCGTGTATCCATTGGATAATCGCTCAGTAAAACAAACTCATACTCTGTCACTGTCTCTTGCGAATATCTGAGGATTAACATTTAAACTAAAGTAAATTACCTTGCACACTGCACAGATCTACGACCCAAGAGATAACCACACATTCATCGAGCAAATCATGGAGATCATCCCTACCAATAACCACCTTTTTCTTGGCCCATTTCAACATTTACTGGAACAACACAAATGACTTGCAAGTGAATAGTATAAAGTCCTTCCTTCATGACCTCAACTTAACTCAAGCCTACAACAGCCCTACTCATAATAAAGGAGCCACCCGCCCCCCGCACCCCACCAGCAGTGGGGGGGGTGGGGGGGGAAGGAGCAGGTGGGGAGTGGTGATCGGGTAAAAAAAAATTCACTTACCTCCCGCCCAGCCGCCGCTGGTCCTTCTATCCCTCCGCCCCTTCTCCTCCAATGTTATTTTTGCAATTTCATACTACTCAACTGTCCACGTGCTTTGCCCTCATCTCCCATCTCAACGCCTTTGAGCTTCTCTCCTCCCCTACTTCTCTCCTCTTGATTTTTTCTGCTCTTCCACCTTATTCTCTCTTCGCTCCCTCCCTGGCCCCCCTTGGCCCACAGCTATTCTCTCTCCTCCGTGATTCTGCTCCACTGTTCTCCTTTGCTTGGGGTGCACAGCTCTTCTGCAGCCTGAATGGCAGAGACAAGCAATATCAGCATGCAGAGCGCGACGTGCCTGTCTGGAGATACTGTTCACTGCTACAGTCCAAACTTGCTCATTGACAGCCCTAGAGCATGCAGCCATGTCATGACAGCGGAAGTGGCAAGAGGCACTTCAGTCCATAGAAAACGCGTTATACAGATATTAAAATGACAATATTAGAAAGTCTTACTTGTCCTGTTGGCTCAGGCAGGCTCACTGGCAGATCTCTGGCGTGCCAGGGAGCATGAGAGGAACCCGGTACCGGCTCTAGGACAGGAGCAGCAGGACGGCCACTATCCTTCTTCTGCATGTCACCATGAGCAGGAGGGGATGCACTGTCTCTGACAGACGTGACATGAAGCAGCCTGAAGGGGATGTGGGGAGAGAATGTGGGTCACACAGGAGAGCACCTGCTGCATCCTCTTCCTTCTTTGGAGAAGCATGAACCAGGAAGCCCAGTGCTCCCACGCTCTCCGCAAACAATCACAACGCTGCAGTGAAGCATTGTGATTGGTCTGAGCACCGTGTCATGGTGCTCAGCCAGGGTCTGTAGAGGGGGGGGGGGCATGTTCTCCATGCAGGCTGTAATGCAGCCTGCATGGACAAGGGGAAAGTGCGCATGACTGGTTTGGGCGGCCCGAGCGGGCTGATCAAACAGTCATTGCGCACTTAGGAGGGTTGTTCTCTCCTCCCTGCTCTTCAGCCCCGCCCCTTCATGCCTGCTTCTGCAACAGGACAAAATGAAATGATAATAATGTTACGTATTATAATTTTGTTTTTTCGCTCTTTTGCTGTATGAAGGCAGTGGGGCGACGCTCCTCCGACTTAGCAGAGGATCAGCCATGGGCCACTTTAGACATAATCATAGCAAAGGAGAACACCGTTTTAATTAAATGTATCCTATCATGCGACTGTACTGACAACCATTGCATCACCTTCTTTATAGCTGAAAGGGCATTTATCTCCCAAAGTCAAGAGTGGAAGCCAAACATTGGGTTAGATGCACCCATAATATCAACCCAATCATGCTGTCTGTTATCAGTAACAGTACCTGTACCTACCCACCAACATGTCTGACACACAAGACCTCACTGATCACTGTATTAACTCCATGTCCAACATCATGGATGTCATTACCCCAAACAATTAAAGTGAACCCTGATCAAAAGATCCAACCCATGGTTAAACTTTAGCCTTAACAAGGAACGCCGCTTTCTTAGTCTTGCAGAAAGATCTTGGAGACTGGCCCCCTCTCCGGCGAACCTCAAATTTCTGCAACAGAGACAGAGCAACTACAACAGCGCATTTGAAGTTCCAGAGCAGCATTTTTACGACAATAGCCACACACGGCCATGAATCGACCCAAAAAATTGTTTGGAATTGACAAAAAACCAAAGGAATAGGAAATGTAATCCCCCTTCCTCAGACAATAAAACTCTACAAAACTGTGAAATATTTCCCTACTTCTTTATTGAGAAAACCATGAAAACTGATCTCTAGAACGCTGTGAAACTCTTACCAGTTGAAGCCTCTCCACACCCCCTACCCAATTTTTCGGGAAGATTGCTCTGTAAGCTTTCTCCAGAAACCAAAAAATAATGCTTTGTGGTTCATCTTCAAGACCTTTGAGAAAAATGCCATCTTAAAACTATTAACATCTCTGAAATACTGTAACAACTCCAGTGACCCCCTTACCCTCCAAACTCCTCAAGGAGATCAAACATCTCCCGCTCCTCTTATGGACCAGGATTATCTACGTCTTTATCACACAAGGCTCCATATTAAACTGCCTAAAAAGTGGCCAGGTTTCCCCATATTAAAAAAATAAACTCAGACCAGTTTGATCCTAACAACTACCGCCCAATCTCCAACAACCCAACTTTGTTGAAACTCTTGGAAAAACGTGTGAATCAACAACTTTTCAATCACATCAAGCAATTCCAACTTCTTGACCAAAGCCAAACTGGTTTAAGGCCAGGTCACAGTACTGGAACATCCCTGGTCCACATTGTCAACGATGCTCTACGATTACTCGATCAGAATGAATCCTGCTTATTAATCCTACTTGGTCTATCAGCTGCGTTTGACACACCAAACAAGAGAATCTTAAGGACCTCCTAGAATGTAGGGTGGGTCTCTCCTCATTCCTACACAACAGACCTCAAAGAGTTTTTATCAACCACATTCCATCCAACCAGACATCAGTCACGATTGGCGCCCCTCA
Source organism: Lissotriton vulgaris (assembly GCF_964263255.1). Lineage (NCBI taxonomy): Eukaryota > Metazoa > Chordata > Amphibia > Caudata > Salamandridae > Lissotriton > Lissotriton vulgaris. The sequence goes on along the minus strand of NC_141689.1, from coordinate 2,100,723,460 downwards.
AGGCTCAATTCTTTCCTCACCCTATTCAACCTGTACATAGAACCCCTGACTGAAATCCTCAGACTTTCTAACATATCTTACCATATGTAGGCTGATGATACTCAACTTTACATAAAAATGTCCTCACCCGAAGACATCAGTAAAAAATACAACATTGGCTGAAACATAACCACCTAAAACTTAGCATACTCAAAACTGAGGGCCGTATTATCAAGAAAGGGCGATACATTATCGCCGCTTTTATCGGCAGGAAACTGCCGTTAAAACGGCGATAATGGCCTTGATAATATGCCCTTGTGAATTCCCATAGAAGCCCAGGTTCTGGTGTTAACCTGGGCTTCTATGGGAATTTACAAGGCCATATTATCAAGCCCATTATCGCCGCTTTAGCGGCAGTTTCCTGCTGATAAAAGCGGCGATAATGCATCGCCCTTTCTTGATAATATGGCCCGGAATTCCTTTTACTCTCACCACACAATATCACTCCTAACATTAAAGAATATCTCCCAAATCTTACAGCCTTGAACTCTACCACAAACATCATTGACTCAGCAAAATCCCTAGGAACAGTCTTGGATAATAACCTTTCTATGCAAGACCACATCAGCGCCTCCACCAGAGGATCCAATCATCAACTGCACGCAATATGGAAAATAAACTTTTCCTTCCCAATGAAGATCTCAGGACAGCAGTTCAAGCACTTTTGATCTCCGAACTAGACTGCAGTAGTACTACCGTTGTAGCCCTAGCAAAAATGTAACAAGCACCTTTGAAGGCTACAATGAACACGGCTGCTCAGCTCATCACAGGCTAAAAAAAATTTGATCATATCAACCCAGCCCTGAAAACCCTGAACTAGTTACCTTATGAGGCCACGATTCATCTAAAAATTGCCTGCATGACGCATAAAGCTCTTCACCATAACACTCCATCCTACCTGGCCCAGAAACTGGCTCCATCTGGCAGGAACAGATCTTCGCAAAGCACAAGCTCCCTACTACTGAGCCCCACAAATTCAACAAAAAGAAAACCTACAAGCGAGCCTTCCTCTGGAATTGCCCCAAAAATCTGGAACTCTCTTCCTCCTGAAACCAGGTCCAAGCTCTTGACAACCCTCTTCAAAAAAGAAGTAAAAAAAATTCTATTGAAGCAACACTTTCTCCATCAATGTTGTACCTTTCTCAGCCTTACCTCCGAGAGTCTATTTGCTCATGTTTACATTTTCTTTATTGTTTGCCATTTTATTTACTATTTCTATGACCAATACCGATTGGGATCTTTGTCAATCTTTCGCTTTATAGCCACCTATTTGTATACTGTTCTACAAACACCCATATACCCGAAAGGGTCTTGTTCGCGCAATCACCTCCGAGAGTCTATGTGCTCCTGTTGTCATATTCTTTGTTATTTTACATGTTTACCACTGTAACTATGATGTCCATGACCAATACCAAATTTAGATCTTGTGTTGATCTTTCATCCCATAACTAACTATATACTATTGTACAGTGCTCTGATACCCGAAAGGGTCTTGTTTGCACTATATAAAACTCTAGAAATAAAACCTATAATGAACATCTCTAAAAGCATGGTTTGTGTAAGATACACAAGAGTATGGGTTGTACATTATCTGAAAAGGCACGACCTGCTTAATATATATAAGAGCACTGTTTGTAATTGTGTAACAGGAGCGTGACTTGTTTAACATATATATGGGTGGTTTGCATAACATCAACAATGCCTGCTTTACATCTATAAGGGCCTGGCGTGTATACAATCCGAGATAGCCCTGTTTGAAGAACACCTCCAAGGGCGTGGTTGTTTAAGATGTGGAATGCCACAGCTCGTACTTCTTAAAAGTCTATTAGGGCATGGCGAGTATAACAAAGATGATGTATAGTTTATTTAACACCTAGAAAGGCGCTGTTTGTATACCCCTATACAAGGGCGTGCCTTGTATAATTTATACAAGGGCAGGACTAGCTTAACATCTAAATGAAAAGGTTTGCAGTTCTATAGTATCTATAAGGGTTGGCCTTTGTGCTGTTGCTTGTATCGGGAATTGAGAAATAAATTCAGATGTGAATGTGCGCATTGACGGGGGTCGCGGCCGTTGCAGCGTCGCCGCACCAGTAATCCGCACACGCATGCCTGCATCCGAAAGAAGCTGGAGTTCATTATGTGAGGCCCGCAGCGGGGGGTGAGAAATGTCAGGGCCGAGAACAGGACAATTAGAGACCCGCTGATCTTCACGGCTCCCGCTACCAGCCAGAACTGGTTTGTGGTAAACTGAAGCTACCTACGACACTTTAAGACGCTCAAATCCCCCTTGCCTCGCCCGAGCCGCATACCAGATGAAATATGAACGCCCCTCCGCTGGTATCCCCAGTGGAGACGCCCTAGCATACCAACCTCTGGGCTCCCCGAATTTGGAATGCGTAATTCCTTCTGCAGCTGAAGAAGGGCTTCTATTTTTGGAAGGGTCCCGGGCCGACGCTGCGGAGCGCGCGCCCTGCTCTGAAAGAAATTACCCAGTTCAATAAACGTATGACTGCCCCTCGGAATAATTTGTTCCTGTTAGATTACATTCCCCCGGGAGGCTGTTTGTTGGTATGTCCGCAAGTATTCGAGGGTATCAGGCAGGCTCACATCCTGTCGTCAGTCTGTGATGTGTCTGGACATTACCACAGTGCACTGTTAGCTATAAAGCATCTGTTCGACATTTTACACTGATTATCATAAATAAGAGAAGGTATGCGTGTCAATGCATTGTTTTTGTTCAAAGATTTCTCAACAACAGCATAGCTGTTTAGCATGTCATCATGTCTGCACTTTTGTATGTGTTATTTATTTGCAGTTTCATATAGCGCTAACCAGAGTAGAGGGGTGTCAGGGCTCTTTACTAGAGGAAGGATAGTTAAAGCACAATAGACAGTTGGTGGTACATTATTCCGTGGACAAAACAGGCTTGCATAAAAGTATCAACGACGGTGTTAAATATTCATATTTCATGTAAAAGTGGACCAAAAGGAACACAAAAACTAGAAATGTACATATGTACATATCTCAAACCTAGGACCTTCGTAGGCATAGGACCTAACACATCATGTGAGAAGTCACCCTAGAAGATAATGTTGAAGGAGTAGATTCGTCAGGCCCATTTTAAATCAAAGAGGTCCAGATGTTAGGGCTCGCCCTGAAAACCGTTGAGTTATGTGGTTCTTTGTTGCTTGACCTTAGATGTTTCTTCGAGCATGAACACAAGCTCCAGAGGGAGCGGCTACCTCCCCAAGAGGTGAAGGTTTGTACCAGGTACTTCAGGGAATCAAAATGCATTGTGAGTGATGCAGGCCTTTTGAATACATCCCGAGTCTCCACAGAAAGTCACTTTCCACGAGGCTGTTAAAAAATGGAGTCAGGATTTCCATGGCTCAGACTCCAAATTGTGTGTGCATCGGAGCAAGCTGCTATTACAGTTACTCACTCTGCTGCTTCATCACAAGAGCATCAGGAGAAGACATCCATTAGAGGACAGTGAAGTGCAAATAAGAAAACAACATTGAGAAGACAGCAGAATATACAGATCCAGCAGGAGTAATACAGTAACTGCATCCTGATATATATATATATATATATATATATATGTCAGCTCCGACAATCCCTCCCCACAATCCTTTGGGAATTAGGAGGCGCTTTCGGCACTCGGCCTTCGTCAGGTATGAGACGAAGGCCGAGTGCCGAAAGCGCTTGTGAGCGAGATTAAAATCTTTGTGCATCTATCTTCGGAGTGCTGCCTCCTAATTCCCAAAGGATTGTGGGGAGGGATTGTCGGAGCTGACATTGACGTCGGGTGCACCCCCGACTGGCAGGCACCCGCCTTGGAGTGCGACGGGCTGGTGCGAGTGAAGCTGCTATATATATATATATATATATATATATATATATATACACATATATATATATATATAGTCACTGAAAAAAACATAGGTTTCACACATGTTTTAGTTAGCTGGACATTTCACTCATACAAAACCATTTAAATTCCCCCGTTATAGTTAGTTCAGCTAACTATAACTTGCGCGCCCGCAATGCACTGCTGATGACGTCACATATTACATCACTCATGACATGGTCAGTGACATCACTCATGACATCACTGATGACATCTCAAATGACATCACTGATGACATCATCTAGTGAATGTGTGTCTTTCTGAAAAATAAATATTTTTTATATATGTATATCTAAAGGTCGATGGAAGAATAAATAGGTAAATAAGTGTCTAAATGGATGGTTTTTTTTGTAAAATTGATTGTATAACTGAATTTTTAAGTGTATCTTAGTGAATACATGTATTAGCGAGTAATGTTTAAATATGTAAATATCTGTATTAGTGTCCCACTTTGTGTATAAGTGGCTGCATGGGTTGGTGAGTAGCTACATGAGTGTCTATATGGGTTATTAGTTGGTTTTTTGAGTATCAGTATGAGTGTCTGTATGGTTTGGTGGGGGTATTACTTAGCGCACAGATGCATGAATGACTGACTCACTGTTTGTATGTGTTTTGAAGACAGCATGTGTGCAGGACTGTATGGGTGCTTGAGTGTGTGTATGGGTGTGTTAGTGAGTGAATGACTGTCTCAATAGTATCTTTATGAGTAACTACATATGTAAGTATGTGTTTCTATAAGTGATTGTTTAAGAGAGTAAGTGTGTGTTCGTTTCTGTAGAAGTAAGTGTAGTGGTGTGTGTATAGCAGTATATGCAAGTAAATGGATGTTTGATAGTTTATTTGCATGTGTGAGTATGTGTGTGAGTAACTCTATGGATGAGTATCGGTGTGTAACAGGATGTATAGGTGTATGAGTACATATGATGAGTGAGTACATGTATGAGTGACTATATTCAATTCAATTCAATTCAATAAAAATTTATTCGGATAACAAAGTATCCATAAAAGTATAAATCAGAAAAAGTGACAGTTTTAGATGAAACAAAAACAATAACATGATACATCCAGATTCAAAAGTCAAGCATGGTCTGTCGAGCTCGGACAGCTATACGCAAGAAAGTGCTGGTGCGAAATATGAGTTCATCAATGTCCATGGTTAAAATCATTAGATAAGCATTTTCCAGGCTGATAGGTTTCAATTTTTTAAAATATGGGGTTAAAAACAATTCAGTGTATTTCATATAAAATTTGCAGAAAAATAAAAAGTGCACAATGGATTGATGGCTCAGTCCATCACACGGACAAGGGAGAGAGTCGAGATGTTTCTGATGACCAAGGGGAAAACAAAGTGCGAATTTAATTGAACCTGCCCTTAAGTGGAATAATAAACCCCGCACCCATTGACTCAAGAAGTGTCAAGTAATAAGGGATAGGCGAGGTCAAAAGGTCAAAAGCCAGGTATATGGAAACTGTGGTCTTAAGGGATTCCCGAATAAATCTTTCTTCAGAAAATAGATAGAGTGTATAGAGCATTCCTTATTTCATTTTTGGGTGGGAGTTTATCTACGTTATGTTTAATGAAAACATACCCATAATTAATGCTACACAGACTTTTATACACTCCGGAAAGCCAGGGAATATCAAAACATTTGTCACATTTCCGACAATCAGTGATAATATCCCTAGTGAGTGAGGCCGCCGGATTATTCCAGATGGAAAGCCAAAATAAGGCAGGGCGGGCACGAATGAAGTCCTCAATAACATTTAAGTTTAACTCCTTATGGCAGACATATTGTGCAGTAGAGATAGGAACACAAAGTAGCTTTCTAAGGAATCTGTTCTCTTCCAATTGTATAGGTCCACACTTGGCCACACCCCAAACCTCTGCGCCATAAGTGGCGACTGGGGAACACTGGGCTTTATAGATTTTCAAGATAGCAGATAAAGTGATGGTGTTCTTGGAGCGCGGTAAACTGAGAATTGAGTTGATGGCCTTTGAGAACCTACCCCTGGAGTGAGCGATGTGCTCAGTCCAGGAGTTGTTCGCAGTAAAGACCACCCCCAAATAGGGAAAATTATTGGTAGACCACAATTTATCTGCACCTACCGAGATACTGCCTAACTGTCGTTTATTGGGGCCACAGGACATAATAAAAGATTTCTTAAAGTTGGTCTTTAAGTCGAGAGACTCCGTGTAGTCGACAAATACCTTCACCAAAATGCGTAAAGCATTAGGTGTGTGGCCCATAAGGACCGCATTATCTGCATAAAGCAGAACAGGTAGGGGATTGCCCAGAATTTTCGGGACATCAAGGGGTAAAGAAGTAAGGCTTTTATGAAGACCATTAATATAGATAATAAAAAGAAGAGGGGCTTGGACGCAACCTTGTCTCACCCGTGTGAGACAGTGTCGACAGTGGTCGGGCAGCCTTTTTAGTGCTGCTCGACATGTCGGCCGCGTTCGATACGGTTTGCCATCGGACTCTTATCAGGAGACTAGAGGAGTGTGGGGTAACAGAGGCAGCAAGAGACTGGCTGATATCCTATCTTGGCAGCCGGCAACAGTTGGTCTCGCTCCCTCCATTCCGTTCTGAGCCACGGAAAGTAGGGCAGGGGGTCCCACAGGGCTCGGCCATCAGCCCTATACTTTTTAATCTGTACCTCCGCCCCCTGGTCCAGCTCATAAAATCTTTTGGTGTCTCGGCTTTTAATTATGCCGACGACACCCAGCTGGTCTTTTCTCTGGAAGGAAACAATGCGGTTCCGCTGGAGACATTTCATCGCTGTATGGCAGCCACAGCGGACTGGCTACGGGCCAACTCCTTACAGTTTAACAGCACGAAGACAGAGGTGCTCTATTGCTCCATAGACCGGATCCCGCGGGTACTTCCAGAGTACTTTTGGCCTGTCACCTTTCCCGAGCCAGTGTCGGCTGCGGAATCAGCTCGTAACTTGGGGGTGATCTTCGGCCCAAATTTACAGCTTGACATGCACGTCAATAAAACTATTTCTACGTGCATGATGCTGCTACGCATGTTGCGTAAAGTTCTGCCCCTTCTCCCCGCCCAGGCCAGGCCGGAAGTAGTTCGCGGTACCATACTAAGTCGTTTAGACTATTGTAATGCGCTACTTCTGGAGGCCCCAAAAAACCAGTTGGGGAAGTTACAACGGGTGCAGAATATGGCTGCCAAGTTGGCTCTTTCCCGCCCTAGCTATAGCTCTTCTACTCTAGCTTTAAGAGATCTACATTGGCTCCTGGTACACCTGCGGGTACTGTATAAAGCCGCGTGCCTGGTGTTTAAGGCAGTACATCAACAGGGCCCAGTACCCTTGCAGAATATGTTTGCCTGGTACTCTGCCTCGCGGCCCCTCCGCTCTTCTTCGGCACATCTGCTTGTAGTCCCGAGGTTTCAGAGAGTTAGGATGGGTGGCCGCTCATTTAGTGTTGCAGCGGCCAAACTCTGGAACTCCCTGCCACTCTCCTTGAGAAGCCACAGGGACTACTTTCCGTTAAGGAAAGCGTTAAAAACGTATCTTTTTCCCAGAAATGTTTGAGCAGTAAAAAGTGTGACCGCCCGAAGTTCAAGCGCCAGGATGCCCTTTGGGTGACAGGACTGCGCTCTACAAGTACACCTACATACATACATACATACACCCCTCTTTGAACTTTAAAAGTATTTGTAACTTCGCCCCCCTGACCAATTCTAACACAAGCATTCAGATCCTTGTGCAAATGGGCCAGAAAGTGCACAAGGGACTCCTCTAGGCCATAATCCAAAAGGGCTGTCCAGAGTTTTGATCTGTTAACGTAATCGAACACAGAGGACAAGTCCATAAAAGCGAGATACACTGGTGATCTGCGCGCGATATTGTATTTCCCCAAGATTAAATTAAGATTAAGACACTGCTCAATGGTTCCGACCCTATTACGGAAACCTAATTGTCAGCGTTCCAAAATACTATTCTCCTCGGTCCAGCACAGGATTTTATTATATAAAATCCGGCCAAGAATTTTTAACGTGTTGTCAATAAGGGAGATAGGCCTGTAACAGCTTGGTTGGGAACGATCTCCCTTTTTAAAGATAGGGACAATGATACTAGTTGACCAAGTACAAGGAAGGAGAGCACCCGTAAGATTATTAAAAACATTTAAAATGAGTGGAGCCCAGTCATCGGGGTGTGATTTAATAATATCAATAGGTAGGCCATCCGGGCCCGGTGCCTTATTCCCCGCACTCTGGGTGATACCGTCCTCTACCTCAGACAGAGTTATGTCAGCCCTGGGTGGGTGGGAGAAGGACAATAAGGCAGAATCAGACTGGGGTGCAGTATACATTGCACTAAAATGGGTAACCCAGGATTCGGCTGTAATAGAGCAGCTAATTGGGGTCATAAACTGTCTAGAAGAACGTAAGTCTTTGACAGCTGACCAAAAAATATTTCCCTTCTTTAAATCAGCAGGTCTAGCCAAAGCGGCCCAGCGGTCTTCTAAGATCTCAATTTTCCTTTTATTTATGATAACTTTATACCTACGTCTTGCTTCTCTCACCTCACTAGGACAATTCGGTTTGAGAGACAAGACCCTTCGTAGTTCTCTATTTGCTGCTAAGCACTCGCGGTTGAACCATCTAGGACCGGATTCAATATCCCCACAGGGTATAGATAATAGGATTTTAGAGGCTGTACAGATATTAACAAAATCACAGACGGCCTTAGGATGCGGAGCTGTATCTAATAGACAAGAGTTAAAAAGATGTAAATTGCCTCTAACTAAAGCATGGAACGTTTCCGTGATGTTAACACCCCGCAATTTGAGTCTAAGTTTATCTGTAGTGGGGGCAAGATTCCTGGCACCACACTCTTTATTAAAAGTGGGCCGTGAATCCAAACTGATAACAACCCTAATGGGGTTTTGATCCCCTTGGCTCATCGGGATAACAGCACCATCTAATAGACAGTCAACTATGCGGGTGAGGCAAAGAAATAATCGATAGTTGAAGAACGCCCTCTACCTCTGACAGTTGGCACTGACTGAACATTAGGGGAAGAAGTGGCAACAATATCCATGGCGTTTTGCAAGTTGTGGGTAGTTAAAAAAGAGAGCAAATCAGTGCCCCTATGACAGGCAGAGCCCGGGCCAGTTGGCCGGTTAAACAGTGTCCTACTATTTAGCCTGGCATTAAAATCTCCGCCCAGAAAGATCCCATAGGTTTTGTCAAAATCTTGCCTAGACTCTAAATTGGTGATAAAATTTAATAAATCTATAAAGTGTCTATTCGGGGTAGTATTAAAATCATTATTATAAAAATTAATCAGGAAAAACGAGACTTTCCGTCTATATAAAAAAGCTTGGAAATGCGGGTTATCAGTTGGTATACTCTTAATACACCCGCCAGCTGAGATGTTAATCCAAGTTGATAGGCCGCCCGAGTGACTATATAGAACTGTTGGTGAATGAGTGGATGTGTATGTAGATATTGGAATTACTGAATAGGTTGTTGTAACGGGTACTGGTATCTCCATTTTTTTGAAAATTTTAGTTTCTATTTTTGAATGTGTGTATCAAAGGATATATTACAGTGAGAGGAGGTCTGCCACTCTTTCACAAGGATGATGTCATCAGTGATGTCATTTGAGATGTCATCAGTGATGTCATGAGTGATGTCACTGACCATGTCATGAGTGATGTAATATGTGACGTCATCAGTAGTGCATTGCGGGCGCGCGAGTTATAGTTAGCTGAACTAACTATAACGGGGGAATTTCAATGGTTTTATATGAGTGAAATGTCCAGCTAACTATAACATGTGTGAAACCTATGGTTTTTTCAGTGAATTTCTAAGGTTTTTTAAATGCTAATTCCTAACTATAACGCGGCTGAAACCTATGTTTTTTTCAGTGAATTTCTAAGGTTTTTTAAATGCTAATTCCTAACTATATCGTGGCTGAAACCTATGTTTTTTTCAGTGAATTTCAAAGGTTTTGTAAATGATAATGTTTAAATGTTTTAATTGTTATATTTTTTATACTGATTTACTACATTGTTTTAAAGTATTTATATTTAAGATATTTTATTTTTTGAATTACATTACATATTTTTAATATAAATTGAAAAAAAATGTTTTTAATTTTTTTTAAATTTATGTATATTTTATATAGCAGGCAATGATATCCTATTGAAGGAAATTCAAGTTACTGGTAAGTACGGTTAAAATTACTTTTCAGGATCAGTAGTGGGCGGAAAGATGTAGCACTGAGGTCTCTCCTGATAACAGGTGAGTAAATCTGAATTCGTAGTTCGGCTGATTTTAGAGGAATTTTTTTAAGTTCCAAAACTCCACACTTAGAAGAATTTCCAAGTGAAACCAGTCAATGTTAGCATATGGAAGGAAATTCAAGTTACTGTAAGTATGGTTAGAATTACTTTTCAGGATAAGTAGTGGGCTGAAAGATGCAGCACTGAGGTCTCTCCTGATAACAGGTGAGTAAATCGGAATTCGTAGTCTGGCTGATTTTAGAGGAATATTTTGCTCAATAGTGAAGGAAGGGGGCGGGGCCTGAGGTGACATGTGTGCAAACACGCCCTGTGGTGCGTTCTAAGTTGGGGAATTAATTCCTCTTCAATCCAGAGGTCCCCTAGGGGCCAACTAGCCCACCAGGTACCTCCAGTATGCGCCAGAGAGCTGCGTTGCAGAGAGGTGTTCAGAGGCCACGCCCCTTTTTACAACACTCTGCAATGCAGCTCCGTGGCACTTACTGGAAGAACCTGGTGGGCTAGTGGGATACTTTAACATGAAAGCGCGGGAGCCCTTGCTTCGTTTTTTTGGGATCGGCAGGATATGCGTATCCTAAAAAAAAAAAAACATTTTGGGGCCTTGGGTGTCCTTGTGGGATCCCCTAAGCAGGCCTAGGGGGTCAGGGTGTTTCTACCCTGCTCCCTTTTCTTGTTTTTCGTGTTTCTTTTTCTGTGTTCTTGTGCCTCGGTTTTACCGAGGCACAAGATGGCTACCAACACTTCCTGGTTTGGAGTGTTGACAGCCAATAAGCATAAAGCTCATGCTCGGGAGGATACGCGTACTGTACTTCGTCCATAGATATATCTATGATTTTACTTTTGATTCTCTCAGGAACTGCTTCACGGATTTACACCATTTAACAAAAAGCGTAATCTGCGAACCAAACTCTACCTTTTTGCCAAATTTGGTGTCATTCCGCTCAGCAGTTTGAGTTGTAGACGTCCCTATGGAAAATTGCATGAGGAAAACACGTTTTGGGACCCCCCTTTTTTTTCGACCCCCGCTTCACGAATCACCCTGAAACTTTCAGGGAAGGAGCAGGCCATCTTCTTGGAGAATTTCGCGAAGATTCGTCGACCGGCGCCAAAGTTATTAAAAATAGAATGTTGCAGTTCTCCTATGGAATCTAGGTCCTAACTATAACTACCTACTGGCGACGCCAGTAGGTAATACATACATAAATGTATATATTGTTACATTCTTTTTAAACAATTTTAGTTAGCAATTTGCAATAAGAAACAGGACACACCTAATTAACCATTATATTTAACAAATACAACACATAAGGCCAAGGCAAAGAAACGAGACAAAGAAAACGGCAGATGTTTCCAACCGGGGGAAACAGGCAGTGAACCACAGAACTAAACAAGCAGTAAACCTCTGAACATAAGGACGAGTACCTGGAAACATTACTCGCATTGGCTCCATAGAACTCCCAGTTCTACTGCTCACTTTCAGAATGTTTTCTCTGCAGAAGTCATCAGGACATAGTCTGTAAGGGCTGTACTTCTTGAGTGGAATTCTCCAGATGTGCTTATTTCGGAAGCCTGCTCCGCTGCCTCCTAATGTAAACTCACTGTGTTCTGTGGATACTGCTGTAAGGAAGACACAGCCCATGTAGGATGGTTTTCATCACCTCTTTGCAAATTTTACCTCTTTCTTTATCCACAACACTGTTTTCCTTTTGGGGTATAACTTAACTACTTTTGAATTCAGTGGTCTATGGTGAGAAACAAAATAACAAGAAGTTTCTCACTTGTAGTAATATTTCTACCAATATGTTATCCCCTGCATGGGTTCTCACGGTCATCACATGTTTCTTGCCTCTGTGACAAGTTTCAAACACATAATGTGGGGGATTTAAGCAGTTGTAGTGGAAGTTAGTGGAAGTTATCCCGCTATGTTATCCCCTGAGTAGGTTCTCATGACCATCGCATGTCCCTGGCCTCTGTGGCAAGTTACAATTCATGATATGTAGGCTTGGGCGCTTGAATTTCTAAGCAATTTTTAGTTCATAGTTATGTTAATGTTATGTTAATTTTTTTCTTCTATAGCGCTCGGCTACTCCAAGGAGCATCCCGGCGCTTTGGCGAAGAATATCCGCAGGTAGAACAGCAACATAACAGCTAAAACGCAAACCAGGAAAGGAAAAAAGACAAAAAAACTATTTAGTAAAAAGCCACGTTTTTAGTTCTAACGTCCATCTCACATAGGTGATAAAGAAACAGGGGCATATTTATTAAAGTATTGTGTTGCCCTTGTGCCACGTAACAGGCCACAAGAGCGACTTAACACTTAAGATAGAATTATCTAGCCATGTAAGGCCACCTTGTGTGGCCCTGCAGTGGCTTACTAAATCTAGAGTAACGCAACACAGCGCAAATCGCTGCGCTGCGTTACAATGCCTCAGGCATGTTTTCTATTGGTGGAGAGTAGGTGTTCCCACTCACCACCCATGGATTTTGGGGCATTCCCAGATTTACCATTATTGGTAGATCCGGGAATGCGTTTAAATGCTACATATTCCCAGGAGAGGCATAACGAAGAGAAATGTCTTTATTTCTCCTCACTTTTTCCTCATTCTGCAGCACACATAGAAAGGGGAAAATGCCTCAAGGGATTGTTTTTGTGCAAGAAGGTGTCCCTTCATGGACAAAAACAATCCTGCTTACACTGCAGACACCCTTCCACAATGGTGGAAGGGTGCCTGCTTTGATGTTAGACAGCACATTGTGCACCTGTGCTGGGAAAAGACTAATATACACCATATAATGTGAAGTATGGTGCATTCCTGCCCTTTCCCAATTGTGCACCACGATGTCCTGGAGCGCTGAGTGATTTTTACTAAACATACCCCTAAATTTATTAAGCTTTATCTACAGAGATCATGATCCATGAGAAGAACTAGCAAGAAAGATATATGTTCACACCTAGAGTGGCAGCAATCCAGTAATTTAATTGGCTATAAATGTACTAGCTATCTGTGGAAATAATAGAAAAGGGCCTTTGTTACCACCTACAAGTTTTATCTCTCTATAACTTTTAGAATTGTATATCTGTAGCAAAGTTCATACTATCCCTGTTTCTTGTAGACACAGGGATAAACCAGCAATATCAGAGGTGATATTGCAGGTGTCCCCCGCTAACCAGGTCCCTGGATACTTAGGGGCATATTTACAAGAACTTAACGCCGCCATAGCGTAGATTTTTTTGACGTTAGGCGGTTTTTTTATCGCTGTATTTACAAGTTGCTGCTTACTCCAGTTAGAAGAAGAAAGGAGGCAGCACCAGGGATGAAGTCATAATAGCCAATGTGATTGCTTACTCCAGTTAGCTGCAATTTTCTAGCGTAAATGCGAATTTTTCACATCAGAACTTCTGTAAGCGTGACTTACTGAAAATGAGATGCAAGGTAGGCATTCCCGTGTAAAAACTCCAGCAAAATACACTACGCGATATATACAAGGATTTCCTTGTATGTCGCAAAATGAAAAAGACTGCCTCTAAGTCCAATTAGAGGTAGTTTTTTAAGGCCAGAAAATACCTGGTCTTAAAATTGGTGCAAACACTTGGGTCCACATATAAGATGTTTGAGTGCTGGACAGAGCTGCAAGCAATATTGCTGCACTGCCCTGCGCCAAAAAAAAGGTCAGGAATGCGCCCTGTAAATTAGGTACGGCGAATTCCTGAGCCTCATTCATGAAAAGTGTTGCATCGCTGCGATAAAACAGCAATGCAACACTTTTCACTGATCCCCTCTTGTGACACCATAGATGCGCCGTATTTACGTACGGCGCTCCATGCCGCTGTCAATGACAGATATGTCTGGAATCCTGATGTGTGTCGCGTTAAAGACACGCATTGCTGCAGTTGTGTTGCAAGCATGACGCAACTCCAGCAATGCATGGGGCAAGCATATCCCTATGTCACTTAATCACCCTTATGCCTGTCATGAGGTAGGCGTAAGGTTTTTATGCATGGCGTCCTAGAATTGTCGCAGCGAAATCTGTGCAACTCCTGCAAGGCTTTGTTGCATGGGAACGCCCAACCTGCATATATCATACCCGACACAGGTATAATATGGCACAGGGCTTTACAAGGTCATGCATATGCCTAGAAGCATCACTTTGTAAATATGGTGTAACGTGGTGCACAATAAATGCTGCAAGTACGTCGAGAAAATGACCCACCAGAGGGGTTAAACTGTTGCAAGGGGCTCATGATTAAGGCCCCCTGTCTTTTTCCCCTACTGTGGCGCACAATGGCTGCCATACGCTAACACAGGCACACTTGCACCATGCAGACTTGATTGCTGTTGTACATGAAGGGACATCTATCAATCCAGGGTATTTCCTCTTTCTCTGTGTGCTGCAGAATGCTACACAGATAGAAAAAGTGAAAAAAAGAGTAGAAATTAAATCATTTATCATCGTAGCACCTCCCAAGCGCCACCCTCGGGGTGGTGTTAGATTCTGTTGCATTCCGAAGGTTTACGCTTTCTAGTAATCCTGTATATCCTTCATATTCCATTGGTTTGGCGTGGGAACGCCCACAGCACTACCCATTGAATGCCCCTTTCACACTGTTTGACACCTTCGAGTCTCATGACGAGCTCGGCTCGTCATGAGCCACGGTGCACGTGTGCTCATGAGCTCCTCTTGACCGTTAGAACGCTTTCATGCTGGGCAAATTCCCCTGCTGTGCGAGCGTTCTAAAGAAACGGGTGTGGTCATGACGAGCTCAGCTTGTCATGAGCACGCGACCACCGTGGCTCAAGACGAGCTATGCTTGTCATGATCACGGGGGCGCAGGGGAATTTGCCCAGTTCTGAAGGGGTTAATGAGTAAAAGGGGCACATAATTAGAAGTCCATGAAAAGCAGTGGCTTTATGTGGCCTTGTAAACATGCTGTGGCACATTGTGCCACCGGAACATCAAACAAGTGACGTTACAGCTTTGCATGAGAGCTGTTAGTGAGGTCCTTGGATAATAGAAGAACTCCCACAATTCATCCTTAGCAAGGTCAACAAAAACAGGGATCACCTGCCATTGCAGCTAGGAGCACCAAGGAGACCACCACCTCTGACATGCATCGCTCACCTGAACAGCTGCTATGTACCCTTTGGGTGACGACTCGACCCGATCCCCTCTAAGTGTGGACCCCGGTAGACCACAACAGGAAGCTGAAGACCAGGAACTTCAGAAAGCCAGAGAATCTCTGGAGCTGTCTGTAGCCATGGAAGAAGGAGAGACACACCAACCAGTCAACATTACATTAGGTTATCTGCCATCCGAGGAGACACATGTGGGGGCTACATGGACTTTGCACCGGATGACCAAGTCACAGTAGAGCCCACATCACTTGGGGAGCATTCAGGGTAAGTGTCAGGATCCTGTCTGTGAGGAGGATTGCACATCGTCTGCGCCGCATGCAGCTCCTTCTACCTCTCTTGTGTAACCTGCTGCAGATGGGGGGTGGCTTGTAGTTGTGACGGGGATGCCTTCTCCTCCTACTCCCCCAGGTCCCTTGGCTCCATGAATGACAGCTTGTTGCGCAGACCCTTCACTCGCTGTCCACAGATCCTAGCTACCAGGTCCAGGACTGTTCAGCGGCGTCAATAATTTGCGTGTCAACATCTGAGATCTCTCTCAGCCTCTACTGGTAGAGGAGGGAATACTTGATGCCCAACTCTTGGAGGCATCGCTTAACCACTAGAGACGAGCCCCTTTGCCTCTGCACACCTGTGGCGTAGTCAGGGAAGAAAACAACTGTGGCGTTATCCACTTTCACCTCCCCCAGCTTGCACAGCCCACTCAGGACAGCATCACGATCCATGTAGGAGGCAGAAGAGAAAGGGTCTAGGGCCTGTCCCCAGCAGCTGGTGGCTCTCTGGAACTCGGTGGGCCTGCTCCACAACAAAGAATGGGAAGTGTGCACCTGCTGGTAGTAGGTCACGCAACCATGTCTCAGTATATGCCACTGCATCAGCCCCTTCTGCTCCCTCAGGCAGACCCAAAACCCTTACGTTGTAGTGCTGGGAGCGGCCCTCCGCAAAATCCACTGTTCTTTCCAGTGACTTCATATGAGCCCTTAGCTGCTACACCTCCAAAGCTGCGCTCAGAGTACTCGAGGGACATTGACCAGTTCTTGCTCAATGTTGTGTACCTTGTAAGTCAGCTTGCGATGATCTGTGCGCTCCAGGGTGAAGTCGACTGTGATTTTGTCTATGTGGCTCCCAGAGGAAGTGCCTGTTTGTTCGAGGGAGGTACCCGCTGAGAGTACAGAGTCTAGCTTGCAGTCCAGGCTATCCACTGTCACCTGCCCTGGCGCCAGCGATCACCAGCCACTCGGTTCACCGACACAGAGGAGTGGCCAAATGTTGAAGCCACCCACATCTGCAGGCAGGGCATTGTTGCGCCAGACGCCCAGGCATTATGTATGACATGCGGTGCAGTGCAGTGTGGCCAGCCGGCCACTCTCCTCCAGTCAGGTGTACGCTAGCCAGGAATCTTTGTTCGGGTGGCACCGATGTTATGTTTTGTTAATTATATTCCTTAAGCACAACAGTTACCCGAAGGTACCCTGGCTCTGGCTACTGCCTTCTGTACATAGGAGTATCTGATGACCTATGCACTGAAAAAACAGTCCTAAATGGAAATTCCCTGTACACCCAAGAGCTCACTACCAGGGGGCGAGGAAAGGCCGCCCCACCCGGTGCCCTCATCCGATCTAACAGTGGCGACCAGCTTCTCTGTTCCCCAGTGCAATAGTGAGTGAAGGGAGATCAAGCTGAGCACCCAAGGGCCTGGGCCTGAACCGACCCCTGTGCCCCTACCACCCGCTGCCACCAATGACCGATATCAGGGACTAGAGCCAGTTGGTGGAGTTCCCCACCAGTCTTGTGTGGGGCCCAATGTGATGTAGGTACAAAAGGGGGTGGTGATGGACGGAGCATCTGAACCAATCAAACACTTACACCCAGTCAACAGATCTGTGCTTAATCCATCACCGTTCTTTAGTCCACTCTGCCACCCCAGTTCAGACATGGCCATATGCAAATCAGTCTGACCCTCTGCCTCATATGAACAGTCCAGCCCGAACTGCCAAGCCATGCCTTCCCTGGACCGGAGACAAGCTTCCTAGGACCGGTTTCTGGCATTCATGCCCTCTTCAGCCAGGCTTGCTTGAATCCAGTGGCTAAGTGAGCAAGGGACTCACGTCTGAGCATACCCTGCCAACTTATGGCGAACAGGGTGTTATGCAATGCATACCTCCCTTCTACCGATCACAGCTCCAAAGGGCATCAGGCGGTCTTCTCACACAGGTCAGCGACATGTCTCCATGCGACCTGTCAGGCTTCACAACCAGGTATGGGCAATCTCCAACGCCTCGATGTTTACCGCCACAGCCCACAGGCTTGGGCCCGGCGTGGACCGCCTCCACCATCAGGCTGTAGCGACTCCACAGTACTGCCACCTCCCACTCTCGGTCTCATACGCAAGCCCAGTAAGGCCTCCGTGCCCTGGAAACTGTCCGAGCTTCCAGGCATCAGCTTCCATGGTGTTGCAAGGATGACACTATGAAAAGTGCTGCATCACTGGTTTTTCCCAACAATTCACCACGTTTCATAAATGAGGCCCTGATTCTGGATTTCTTCTTCCCCTGGCTGGTCATCCTGGCTGTTGGAGGGTTTGGGGGGTTGTTGACCTGTGCTGAACTTGGGTCTGGCTGCTCCATTCTGCATTCCATTGTTTTTTTTTTTTTTTTTCATTAGAGGTGGATTTATAGCCTTTTTTTGCCTAGAGGCTGAAAAGTGACACTGGGATGACTAACGTGAATTGTTTTGCCTTGCGACACTTTTGTCTCGCTAACGTCAAATTTTGTATTACCTTGACGCTAGTGTTAGCGGCAGTTTTCACTACGGCTAGCTGATACTATTGCCATGTAGCGACATATTGTAAATACGTCGCTAACAGGTAGATAGTTTTCGGCAATAGACACTGTTAGGAAAATTGTCGCTAACCTGAAATGGAAAGTTGACCCTCTGTGGTAAAACTTCGAGGAAACACGTGCATGGTGTATTGAAGGTTTAGCGTAGTTATAGCAAAATTACATTATCAAAGGTGCAATATGTAGAACCCTGAAATGAAATACATCCCTGTTACTTACCCTTTACACATATATGATTTTATGTTATGTATGACCTCATAAATCATCTGCCCTCGCTTTCCACTGATACACATCAGGTTAGGAGTATGGGGGGCCATGCATAACACCCCCATCCTCCCTGTCCTATATGTAAAAATAAAATATGTGGTCTCCTGCCGCCCACCCCCATCGCTCTCAGTTCCAATCCCTTCCCTCTTCTCAAGAACCCTGTTGTTCAGCGCTGCACTGACAGCCTCTCAGCGAGCCCAGCCACAGCACCCTAGAATTCCCTTAAGATGTAGTAACAGTGGGTAACAAGTTCTGTTACCAACTATGGCTACTTCATAGCAGTGAATTACTGGATTTACCATTCAGTAACCAGCAGTAATGGTCCCTGTGCAAGAGCCACACATAACAACAATACAATATCTAGCCAGTTGTTGTTTTGTAAGTGGTAGCGTGAATAGAGTTTTAGAGCATGCCCCCTTCTTTAATGATCCTTGCCCCAGTCCTGACAAAATGAGGATATACACAAGCATCAAGACAATACATGAGTTTATTACAAGAAACACTTTTTAGGTGTAATGTTTTCTTTGCAACATTGAATACTGTAGAGGCAAAATTAACCAAATTGGATTTGGTCAAATGTAACATGTAATACGGCACACAAGTATTCACTGTGGTCCATGTGGCTGCTCTGCACATCTCCTGCACTTGCTTTGCCCATGAAGTAGAGACTGCTCTCACTGAACGTCCCTGTACTTAATTCATGTCCTGTAAGCCTGTGAGATAGACTGGTGACCCACCTACTTAAAGAAGGGGCAATACATTTTACCTGTGTTAGCTACCACATATGACACAAAAACAGAAGTGGTACTTTGAAAATCTTTGGGAATTTTTCAAAACCGATATCAAAGCTCTGATAACTTTCAAAGACAGATGAAATGGCTGTCCGAGTTTCTCTAACAGATTAGTACAATAATATCTTGGGCTACATGAAAATGTGTTTTGCCTTTTAGGCTTGTTTTTAAGACCACCCTAGCTGGCAAAAGTGTCAAATAGGGATAGGAGATGGCCAGATCTCCTAAATCCATTAACCTTCTGGCTGATGTAATTGCCAGTGCAAGGCTACTTTTGCAGAAAGCCACAAAACTCCTCTTGTTTTTAAAGGGTCAAATGGTTGTTTCTGTAGCCTTTTAGTACTATAGCCAAATCCCATGATGGTGCTGGATTAGGAACCACTGGCTTGTTTAGTTTGAAGATTTTATTGAACCTGAATGCCAGAGAAACATTTATAAGATATCACCATATTATTCCATGAATAGCCTAAATGCACACATTGCGGTGCTATGGTAGATGTAGCTACACCCCTTAGAACTCAATGTCATAAGGACTCAAACATTTGAAGAGTGTCACAAGCTCTGGCCATTAGGCTTTTTCCAGTCCCCATTTTTCAAAGACTTTCCAGTGTTTAGAAAAGGATACTAATCTTAATGGCTTTCTGGATGCCTGAATGTTTGCAGCCAGTTCCTTGGTACACCAACATTAGGTTCTAGAGAGTAAGCCTCTCAACTTCCAATCCATCAGATGCAGATTGAACTACTGTTTCTCTGGCTAATACGAAACCAAAGAGGAGACGGGCAGGATGGAAGTTTTAGAGATTGTTACACTAATAATTGTTGTCTCCAAGGACGAAAGGTTCATATGGTCACTATCAGAATTATTGTAACCCTCCTACCCCGAATCGTCCGAAGACCCCTCTGGAGTAGTGGTATCGGCTGAAAAGCATATAAAGGCTTCTCTGTGGCCACAGCAATGACAGACCGTCTACTGCCCAGGCATGGTCTCCGAGGAAACCTAGACAGGAGGGCATTGTTCGGGGATGTAATAAAAGGTCTTATCATAGCATCCTGAACAACAAGACTATGTCCTGAAACACCTCCTCTTTCAAGTGGAATTTCTCTGATAATGGTAAATGAGGGCTGAGAGTGCCTGTCTGTCTTCCTGGGATGTACATTGCTCTCAGTGACAGAAGTTTGCCTCCGTTTATGAGCGCATGGTATGCTCTATGGCTGCGAAGGTCTTGCTCTTTGTACTTTCCTGCCTGTTTACATAACTTTTAAATTGAATTGCATACCTTACACTATAACACGCTTTAATTACGTTTGTGGGGATGATGTAAGCACAAATTCAACCTGAAGAAAG
The DNA here is from genome assembly GCF_964263255.1 of Lissotriton vulgaris. Lineage (NCBI taxonomy): Eukaryota > Metazoa > Chordata > Amphibia > Caudata > Salamandridae > Lissotriton > Lissotriton vulgaris. Next base: position 2,100,702,859 of record NC_141689.1, on the reverse strand, counting down.
TCCAGGAACGCTGAGGCCATTAATATATGGCTGAAACATGTTGGTATTTTAGGGTCACAGGACCATAATATCCTTACCACCCCTAATATCGTTTTCTAACCCTTCCCGCCAACACCGCTAATTTAGAGATATCTGAGAGTGGATGATGAATTCGTAAAGTTACGCCCTCCCCCAAACACGATGTTAGCAAATCTACATAAGTGCTCCCTGGAATAAGATCAAGACCATCTTGCCCTTTAAGAGCCAGGATGGACCCGATGATAAAGCATGCAACTACTAGAGAGGGTGAAGGTTATATAAAAAAGGATTTTTTCGTTTTGCCCACTCCTTCTGAATAGAACGTAAGTTTGACACAGGCTCCTTGCACATACTAAACCAATTCGGGGGGATACTTTTCAGGTCATTACTTTCTTGTCCTAACCATTTGATGCCTGCAACCTGTATCTTGGGTCATGTGATTTGGGGTAGCTGCCAGTTGGTCTTTGCGTATTTCTCCCAGACATTGAGACAAAGGAGGATAGGTGTTTGTCAGGATGGGCCATTTCTGACTTGATGTGGGGGAGGAGCTGTCACCTACTGCACTTGCACATCACAAAGGCTCTGCCTGAGCACACTCACCAAGGGTTTGACACTAGTCTGTTGTGCCCCCAGACAAGCTGCGGCCATGGCAGAGAGGCAGGGAATTCCAAACACCTCTGGGGGTGGAAACCTCCAGAACCTTCTCCTACTTCAAAGCTGGAACCCAGTAAAAATATTAAGACCCTCAGAGCCAACTCTTCAGTACTGCTATGCGGCTCTGCCGCCCTGCTGCCTGAGTGAGATGGACTGGACCTGCAGCTTGAACTCAGGACCTACTGACTGACTCCAAGGGCTGTCCTCCAGATCGGAGCCTCAGGGACAGAAAAGGCTTCAACCACATTTGGACTCTGTCTACTGTGAGTCTTGTCCCTTAGGTGGTGGCACTCCGGTGCCGGACCCTTAGAAGTGCACCTGAAGGTGCTCTACCAGCCCAGCTACGGTCCGAACCGAACTAACGCAGCATGATGCATCGCTTCGAAGTGCCAAATTGGATCAGGCGATGCACCACGCATACTCGAAGCAGGATAGCGCAGCTCCTCAGAATTACCTCTGTGTGACGCATCATCAATACCAGACTTCGCATCTCAAGCCCTCATCTTTGGCATTCTCAACGATTATGCAGGACATCGTATTGCATCCTGCAGCTCCTCTATACCGCGCAAAGTATCTTTGACGCCAGACTTTGCATCGCAAACCCCCGCCAACAGCATGCTTGGTGACGACACAGAACCTCACATCGCAGCTCTGCAGCTGCTTCGGGAAAGCCATCACATGATGCATCCTCGACATGGGATCTCGCAATGCAAGGCAGAGATCTTCCAAATGTAGGGACCGACCCCTGGGGGGCTCAAATGGGTCTGCAATTACATGGAAATGAAAACAGCCTGGAAGCATGAAAGGCACATTTCTAGGCTGTCTTCATTTACATGCAGCAGTTAAACCCCATAAAAAGTGTGAGGATGGTACCGCTTAGTGTCATGGGACAAGGTCAGTGAGTGTGAGGTTGGGGTCAAAGACAAATATCAGCATTTTATTGATTTTTTTTTTCACCTTCGGAAAACTGCATATAAAAACATGCACACACCTCAAATGAAAAGTAAATGCAAGTTAAACTAATCAAAGGGAAATATACTCCTTTATCTTATGGAACCTCAGTTGGCTAATGTGATCACTGCAGATGTCTTTTTGTGTAAAAGAACTAAACTGTGATTGGTGCAGTGAGGCATAGTGACTTGTTTATAGTGCTACTAGGTCCAGGTCTGTGATAGAAAATACTGTGAATGTCATTATTTTAAAACTGTATTACACTGTAAAAAACAGGCTGCTGCAAAATACTGTTTAGGAAAAAACAAGTGCTTTAAAAATACGCATTTTAGTGATAAGCATTCATACTATATCTAGTGTAAATATTTTTATATATGTCCATTAGAAGAGTGCACTCCTTTTAATGTACACATATATATTACCTCTCAAAAAGAATAAATATTTGTCACCATGAAGCTAAGAGACTCCCTAATTAAAAGCTACACTGGCTCCAAAGGAGCCACTATATTTTGTGATTAACCATTGCACACATGTTCATTTCTTTCAGGTAGCATGCACCTGGGTGAGGAGGCATGTTTATTTTTTAGCTCTGTGGCACAGAAGCCCCCCAGCCACCCTCTGTGAGTGGGCACTGAACCCCAGTTATGGCAGTCTTACTATGAAAAATAATATTGGGCACATTTTCCTTGCTAGCATTAAAGCCCATGTTACAATTGTTGCGCAGGTAACACAGCCCAAGAAAAAGGGGGAAAGAGTGACTAAATGTGTTTTTGGGTGTTCCTTTTTAAACAAGTGGCAGAAAACCTGCTTTGGGCATCTGGCTTAGAAGTAATGGCCCTGCTCAGTGGGCAGAGTGGACAGCCTGCTTCACAGAGCTGTAGATATCCTTGGTGCTGCAGTTGCATTAGAGGCCAGGACATACTGCCTGTGTTGGTGTTTCTTTGAGCAATTGCCCAAGGGAGGGAAAAAAATTAAACAGCTGAGACACCTTGCTTTGGGCATCAGCGAGATGAGACGCTGAGAGATGTGAGGGAAAGGGATGGTGTGAGATGGAAGCCCATGTTGTTAAAAAAGTCTGAGGCAACAGCAAGGCAGTATCTATTGTTAGTGAAACAGGTGAAGTGACACTTTTGCCAATGGGGCCACAACATCACAGTAATGAAGGTTAAACAATAAAAGTGGGCATTAGGGCTCGTTTTATTTGCTAGCCTTAGGGCAGATGGGGGGAGGGGGCAGCATGCAGTAGCTATTTTTTTTCAGAAAGAGACCGTGCTTGTTTTCAGATTGGAGTGATGGTCAGACATGGTGAAGGAGCAAACGAAGAGGAGACAGCCTGTTTCTCAGGGCTGCACCCATTATTAGTAAAGCATATGAAGTACATGGGGCCCGCAGCACCCCAAATATGGGCAGTAGTGTTTTTAGAAGTACATGGGGCCCGCAGCACCCCAAATATGGGCAGTAGTGTTTTTAGTCAGTTCTGTTCTTGTTTGATGCTTGTTGCTTTTTTGGAAGTCCCACATTTAGTGTGGATTATGAGCTACAGAAAAGCACACCTGAAATGATCTCATGATCCCCGCCCCCCTGTGACCATCCCTTCCCTTCCCCCTCCTCAAATCCTTCCCATATAGTTTTGGAGGGGTCTCAACTTTAAAACATCTATCTTAGAGGGGCTCAGAGCAAAACAGTTTGAATACCTCTGATTCAAGGAACTTTTTTCAGCTGGCCTAACTTGGTCCCTGACCCTATATCTGGCCCTGCTACATCGTGGTCTGCCTGAACTTGTGTCTTTGTCCCGATCTGGTGCGATTAGATAACCACAATTGGTGCTATGTGCTTCTAAGCACGGTTTTAACATAAACCTTTAAAACTGCATAGCTCTGGGTCTACTGATTGGATTTTTTATCGTTTTGATCTCAAATAATTTATTAAAGTTTACTTTATATTTCTAAATTGGTATGGGATTTTTCTTGTGCTATGTTTTCACGTTGTTACTGTTTAAAGTGCTGCATAATTACTTTACACATTGTCTGTAAATTAAGCCTGACTGCTTTGTGCCAAGTTACCAGACAGTTGAGCACAGGTTAATTTAGGGTTTTCAAGTGATGTGGTTGCTGCTTGAGTAGGGTTTCACACCCCTCAACCAGTAACCCAGTTTTGTAGAGAGTCTATCTAGAAGAGACATAGAACAACAACAGAGCAACTCGACTAGTGGCATCACCCAATAATCTACCTTAGGGAGACAATGAAGTAAGAGAGAAACAACTCAAATAGTTGCATTGTTAAAGCAGAAAGGAGTATTTTTCAGAATGTTCCCAGGAGTGACATGTAATAAATGGAGAAACAATCCAATTGGTGGCACTGATAAATCACCAAGGAGTACTCTATGGAGTTTACCCAGGTGCAACAGAGGTACAATCCCTGGGGATATAGTTAAGCCAGGGAACCAGGGAAGTACTTTATGGAGGTGAGGGATTGAGCGCCTGACCCTAAAAGGCCCAAATAAGGAAGACACCACCACCCATAGAAATTCATTTAATGTAAGAAGTGGTTTTGAATTCGTTCTAGGCTAGCATTTTTATTTAATCCGACAATCGCATTAGCTATGCCACTTATGATGATGGCTTAAGAGCTCTGCACAAAGGACATAGAAAATAATGGAAATGTTTGTCTGAAGTGTAATGTTAAAGAAACGGAGTTGGTAGCGGTGTGGTAGAACCATAGACATATATTGTCGGATTCAGCTTTATTCAAAACGCCAATGCAGAAGTGTGGTGGTGCGTTGGGTGGTTTTCAGTGCAAGTGTTGATAATGTCTTGAAATTGCTCAACTTGGGAGGATCACCTGCAGCATTGCAGGATTATTTTGTGTCTGTGACCACTTGGTTGTCAATGGGATATGTGGTAGGAGTCTGGCGTTCTTGAGGGTTTGGATTGCAGTGAGATGGCTCTGCAACTGTACTGAATGATCAACGATTTTAGATGGTTCTTGGAGGATATGGTTGCTGCTTGAAGCATAGGGGGTGCATGGGCATGTGACAGAGGGATAGCGATGAAGATTCTGCACTGACTTTTCCTGACAGTGAATGGACTTTGTGTGGATAAGCTTCTTACAGAGGACTCTAGCATGAGTGCATTATTACCCATGCCATATCTATTTTGAGTACCAGATAATTTAGTGCCAAAGACGTACATTATGTTTTTATTGCCTACTTGGTCTTGTACCCAGCCTGTGTCAAGAACTGTTTGACGTACATGGTGGGAATATGCAGTATATGCTGCACCCTGGATTGCCTCTTATGTGAGTGTAGTAACGCACTGGTCGCCTACCCAGATTCCAACATGGCAGCCGGTGATAGCCAAAGAAATGCGGAGGTTAGCGTGCCAGTCTCGGCGGTACGCAAAACGGAAGAGGAGGGCAATGCTACGGCGCCGAAGAGGAGAAGAGGATCCTGGATGGCAAGCGAGGTGAGCTGGATGCCGGAAGAGACAGAGAGCGAGCTGGACGGGCCTGAGCAGCAGACAAAGGGAATCGAAAAAGGGTATTCCAGAGCTGCTAATTCGTCTCCTCGTGCCAGCGGACCTGAGAAAAGCACTCCTGTTATGGCTCAAGTCTCCAAACAGGAACCTACCGGTACAGCCCCTGCCATGTCCCAGGAGGGTTGTGGCTATAGGAAAGTCTCTCTCTTCAAGTATTTAGTAACACACAGGTGGTGGATGGGGAGTACACCATAACAATGCAACTCTAACAACGTCAGAGACATGGCTGTGGTGATGGTTGCACTATTTTGCTGAATATTAGACAGCAGTTCACTTACAACCTGTATTTTGTTTTTTTTTCGTTTTTTTGTTGGTATTGTTGTCTTCTTCTTTCGTCATTTCCTGAGGCCCTTCCACAAACACTCCTGTCAACTGGAAACCCGTGGAATAGGAAGGAAAACCCAGGCGAAGCTGGGAACAAACCAAGAGAACATTACTTCAGGAGGACTTAGACAACACAGATAAATAGCATAACCCAGGACTAGCCTGACTCCTTAGTTGGAAGCGAGCTATATGGTTTAGTTGCATGTTTTTTAGGTCGAGCCTAGTGCAGCGCGCATGCGCCGCTCTATGGGAGGCTTCTTGTGAGCACTCCAAACTTCCCTGAGACTTCTCCGTGTGGGTCTGGCAACTCCCACACATTCCATAGGCCTTTGCATGTGGCTTTCAATAATAAAAGCATGCAATTGGCCAAAGACGGGGCACGTCCCCCCTTTTCTCTAAACATTCACTCCCATGGCGTTTGGGTCTCGGGAGCAAGCAGCGTCGCACAGGGTGGCAGCTGCATTCCTCCCTTGTTGTTGTGGATCATGTTACTAATTAACACAGTGCGGTCGCTTTCATTTTCGCAGCCGCGCTTGTTTTCTGTTTCCATGAGTTGAAGTTATTGTTGCAAGTCCTGTGCTGATTGAACTATACGCAGGAGAGCCTTTCTGAGTTAACCATTTTCCAGCCCTTTTATGAGTTCACTGCATTTTTAAGATTTTGTGTATGGAGGTTACTGCTCGTTCTGAGGACTTAACCAAATCCAGGTGCTGTGCAGATAGGTTTTAGGGAAATTACGGATGCCACGGAGGCAGCGAATCAGTTCTGGCACTAGTGTTAGACTTTCTACAGATGATTGCCTATGAAGATGCCTCTGTCTGATAATTTGGAATTTTCTGCAGCTTTCAACACCTTCATTCATTGCATCTTAGTAAGCAACCTCATAAAAATGGTATCACGGCGTCGAATTGTCCCAGAGTCATTACTGCCTGACAGACTGACAGCAGGCCATGAGCTTGTTCCTTTAACCTCTAGCTTCCGTTCCATTGGTGGCTTTATGCTGAAGTCCTCGCTGTTGCTCACTCACTTATTTGAAGCATTACCTGATACCACGAGATTTGCTTTAAGTTGTGTGTCAGTTACGTCCAGATCTTCTTGGTATTTAAGGAAGACATGGGGTGCTCTCACACACATCCCTGAGAAGGCAAATAACACAATAATGTATAAAAACAAATAGATGGGCGAAATGAGTAAATTAAGCTCAGCCCCTGGTAATTCTGGGCCTCACAAACACATTCTAACAGTGCATGGTGGAAATAAGCTATTGGTTGGGGAGTTGTTAGCTGAAGCTGAAAACTGACATGATGGAAATCACAACGGTGTGGATGTATTGCCTACCATCGGGCACCAACTTTCAGTCCGAGAGGCCTAGGCTATTGTACTACCTACGCAAGGCATTTAAATATGCAGGTGTTAAGATACCAACGACTAGCCCTACCTTAAGCTAGCCTGTTAGAATGGGGTCCTCTGCTCCATTCTTTCACCTTCGATGTTGTATAGGATTATGCCATGTTCTAGGCTTGCAGCCCAAGTTCAGCAATATTAGCAGCAAGCATTTGCAACTGGCTTTTTAGGTCGAGCCTAGAGTCAGCCTAGCTTTTGCCAAACACTTATAAGGTCCCAAAGGCGTGAACCTATTGGCTATGCCAATGCTTGTTCTTGTTTACAATAAAAGAGATGTGTACATTCCCTCTGGTTGTAATCTGGAGACTCTGTATCTTGTAGATTCCCTTGCAAGTCACCACCACCAAAAGGGAAGGGGAGGGGGCCCATTCCACAGTGGCACAGTGCACTCCCTCATTACTCCTCTTTGGAGTCCAAGTCTAAACACGTACAATTGCTTGTCTACAGGTCTTATTTTTAATTACTTTACTTTTTAAACTGAAAATAATTCTGTTGGCAAGAGAACAGCACGACTACTGGGTGAGTTTTTTCACGAATAATGAGAATTTCTAGCCCCCTATTTACCTAAATCTAAAATCTGAGGCTATATAACCATCGGAAGATGAGAGTGTTCCAGCAGCTTCTTCAAATATAAATGCCGGGCACAAACACAGGCCCTTCTTAAACTGGACTTCCTACTTTGTAAAGTTGATTTTTGGCCATCCTCTATGGAGCTGTGCTCGAAAGCAGTTACTATTATAAACAAGCATTTGCAATGCAATAGGTCACGCATTAATTAAGTTTGAGCTAATGGCATTGCTAAATATTGCAACACCAATTGCAACAAAAGTCTATAAATTGTGTGTGTGGTTGTGTGTGTTGTGTTTGTGGTTGTGTCTGTGTTTGTGTGTTTGTGTGTGTGGTTGTGCGTGTGGTTTTGTGTGTGGGTTTGTATGTGGTTTGTATGTGGTTGTGTGTGTGTGGCTGTGGGTGTGGTTGTGTGTGTGGTTGTGTGTGTGTGTGTTGTTGTGTGTGTGTGGTTGGGTGTGGTTGTTGGTTCTGTGTGATTTTATCACAGCATAACCATTAAACCTGGACGTTTTAACTCATAAAAAGTTCATACAAAGTGATGAAATGGCCTTTTACTGGCTTCACAAACACTGCCTCCTGCACGTGTCACAGATCTGCCTTGGTGCGGTATCCTCAGTGAAAAACCTATTAGCATTTTGCAGGACGTCTGATTTTATTTCTTATAAAATGCCAAGAATCTTTTAGAAATCCAAACTTCTGTTCACTAGCTCAGGGAAGGATAATAAAACATGCATTTACATTGCGACCAGCCTGCGTGTAATCCTTCTCTGCTCTCTAGGTAAACCCCACGCTCGCACTATAGACACCAGGTTGCGCTCACTGAAAGAACAAGCACTGGCAACATCAGCAGGTTAAGTGGGTGCCTACTAAAATATGGCGCCGGTGTTAATAATGCTGAAAGTTTGGCGCGGCGCCCGGGGCAGGACAGCAATGAGAAAGCTGCTGGATGCGTAGCCAAACTAGTAAAACATAAATCCTTAAAGCCAGACTGGAATTAAACTAACCTACACACTAATCTCTAGCCGGGCAGATGGGAATTGGAAAACTGGTAAAGCGCTTGGTTAGTGCATTTTACCTCTTTCGTGGCCATTTGTAATCCCGCTGCATACATGCGCATTATCAGTGCCTAGAAGTGAGCAAAGAGGCATGGTCTGTTTTGTTAATATACAGATGAATTACAGTACTCCATATCTCACTCCTACTGTTTCTACATTCTATAATTAGCAGCTGTTGTGTTATCTTGCACTTAAATGATGAAACGAAGTAACATTAGTGCAAGCTGCAAATGTATTCATCTGGGTTCCTTCAAACCATATAGCTGACGCTGCGGGTTAAAAAGAGAGAAGAAAGCTGAACAGAGAGAGTTTATTAAAACAGAGTGGAGGAGTGGGGAGAAAAGTACGAGAAGCTGCGGGGTCGGCAGAAGGAGAGGGGGAGAGTGAACAAAACAAGAGCGACCACGACCCCCTGGACAATACCTAGTAAATCATATATCCTTAAAGCTCAACTGGAATTAAACTACCCTACACATTAATCTCTAGCCGGGGAGATGGGAATTGGAAAACTGATAAAGCGCTTGAACTCCTGTACTGGGCCGATATGTTAAATATGTCCAGCGAGGCAGAGGTCACCACAGGTCAAATTGATAAAAGAATTCTTGCCAAACTCTGAAAAAAAAGGCCTTTCTTGTGCCTGGCTGACTAGGAAGCAGTTGGTATGGAGTAAAAAAATAACCTCTGCTCATTGAGTTCTGCAGCTTTCTCGACTGCAGTGTGTAGGAGCGCAAGTCTTTCTAACTATCCGTGGAAGAAAACGTACTGTATGTTTTCAGGGTCTGCACCTGTCTGAGTTATAAATCGTGTCCTGGGCATGACTCAGCCAAGAGCAGTCTGGCATGGAAATGGTGCTAGGTTGTGTGTTTGCAGCCAGGATCCTTTTAAATAATCTGCTAGAAAGCTCCCGGCCCTTCCTTAAAGAATGCCTTTCCACGAGGTACGTGTCTGCTGCGTAGCGAAGAGACCAGGTTGCTCGGGTTAGAAGTGATGTGCCTGCTGCGCGCCCTCGAGCATAAATTTTCAAATGACGAGGAAAAGTAAGCCACGCAATAAAAATTGCCCACGCTGTTAATTCTTGCCTAATTTGTGCACACTCTGTTAATTCTTGCCTAATTTATGTACCTTACAAAGCGCACTGAAGTCGCCTCAAAGAATACAGATGCTATAGAAAACAAGCGTCACGCTTCAAGAGCCTGGTGGGGGGGCGGGGGAGCCAGCGAGTGAGAGGGAGGGAAGGAGCATATGGGGATAGGGTGTGAGTGAGGGGGAGCAGAAGCCTTTGATGTGGTGATGTTGTGTGACAGGCCAAGCGCGCGCTGGAGAAGCGTCACGGTTGAATGGGGATGGGGTGTGAGTGAGGGGGAGCAGAAGGCTTTGATGTGGTGATGTTGTGTGAGAGGCCAAGCGCGCGCTGGAGAAGCGTCGCGGACGAACAATTAACATGCATGGTTGGAAATCCGGCTGGTTCAAGAGACTTTGGTTCAGTAGTAATAGGTTCGAGCTATAAATAACTCGACCTAAAAACCTTAGATGACATGGAATACAATAATCTTATAATGGAAAATCAATTTTTCCAAATATCAAATACCTTTTTTCATCTAAACACCTTGAGTGTCTGCTACCTTATCTGGAACTTCTTGGGCATACACAGATTTGGAATGCCTTTGTTTAGATGCATTCAGAGATAAAACATTTCAAGAAGTGGTTGCCAGATTCTGGAATGCCCCTTTCCTACTTCTAAAAATAAAAATAATCTTCTTTCCTCGCAGAAGCAGTTAAAAACATGTTTTCATTCTAGGCTATCCTCAAAAGACTAACATATATGCTCCTTTTTCAGCTTTCAGAGAGTTTACTATATGGCCAAGAAGCCTTGATTATTTTCATTCCACAAGCAATACTTTGGAGCGGTTTGGGTTGAAATGGTAACAGGACTTTACTTTATTTTGAACAAAATGTAGTGAAGTCATCAGAAATTCTGAAACAACACTGAATTGATCTGAAATCTCTTGTTCATTCACTGGTGCTCTCCAAAATTGCCTATTGTAACTCTCTCTTGACTGGTTTCCCCAAGACCCATCTCTCCCCTCTGAACTCATTCCTACATTTGGCTCTATGTTTTGTCTGTGACCACCACAAGCAATGACTATATTCCACCTAAGCTGGCCACTCTTCGCTGGCTACCCATTGCAGTTAGGACCATATACAAGACGGTTTATATCACCCACAACACCATACGCACATCCTCTACTCGCTACCTAGAGGACAAACTTAAGCTATCTGGAGACACCAGACAATCGCAAAATGCTTTTGCTTGAACTTCCAACCTTTAACAAGGATTGGCATAGCCAAAAGGTCTTGCCTTTGAGACCATATAAGTATTTAGCCAAAGCTATTGGCTTTGCCGGTGTTTTTAAGCTATGTTGTAGAGCATTGTGTAGCATGTTGAAAACTTATAATAAAACAGTGTTAAAAGCATTTTTGTTACATTATATATAACGAAGACATTATTTACAAGGGAATGACCCTATTGAAAAAGTAATTAACATAAAAAATGTCTTCTAGTTTTTTTGTACTTGCATTGCTTGCAACCTTTTCCTACCTTTTCTAATGCTTGCTTGTTATAGCTGTTTTTGTTAAGAGGGGAGACATAAACAACAGGAGAGTGGAGGTTGTAAATAGTACCTGAATTACAACACGAACAGTGGATGGACACTAGGGGAAAATCAACAGATGGCAGATTCCAAGGGCAGACTGAAGTGGTTCTGAGTGATGCTGAGGTGTTGGTATTTTGGTGCGGAGATGATGCTCAGTTGATGCTGAATGATACACGAGTGGTGCTGAGTGATTGTTAGGTGGTGCTGAGGAGGTGGTGTGATGGTGCCGAGGTGATGCTCAGGTGAAGCTAAGTGATACTTAGGTGGTGTTGAGTGATGTTGAGATGGTGCTGAGTGATGCTTTGGTGCTGAGTTATGTTGAGGTGGTGGTGCTGCAATGGCGCTCAGATGGTGCTGAGCTGGTGCTCAGGTAATGCTAAGTGATGCTGAGTTTGTGCTGTGCTGAGGTGATGCCACACTGATGATGAGGTGGTCCTGCACTGGTTCTGAAGTAGTGCTGCGTTGGTGCTGAATTGCTGATGAGGAGGGGCTGCGCTGGTGCTGAGGTGTGGCTGCGCTGGTGGTGGTGCACTGATGCGGAGGTGGTGCGAGTTTTGTATAGCGCTAGCCAGACCCGAAGGTATCGGAGCGCTTCACAACATGGGTTGAGGCAACATATTAAGGCGATCGTAAACACATTGAATCTGGTGCTTGCTAATGTTTAGGTGGCGCTGTGCTGGTGGTGAGGTGGTGCTGCGTTGGTGCTGAGGTGGTGATGCACTGGTGGTGGTGCACTGATGAGGAGGTGGTGCTGAGAGGGTGCTGTGCTGAGGCTGTGGTGGTGCTCATGTGGTGCTGAGTCATGCTGAGCTAGTGCTCAGATGGGGCTGAGTCATGCTGAGTTGGTGCTGTGCTGCGGTTATACTGCTCCGATGCTGAGGTGGGGCTGTGCTGGTGCTGAGTTGGGGCTGCACTGGTGGTGGTGCACTGATGCGGAGGTGGTGCTGTGCTGATGCTTAGGTGGTGCTGCATGGGTGCTGCGCTGATGCTCAGTTGGTGCTACACTAGTGATGGTGCACTGATGAGGAGGTGGTACTGTGTTGATACAGAGATGGTGCTGTACTGAAGCTGAGATGGTGCTGTGCTGATGCAGAGGTGGTGTAGCACTAATGCTGAGGTGGTGCTGTGCTGAGGTGGTGCTGCACTGATGTTGAGTTGGTGCTGCATTGGTGCTGAGGTGGTGCTGAGTGGTACTGAGGTGGTGGTGTGCTTATGCAGAGGTGGTACTGATTGATACTTCAGTGGTGCTGACTGATACTGAGGTGGAGCGGAGTGATGCTTTGGTGGTGCTCAGGCGGTGGTGTGTTGGTGCTTAGGTCAGGCTGAGTTGGTGCTGCACTGGTTCTGAGGTGGTGCTGCACTAATGGTGGAGTGGTGCTGAGTTGGTGCTGAGGTGATGCTGAACTGGTGCTGTAGTGAGGCTGTGCTGGTGCTGAGTTGGTGTTGTGCTGATGCACTGATGTGGAGGTGGTGCTGTGGTGAGAATGTGCTGTGGTAGTGTTGAGTGATGCTGAGGAGTTGCTGTGCTGGTGCTGATTGATGCTGCTGAGTGGTGCTGCTGAGTTATGCTGTGCTGTTGCTGAGTCATGCTGAGGTGGTGGTCCTGCACTGGTGCTTACGGGGTGCTTAGCTGCTGCTCTGGTGGTGCTGAGTGATGCTAAGTTGGTTCTGTGCTCAGGTGATGCGCTGATGCTGTGGTGGTGCTGCGCTGATGTGGTGCTGCATTGGTGCTGAGTTTCGGCTGAGGTGGGACTGTGCCGGTGCTGAGGTGGGGCTGTGCTGATGCTGAGATGGTGCTGTGGTGGTGTTCAGTGATGCTGAGGAGATGCAGTGCTGCTGCTGAGGCGGTGCTGAGTTATGTTGTGCTGGTGCTGGGTCATGCTGAGGTGATGATGCTGTGCTGGTGCTCAGGTGGTGCTGAGCTGCTTCTCAGGTGGTGCTAAGTTGGTTCTGTGCTCAGGTGATGTGATGATGCTGAGGTGGTGCTGTGCTGATGCTGAATTGTTGCTGCGTTGGTGCTGAGTTGCTGCTGAGGTGGGGCTGCGATGGTGCTGAGGTGAGGCTCCACTGGTGGAGGTGCACTGATGAGTAGCTGGTATTGAGCTGATGTTGAGGTGGTGCTGTGCTGGTACTGTGCTGGTCCTGAGGTGGTGGTGCCCTGATGCTGAGTTGGTGCTGCACTGGTGATGCTGCACTGATGTGGAGGTGGTTCTGTGGTGTTGCTCAGCTGGTGATGTGCTGATGCTGAGGTGGTGTTGTGCTTAGGCTGAAGTGGTGCTGTGCTGATCCTGAGGTGGTGCAGAGGTGGTGTTGAGTGATACTGAGGTGGGGCTGAGTGATGTTGAGATGTTGCTGACCGGTGCTTTGATGGTGCTCAGGTAACACTGTGCTGGTGCTCAGATGGTGCTGAGTGATGCTGAGTTGCTGCTGAATTGCTGCTGAGGAGGTGCTGCACTGGTCCTGAGGAGGTGCTGCGCTGGTGGTGGTGCACTGATGCAGGGGTGGTGCTCATGCTGAGGTGGTGTTATGGTGGTACTGAATGAGGCTGAGGAGATGCTGAGATGGTTCTGAGTGATGCTGTGGAGGTACTGCGCTGAAGCTGAAATGGTGGTGCTGCGCTGCGGCAATGCTACAGTGGTAGTGAGGTAGTGCTGAGCTGGTGGTGCTGCCCTGGGTCTGAGAGATGCTGAGAGGATGCTGGTCTGGTGTTTGGTGGTGCTCAGGCAGTGCTGCCATGGGGCTACTGAAGTGGTGCTGAGTGACGATGACTGGTGCAGAGATGGTGGTGTGGTGGTGCTTAGGCGGTGTTGCACTATCGACTTGCAGGATAGTTAAGTAACCTCACAATACATGCCACTTTGGAGAGCATGAGGAGGCATCCCTTGATATTAGATTTATTTCACCAACAATTGAAACCTAAAGAAAGTGTCAAAAGTTGAAAGAGTGCAACTTAAAGTTGCTTCCATTTTCATAAAATGGAGCAATAACAGCAGGTTTACCTCATTAATCGGATCCAAATAATCACGGTAATAAAACCACAATGTAAATAGTATGATCCTACAATATGTTGTCTTCTTCAACTACACTTTCATTAAGTAAGTATATTATTTAAGGTTTGAACATTTGAGCTAATGAAACCAAAAATGTTACAGGATAAAAAATAACCTAGCCTCCAGCTGAATAAAAATGTTATAGGATGATTGCGCCAGAATCAGGGCGTACTGGTCCAGACTAGCAGGCATTATGTCAGAGGTGGTGGGAGCGAACGTGCCGCTGGAGGCCAGATGGCATGTCTTAGCAGTCAGTTCAATTCAATTCAAGAGTTCTTTATTCAGTGATTAAAAAAACACCATAAAAGCACATATATACAAACAATTAAAATACAATTAAATCATTATCAGAACCCCGACAGCAATTACATAAAATTTAAAAGAGGTTAGCAAGAAAAATTCATTATAATAGTAACATTCAGGCCTACCCTCTAGTTACCCTCAATCTCACCGCAACTTTGATAAAATTCATAATGCAACATAATGTCAGGGGGTCAATCGCCTTTTGCAAAAAAAGTAAAGCGGCTTTGGCATGTGTCAATTTGGCTTGTTTTAAAATTCCTACCAGAAATCTACGCCTGGGCATTGAATGAAAAGAACACAAAAGTACAAAATAAAGGGTGTTCTGCGGAGACCTATTGTCGCAGCCGCAGGCACCCTTCTGCTCAATAAAAGTGTAAAACCTGGTGGATCCGCCAGTAAATATGGTAACAGATTGAGCATAAAACAAGAAATTCAAAACCTATCCTGGGCATTATACATAAGGTAGAGGTACGGCTCCATTCCCTCAGTACTTTTGACAAGGCTATGGGCACTCACAGTACATTTGATCCCTTCAACCTCTGTTCTGTGTGCGATTCTCTGGGCCAAAAAAGATCTCTTTATAGTCAACTTATCTTGAGATACAATTCCTGCAGGATTTGTAAAAAGGTCCTTAAGACCGAGGCTTTCCAAACTAGTCTTTACATAATTAATCCATGGTTTACTCATACTTTTATCCCTTCCCAGGCAATCACCTAGGATTTGCCTACTCAAGGTCGCCTCGGGATTTGTCCAGATTTTTAACCAAGCCAAGATGGGTCTGAGCTTAACCAAGTCTTCAAGATATGGCCTCCCTAGTTCTCTATGGGCTATTATAGCTGGAGTGCTCTGAGGGATTTTCAGGAGTGATCGTAGGAATTTATCTTCCTCCCGCTGTAATTGGTTGATATTCGCAAAGCCCCATACTTCTGCCCCATACATAGCTTTGGAGCAACAAATGTAGCTATAAAGATTCATTACTTGTTCGGGAGACCATCGGCCACCCCTCCGCCCATAACTTGCAATAGCGCCATTAGCGGAAACCAGTTTACATCAACGTTCCTCCACCAAAGGATTACATTTTAAGAAACCATCAAATAATAAGCCTAGATACGAGAAGGACTGAACCCTTTCTAGTATATGGCTTCGTATCCTATAAGAGGAACTGGTACAAGGTTTATTACCCACCAGCATTACATATGATTTGCCCAGATTAACAGACAGATCTAAAGTTTTCATAAACTTAACAAATCTGTCTATTAAAATCTGTAGGCTCTTTGGGGTACGCGCGATTAGGACCGCGTCATCCTCGTACAAAAGTACTGGGATGCAGCGGGACCCTACTCTTGGGCAATCTGTTTTTAGGTTAATCAGAAACTGCTCTAAATTATTAATATATAGTGAGAATAAAAAAGGGGCAAGGATACATCCTTGCCTCACCCCACTCGTGCATGGGAAGGATTCTGTCAACCCCCCATCCATGTTGTAGCGTACCCTAGCAGTAGTATCCCAATGTAACTCCCTTAAGATGTTGATCAAGCCCAGGACAATCACCAAGTTGATCATCATAGCCCAAAGCTTATCCCTATTCACATGGTCAAAGGCAGCTGCCAAATCCATAAACCCCAGGTAAATGGCTTCATTGCTAGCTTTAGTATATTTTGCAATCAGCATATAGAGGTTCATGCATTGGTCACTTGTAGACCTCCCTATCCTAAAGCCATACTGAATGTCTGAGACGATGTTATTATCCTCAATCCACTCAGTAAGGCGATTAAGGATTACCCAACCCAATATCTTAGCTGACACATCTATCAGTGAGATTGGTCGATAACACTGAGGATTGTCCCTATTACCCTTTTTGAAAATAGGGACGATTATAGCCGTAGACCAAGAGTGGGGCAAGCCAGACCTAGTAGCAGCATTTATTACTCTTGTCAGTATTGGGGCCCAAAGCTCAACATTACTCAAAAACAGGTCAGGTGGGGTCCCATCTGGGGCTTTATTTTTTGTCAATCCCTCAATTCCCACAGTAATTTCATTTAGGGTAAAGTCTGCTACCTGTCCCTGCTGGGCAACCCCCCCTCCTCTGGGACAATTTCTGTTCCGTAGTTATACAGGCCCTTAAAATGTGTGAGCCACTGATCCGGCAGAATATTTGTCCCGATCTCCGGGGCATTACCGTCCTGAAAACATGGTCTATTAATAATTCTCCAGAATTCAGTAATGTCCCTTCTTTCTGGGGCCTCCTTTAAGTCTGCCCATGCTTCCCCCTGAAGAGCTACTTTCCTCCTCTTGGTCTCCCTGTTATATGTGTGTCTGCACTGAGCAACTTTTTGTATGTCCCTTGGCCTATTTTTGAGAATGCATTTAAGCTCCCTTAGTGAGGTTCCGTGATTCTGAACCCGTTTCATAAGGGTCGTCGTATCGTGACGATTTTGGTATCAGCAAACCGCAAATGACGAGTGCGGCATGTACGAGTGTTTGCGTCATGTTCGATTGATGGATTCACGGTGTATTCAGGGATTTCATTCCAAACCTTTGGGTTCCATTTTGTTTACGGCAGCCATTTTGTGGTTGCCCTCACATAGGCCGATGATTACGGCCGAGCGAGTCTTTGGGACACGTACACCTTTAGCTGACTTCTGTGTGACCTGAGCGAACTGACTCCATTGCCCGAAGCTAACCTTGTTGAGCCAGTTCCTTGTTCGGCAGCTGGTCAAGATAGATATCAAAGAGCAGGACATCTTTGAGTTTATGGTACATGCACACACCCTTCTATCTTTCTTCTCATCTGTTTCTGTTCCTTCTTTTATGGCCTATTTATGGTTTGGGTTGAGGTCTTTTTATTATGGGTTCGTCCTGCCTGTCCGAGCAAGAATGTTGGGTTTTCCCGTGTAATTGATGGTGGGCTGGACAACTGAAAAGTGGGCTTGTCGTTATGCGATACCTTTTGCAATGTCACTTGTGATTGGATAGTTTGTAAATAATTGTTGTTTGTCAGGAATGTGATTTTTAGCATAAAAGACGATGTCTCGCAATACGAAAGTTGTGCAGTCTCTAGCGAACCACCTGTGTCGTGCTTCGTAGACTTCTGTTCCCGGTTGCAGCCAATAAATTTGATCTTTGACGTCACCGAGAAGTATCCCGTGTCTCTGTATTCTAAGACAGGTGAACCCGAAGACATTGGGCGTGCCCCTGGCGCTGCTGGGTTCTAAAACCCGGTTCTTCAGTTGGCGTCCAACGTGGGGCGAATTCAACGGTACCGGTCCAAGCCTGAAGATCGTGAGGAGCTTCGAGTGAAAATTCTTGAGAAAGGCCTACCACTTCATCGACCCCTGTATGTCGTCGTAGTCCGAAAGTCTTTGCTGCGAGGTTCCCCGCTTTCCGACGGCTACGAAGGACTGCTGCCCTGACTGTCGCCCTGTCTTGGACCCTTTGACGATTTGTAGAGCGAGACGATAGACGGGTCTTCTGGTGACGTGATCGATACCTCAGTTAAGTATGAGTGGAGCACCTCCCAGTCCTTAGTTTTTGGGTATCCCTTGGAATCTTTGATTTGGAACTTGCAAGCGCCAAAGCAGAGGGACTTGTGTATTCGCGAGACTATCGTATTCGATATTCCCTTGAAGTTTGCAGATAGACTAGTGAGCGAAGATGCCTGGTCTTTGCAGACTTGGAAAGATATTTTGTTGTGGTTGTAATAGGGATTCCCGATTGGAGGATTTGTGTCCAATACCTCCGATTGGAACTCCGACCTATGAGCTCTATTTGAAACATGGCGTGGGCCCATCACGTATAATGAAGTGTGGATTCGCTACACTAGGAAGGATGGTGTCCTAAAGTGGCCCCAATATGGTAGTTATGACACAGAGATTTTAGATAATCTAGAAGTTAAACTTTTTAAGAAGAAAGCCCGGCTGGCGATGTTTGAATCTTTCCGCCTCTGGCGAAAGGAAGCCAAACAGAAAGAAATTAAACTAGCGAAGAGAAATAACAGAGAGAAGGGTATCTCGATAATGCAGGCTGCTATGCAGTTTAAAGATAACGAAGAAGAACATGCGAATGAGCAGTTGCACAGGCAACGTAAAATGGCGATTGATAAATGTTATCCAGCTCTGCCACCTCTTCAGCAAGGTGCACCAAAGGATCTTGAGAAAGATCCTTTGATGTCACATTTGTTGAGTTCGCCACCCCCTTATGTGCAGAGTGCTACAGCACCTCCGCAACCGCCAGTTGCTTTGCCTCCTGTTATTGTACAGCCGCCAGCTCCTCTTCAGTTGGCTCCTATTCCTCTGGTGCAGCCTTCTCAAGGGCCGCTGACTTTGCTACCTGCTTTGTCTCCAATTCCTACGACTTTTTCTCCTGTACTTGCTACTTCTTCTGCTACTGCTCCTACATTGGTTTCTTCTCAGTCTGCTTTGTCTCCTGTCCTTTTGTCAACTTCTCCTTCTGTTCGACAGCGAATGACTGATACTGTTACTGGTCTTTTGTCTCTTTTCTTGGGGTCATTGAGTATGACCCCTGTTTCGGCGCGTAAACAGTTGCGTAGCCAAATGCCTGGTCCCGAAGAGCGGGCAGTATTGGATCATTTAGCGCGTAAATGGTTTACTAATTCTTTAAGGTATACTTTAGAGTCTGTTATGGATGTCTTCCGTCAATGGGAAGCACCGAAGCAGAGGTATGTTTTCGATATGATGTATACTTTCCTTCGTGAAGAATGGGAAGATGGTGATTTGGGACAGACTCCGTCTGAGTTGTTCCGTGTACAGTCTGAGTTTGCGAAGGGAACTATAGTGGGTCTCGATGTTGAAAGAGCAGTTGCGAAATTCCTATCGTTTAGGAGTGAGTCTCCTCCTCATCCGTTGTTTGAGCCTGATCCTTCTGTTAGGAGAAAAGTGCGACAATACCCTATGAGAGAGGTTCCTCCGGTGTGGAAAGATGCAGTTCAGGCCAATGCTCAGGCTGGTATTCTAGCTGCACCGGCTCATTTTCAGCGTGTTTGGGTACATGTTCCATGGAAGCGAGCTGAAGTTTTGGCCCTTAAGCAGACTTTGCCTGATCCTCGTAAAAATCCTGCAGGGTACTATAAGGAATTATCACAGACTGCAGACTCATGTGTTATGAATCTAGCCGATATAGACATGTTGTTTGGAAATGTGGTTCCACAGCCTTTATGGGGATTGATTCGTCATACGGATCATGCACAAGAGTTAGGTGATACATGGAATAATATCAGTGCCGCCGATGGTCGACAAGGTGGTGGTGCTAAACCTGAGCCTTCAGTTGCAGAACTTCCTGGTAGGATCATTACTTACATGAAGACTTTGATGCCTGCTATGCGAGTAAACTGGGACAAATTGTCTGCATGTAAGCAGAAG
The DNA here is from genome assembly GCF_964263255.1 of Lissotriton vulgaris. Classification (NCBI taxonomy): domain Eukaryota; kingdom Metazoa; phylum Chordata; class Amphibia; order Caudata; family Salamandridae; genus Lissotriton; species Lissotriton vulgaris. Next base: position 2,100,682,962 of record NC_141689.1, on the reverse strand, counting down.
AAAGACGAAAGTGTGTCTGATTTCTTCACTAGGTTTGAAGAGACGTTTATCGACCATAGTGGTCAGGACATGAGTACGGAAGGTGGTCAACGGTTGTTTGTTGATAAGTTTGTGCATAACTTGCTTCCCGAGTTGTGTACTAAGTTGAAGGATTCAGAGAGTTCTTGGGCTGTTTCTTCGTCAGCGCAGATATTGGCTACTGCACAATACTATGAGAATAGAGATAAGGATGAGAAAGATAAAGCAGACAAGAAGACTAAAGAGTTGAAGACTAAGGTTCTTTTGTAGCAAGCATATCCGCCTCATAGTAATCAGCGCGATTATCAGCAACCTCAGCAGTTTCAGAGAAACTCGCAAAGGTTCGAGTCTTCTCAACCGCGATTTCCTGTAGGCCCTAATCAGTGTGCGTATTGCAAAGAAGAGGGTAATTTCAAGAATAATTGCCCGGTTCTGTTACAGCGCGCTAATGGTGCTTCTGGTGTGAGAGGTCGAGGTGTTCAGCAAGCTCCTAGAGGTAGGGGACGTGGTGTGTTCCCCCAGAACGCACGTTCTTTGCCTCCACAGAATTCGATGAATTGTTTTGATCAGCAGAATGGTGCGTCTAGTATGACTACTCAGTACTTTGCGGACGACTACTATGTCGAAGGTGAGAATATGGACGGTAATGATTGCTAGGACAGCCATAGGCAAAGAGAGGGAGTTGTTTCAGTTCCAGTATATCAGAGTGGACCTTATGTTGAAGTGATTACATCAGGTGTGTCAGAGCCTTTTCTGTTGGATACTGGTGCTGCGAAGAGTTCTATTATGCACTCTAAACTCCCTGGCGCACCTTTGTCGGCTTGATGAATGTTTCAGTAGGTTTTTCTGGCGCCCCAGTTAGTAATCCGATTTCTACTCTCTTTCTGTTGGACCTTGTGAATTTGAAGCACCCCTCATTCTGACGACAGGTTGTGGTGAGAATTTGTTGGGATTAGCTTTGTTGAAAAGATTATTTGCGACGCTACATTGTTCTCCTTCAGGAGTAAAGCTTACATTGGGTAAGAGAGTGATCTGTCTGATGTATTTGTCTAAAGATCGACTTCCACCCCAATATCCGATTTCCGGTGATGGTGAAAGAGCGCTTTTAGCGATCATTTATGATCTGATTGAGAAAGGTGTGATTGAAGAAACGAGAGGTAATGTGTGCAATAGTCCAGTTTTGCCTGTTCTGAAATGTACTGATTCTTCACAACCGCCTGTATATAGGTTGGTGATCGATCTCCGCGAGGTGAATAAGATTGTAGTTCCGCAATTTCCAGTTGTTCCGGATATCACTGCTTTACTGACTATGATTCCAGCTTCTGCTACCTGGTTTTTGGTGATTGATTTGAAGAATGCTTTCTTCAGCATCCAGAATTGCAGAGGAGAGTAGAGATATTTTTGGCTTCTCTTTAGGAGGCCGAAGTTTCCGGTTTAAGCGCGCTCCTCAAGGCTATTGTGAGAGTCCATCCATCTATAGTCAGGCTTTGAAAACACAGCTTGATACAATTGTTTTACCTGATGGTGCTGCTCTTATTCAGTATGCTGACGATTTGTTAGTTGCTGCTGATAATGAAGAGATTTGTAAAGAAGCTACTTTGTCATTGTTACTTCATTTGTCTGACTTCCATCATAAAGTGTCGCTTTCGAAGTTGCAGTATGGTCGACAAGAAGTGACCTACTTAGGTCATCTCTTATCTAAGGAGGGAAGAAGATTGACCCCAGATCAAATTCAAGCGATTGCGAAAATGAGTGTGCCAACTACAGAGAGAGAAGTGCGTGCTTTCCTGGGTATTACGTCATATTGTAGACAGTGGATTCCGAATTTTTCGCTTCTTGCGAAACCTTTGTTAGCTCTTACTGTTAAGGATACTCCGAATCCTATTCCTTGGACTGAAGAATGCCAGAAGAGTTTTTCAGAATTGTGTAATGCGTTGTGTTCGGCTCCTGTGTTGGGTACCACTGATTACAGTAAGCCTTTTACACTCTATGTTCATGAGAGAGAGGGATGTGCATTGTCAGTTTTGACACAGCAGTTCGTCGATAAGCAACGTCCATGTGCGTATTTCTCGTCGACTTTGGATCCGGTAGCTAGAGCATTGCCAAGTTATTTGAGAGCTACAGCAGCAGCAGCTGTCTCTATTGAACAGTCTGCTGGTTTGGTGATGGATAATACGTTGATAGTGATGGTTCCACATGCAGTGGATACCTTGTTGAACAGGAAAAAGATACAGCACTTAACTAGTGCTCGATTGTCAGGTTACGAGTTGACACTCTTAGCGAGTCATGTGCACATAAAGAGATGCAATACGTTGAATCCAGATACGTTGTTGCCGATTTCAGTAGAGACAGATGTTTCTGAACAGCATGATTGCTTTCTTAGGACAGAGGAGGAAACGAAAGGTAGAATAGACCTTAGGGACACTCCTCTTGTGAAGTGTGATGGTACCTTATGGGTAGATGGTTCGTGCTTCAAGCTTCCGAATGGTGATACGACTGCGGCATATGCTGTTACGACTTTGCATACGATTGATGAAGCTGCACGTATCCCACATAATTCAGCTCAAGCAGCAGAGTTGATTGCATTGACAAGAGCGTGTGTGTGTGTGTCGAAATGGAAACGAGTGACTGTGTACACTGACAGCCAGTATGCGTTTGGTGTGGCTCATAGTTTTGGTCATTTGTGGAAGGAACGTGGGTTCCTCACGTCTCATGGAGCGAAGATTCAGCATGATCAGTTGGTGAATGAACTTCTTGAGTCACTTACTTTGCCGTTACAAGTTGCGATTGTGAAATGCAGTGCACATAAGAAGGTTACCGATGACGTTGGTCGTGGTAATGCGTTTGCGGATGAAGTTGCGAAAGAAACGGCGAGAGAGGTGATGAGTCGAATGTATGTTGCGGGTCCGGCAAGATGGGTTCCGGATAGAAGTATGTGTGAAGATACAATAGAAAGTGTGAAGTCAATTCAGGCTGAAGCTACAGAGAAAGAGTTGAGCGTATGGGTAAATTGGATTCGAATGGTTGTTGGATTGAGTTGTCAGAGCATCAGCGAAGGTTGTTACCCGATGCGAACGTGCTTGCAGCGGTTACAATGGCACATGGAATGGCTCATATTAGTGCGAAAGGGATTTGTAAGTTGTTGGCTCCAGTATGGCAAAATGCTGAATTCCTAAGTGTGCAGAGAATCTGGTTAAGAATTGTATGGTTTGTCTGATGTACAATCCTGGTAAGGGAACTCCAACTCCAGCTGGTCATTTTGCGCCTCCGACGTATCCGTTTGAGGTTTTGCAATTAGATTTCATCCACATGGATAGATGCAACAACCTGAAATACGTACTTGTGGTTGTTTGTGCCTTTTCAAGATGGGTAGAAGCATATCCCCTGAAAGATAATACTGCTTTGTCCACAGCTAAAGCCCTTGTTAAGGAATTTTTCCCTAGGTATGGTTTGCCGAGAATGGTCTGGAGTGACAATGGGAGTGAATTTGTGGGTCAAGTGATGAAGAGAGTGTGTGATGGCTTAGGTATTGGCAAAAGTTCCATGCTGCAAATCACCCCCAATCTGCATGTCTGGTAGAATGCTATAATGGCACCCTTAAGCTAAAATTGGCCAAGATTCAGGCAAGCTCTGGTCTCCAATGGCCCGATGCTTTGCCACTAGCACTTTTGTCAACTAGGATGACTGTACATTCTCGAGTGGGACTTAGTCCCTACGAAATCGTTTTTGGTCGCCCGGCAAACGTATGGGGAGTGCCGAGGCCGACCAAATTCAGTGAGATTGAACACCCTGTATTGCTTGACTATCTGTATGATTTGACGGCTACATTGCGTGTCTTACACCAACAGGTTCATGATACATTGCCTCAGGCTTCTGAAGATCCGGGACACGCCATCGATCCAGGTTCCTGGGTCCTGGTCAAGAATTTTCAGCGATAAATACAAACGATGTGTGGAGGGTCAAGGGGAATATTTAACGACCTGTCTGCTCACTCCCCTGTTGTCAATGCAAAACACACAACAGAGCAGAACAGGTCTGAAAGATGGTGTGCAACTATACCTGTGACTCAGAAACAGTGGGATGTGTAAGTGAGCAAATGCCGTTGAAAGTTGTTGGTAACGCAAAGCTAGAATAGTTCCCATCAGACCACCCTCGTGGTGGAGTTAACGTCACGTGGGAATTACTGATCAATCCATACAAATGGGGCATTGCCCTGGCTTTCTTCAGGACCTTTGGTGTAAAGCAGCTACTGCAACCATAACAGTATGAGGCCCCGCTCTGTCCGTCGGTGCCCCTGTCCATGAGTCCGCTCGACTCATGGACAGGGGCACCGACGGCCAGAGCGGGGCCTCATACTCCCGAGCGGTTGCCGGGTGAGGTGAGGTCTTCACCCACACAAGGCTGGGAAGAAGACAAGCTTCTCTCCCGCCAGTGGACGTCTAAGCATTCAAGTTCCTGGTAGATATGTATCTGTCTATTAGTAAACTTGTTAATATTTTTCCATTCTACACATCGCTTGTAGTTATGGTTGCAGCAGCTGCTTTACACCAAAGGTCCTGAAGAAAGCCAGGGCAATGCCCCATTTGGCTGAAACATGTCGACCTCTTCCACAGCGCCACGGGTAGCCTGTCTACCTGGCGTGTTTTTTTACCTTTGACACACAGATCTCCTTATGTACGCTCTTTTGAATCAGTGTAGTCAATTTTATGTATCACCTATCACTTGAGCACTGCACATTATCTAGTCCACTTTATGGTAAACATCATGGCTAGTTTTCTGACATCCATTTTTCACACCGGCACTATATGGTCGGGCTTGGTATGGATTGATCAGTAATTCCCACGTGACGTTAACTCCACCACGAGGGTGGTCTGATGGGAACTATTCTAGCTTTGCGTTACCAACAACTTTCAACTGCATTTGCTCACTTACACATCCCACTGTTTCTGAGTCACAGGTATAGTTGCACACCATCTTTCAGACCTGTTCTGCTCTGTTGTGTGTTTTGCAAGAATTTTCAGCGGACAAAGAACGATCAGCCCCGCTGGACCGGACCCTACTTGGTGCTATTATCCACGCGATCTGCAGTGCGAGTGCACGGGAAAAAGAACTGGATCCACGGCGTACATTGTAAGAGAGCTCCTTTGCCTCTGCCGTACGACCGGTGGGTCCAGGAGGGTATTCCTGATTCAGAAACTGACACTGTGTCTCGTTTTCTGCCTTTTAGTGATGCACGTTTAATTGGGACAAATTCTGAGCGTGAAAGCGACGATCTTCTGCAATAAGCTGTGCCACCGTCAGTTCGACTGGACACTACTGATCCTGAACTTTTATTTCGTGATCAGACATTGCCTGGTAAAGGCCACTATAATTTGCGACCAAGAGTCGTGGGACTAATAAAACAATACATTCTTTTCTTTACTATTTTTGAAGCTAAGCTCTCCCATCTGAGAAACTGTTTTGACCGATTTTAGTTTTTCGAACCGCCATCCGGGTTCCTCTGTAGGGTCGCGGTATAAAGACTCAGAGCGTACTGCCGTGTAGACACAAGGTCGACGGTTCTGGTTTCGTCTAGGGCGTTCCCTTGGACATTCAGAGGTACACTGAGCGAATCGAACCAACTGCCGCGAACAGCACGGTTAGAGGATGGAGTTTTTCGAGATGGAGAGACCTGTTGATTTAATGAACTTTAAGAGCAAAATGTGCAAAATTATGAGTAGAAAGTGTTTTTTGATATCATGTATTTTTATGCTACTTAGCCTAATGATGTTTCTGATATGATATAATCTATTCTCTTTTCAAGTGACGTTTGCACCCACTACACAACCTATGCCTTCTACTGTTTCTATGCATTCTTTTCACCCTCTGCCTGAACATGAATCCATTAGGAGACTGGAATTCGTTAATAACTCCTTCGTTCAACTCCTGCACCAACACCAGCTAGTAGTGAACACGACTAATTGTTGGGTGTGTGGCCTTATGCCTCATACTACTGATAAAGGTATTCCTTACCTGGTCCTGTCATTCAGCTACAATGGTTCCGTGTGGGCATACAGAACGATGTTCATCTATGCTCGTGAAGTCTACCCCCTACGCTCTGTGAAAGAAAATCCAAAGAATAGTGCTCTAGTTAATGGTATAGTCGATATGATTAGAGGAATTATTCCTATGAGACTCTCCCTAAAGATGAGACACTAGCGTATATTGGATGGAACGTGACTGGATATGGAGTTAGTCTGAGTGAGAACCAGCGAGCAAAAAGATCCTCTCCGATTTGGATCGTACCCCATCAGGGTCATTTTTGTCTGCAAGGTAATGGCAAGAATCCGAGAGCTCAGTTAGGGAAGAGTGTTTGCGCTGAGACGTATGTTTTTGCGTCCCAGACTTCCTCGTCGTTTTTAGCAGCTAAGGGTACCTATTTTGTCTGTTACGATAGAGCATATACATGGTTGCCCCCTGATTTCTCGGGCACATGTTTCGTCTCATTCCTGTTGCATCCAACGTATACAGCTGCGGCAGATTACCACAAAACAAGAGTTGTTAGTGGTGTCTTCAGTAAGGAAGATACTGCAGGACAAGAATTAGGAGACTTCTTGAAGGGTTTTCTGCCGTTTTGGGGACCTATGGTTAACAGCAGGAACATCCGACAACTGACGAGAGTGGTTGAGTCCACCATAGATGAAACTGCCGGTGCCCTTAGTAACTTGACTGCTGAGCTCTAGTCGGATTGCCTTATGACTCTTCAGAACAGAGTTGCGTTAGATGTCATACTTGCAGATAGAGGAGGGGTATGTAAATTGATTCAATCGAGCTGCTGCGTTTTCATTCCGGACAACGCTCCGACAATGTACCAAGCCATTTCCAAGCTACATAAGATCTCCGAGTCTGTACATGAGGACGAAGGAGATTGGTCGTTAATGGGATGGTTTTGGGGATTGTTATCCACCTGGGTATGGAAGATTCTGATGATCATTGGGATGGTTTTAGCTATCCTTTTCCTGTTCTGTCTTTGCGTACAGTGTGCTCCTGCTATATGTGGCCTTTGTGCTACTTCGTGTGCGAGGAGACCTGTCCAGAGAGAGCTACTAAGTACTAGGATGATGCTACAGCAACATCTTGATGATCTGATGAATATAGACCTGGATTCAGACTGACGTGAGTTTAGGTTATTGCCTATGTAAGGGCAAAAGGAGGGTCTGAGGTTCCGTGATTCTGAACCCGTTTCATAAAGGTCGTCGTATCGTGGCGATTTTGGTATCAGCGAACCGCAAATGACGAGTGCGGCATGTACGAGTGTTTTTGTCATGTTCGATTGATGGATTCACGGTGTATTCAGGGATTTCATTCCGAACCTTCGGGTTCCATTTTGTGTACTGCAGCCATTTTGTGGTTGCCCTCACATAGGCCGATGATTACGGCCGAGCGAGTCTTTGGGACACGTACACCTTTAGCTGACTTCTGTGTGACCTGAGCGAATTGACTCCATTGCCCGAAGCTAACCTTGTTGAGCCAGTTCCTTGTTCGGCAGCTGGTCAAGATAGAGATCAAAGAGCAGGACATCGTTGAGTTTATGGTACATGCACACACCCTTCTATCTTGCTTCTCATCTGTTTCTGTTCCTTCTTTTATGGCCTATTTATTGTTTGGGTTGAGGTCTTTTTATTATGGGTTCGTCCGGCCTGTCCGAGCAAGAATGTTGGGTTTTCCCGTGTAATTGATGGTGGGCTGGACAACTGAAAAGTGGACTTGTCGTTATGCGATACCTTTTGCAATGTCACTTGTGATTGGATAGTTTGTAAATAGTTGTTGTTTGTCAGGAATGTGATTTTTAGCATAAAAGGCGATGTCTCGCAATACAAAAGTTGTGCAGTCTCTAGCGAACCACTGCGCTTCGTAGACTTCTGTTCCTGGTTGCAGCCAATAAATTTGATCTTTGACGTCACCGAGAAGTATCCCGTGTCTCTGTATTCTATGACAGGTGAACCTGAAGACATTGGGCGTGCCCCTGGCGCCGCTGGGTTCTAAAACCCGGTTCTTCATTAGGGCACGTGAACAATCCCTATCAAACCATCTCGGGCGATTATTTTTTCTTATCAGCACACTTGATTTTAACAACCCCTCTACCAGACTGGTTATCTGCCTAAATGCATTGAGTAGCGGTAGCCCTTCTACTGTGGTATCTAGAGACTCCCCAATGGGAATTTTCCCGATATCCATTAGGGCTTTATAGAAAATGTTCCCATCTATTTTTGACCACCTAAGCCGTCTACCCTGGTCAGTTACCCTCTCGAGAATGCCGCCAGGCTGTCCTATCCTGGACAGAGCCAGGTAAACAAGCTCCATTACCAGGGCGTTGTGGTCACTAAATGGGCTCCATGCAATCCCCACAGTAATAATCTGATTTTTTAGAAATCTGGATACTATAATATAATCGATGAATGGCGAGTACCCTCTCCCCTTAAAAGTCAGGGGGAGGGTACCGTCCCTCTCCAAATCCATCATATTAATCGTGTGCTCCAGGTCATGGGTATGTAAGAGTTTACTAAAAGCCATTCCTTCTTGTGTATGGCCAAAATGACGGCCATTCTCCACGGGGCAATGTGACCATTCAGCATCAATGGGAAACAAGGAAGGGCATAGGTGGCAGTTAAAATCACCCATTACTAGAATAGTTGGGGCTGGTGCCCCCTTCATAGCTGCAATCTCTTGGCTCAATCTATAATCCAATTCCCAAAGGTGTGAGTTGCTTTCTCCACTAGCCCCCTTGTTGTAAACATTAAACAGGATCAACCTTAGCCCTTTGCCCCCAAACCACAGAGCCTGTAGCTTCTGAGAACACCATGTCGTGTTGGTCCATGTACATTGAAGGTTTAGATCTACATATATGGACAATCCTCCCATGGCTCTACCTGATCTTGATTTCTGGGCGGGGACAAAAAAACATTTGTACCCTGGCATATGAAAAAGGCTATTATCGACCACCAAATTCTCCTGAAAACTAATTATCTGATACCGGTTTATGTACTTCCGCCACTTGCAGTTATTAAATTAACGCGCCAAACCGGCTATATTCCAGGAGATAATTCTTAATCCTTCCTCTGATTTATGTGCTCCGTCTGTTCCACAGATAATATAATTTGCATTAGAACACCCTTCTATGGTTCCTGTATGCCCTAATTCAGTCCCTCCACCCAGTGATGTTTGGTCAGTACCATTGTCCCTTAACTCCCTTATATCTAGGCTGCTTCCCCCATTGAGTGTAGTTAAATATGCTGGGGTCTTAGCTGGGCTCTCCCCCCTCGATTTTGATAGTATATCAGCCTCCTCTATAGACAAAGGGGCCAAGGGGACATTATTTTGCAGTACTTCCATCCCTTCCTCTTGTGGATCATCAAGGTTAATGTTCCCAACTTCTCTTGTTTGCGGCAATTCTGCAGGGAACAGGGAACTATTTAGTCAATCGTTCTCCTCTAGCAACGCCAAAGGGCTAAACCTATTTCTCCAACTTGCTAGTCCAGGATTCACCAGCCCAGGCCCACCACAGATGTAACCTTGGGTCCAATGTGGGTTAGGTCCCTCCATGAATCTCCTAATTTGATGAGGTGCCTCCAAAGGTGCTGGATGTCTGGGATAAAAGTATCCTAGTGGCAGGGGTTTTATGTAACTAGCGTAATTGGCTATCCCACTGGTGGTAATATGTTCCACTACTCTCTTGTCCCTGAAATTGACAATGATGCAGTTACCTTCGATATCTTTACATCTAGTACCTAACCAATTTACCCTTCTGACGTATAGTATTTCCCCATTTTCATTACCGTCAAAGGTTTATTTTGATTCAGCCAGTGTATGGTCTTATTTCGTAGTTCCTGGTGTGTCTCATTCTGCTCGCCCTTCAATTCAGGTGCCCCTGCCAGAACTACTACGTAGGGGCACTCTTCCGGTGGTAAGTTAATATTGGGCAGAGCATTGCTAGTTAATCTAGTGGTCACACACTCTGACTGATTTATTATTTGTTCCTTGGGGGTTACGGGCTGATTTATTGGTTGTACTAATGGGAATTGTATTGATGAGCCCTGTCTCATTTGTGCTGCCCTCACACTTGAGATTGTGGCTCTATCCTGCTGCCCTGGGTGGCCTAACAATTTTGGGATCTGTAGCCCTATGGGTTGCCCAATGTTCAACCCACTGGGCTGCAAAGCCGTCTGTGGGCCTGGTGCAATATCAGGGGTAATTATAGTGTTGTTTGGTTTGAGTCCTCTGGTTTTCCCAATATTCTACCTCTGTTTTTTACCTCGCTCAGAATTTTATCTAGCCTAATAGCCACTGGCTTTATTTGGCTTACTATAGATGATTCCAGATGAGTTTTTATGTCTAGCAGTATTTGTGCCATCCATATTGGCGGAACTGGAGCCTGAGACACATTTTCTCTCCTGGTATGCTTCGTGTTCCACTTTGAGTGTTACTAGCTCTGCTATTCTTCTCTTTTGTCTTTTTTAAACAGGCTCTTCGTTTCTTATTCATTAAGGGTAGATTACTAGGGACTGATAGCCCCTTATCTGCCCCAATGACCGGCTGCGCACAGGGAAGATCGTATTCCAAAGTTTCTATCGAGTGAGATGGTGAAATAACCATGACCACGCTTACTGACCCTTGTGTTGGGACCGGTAGCTCCATTGATGGTGTTAAGGACAGACGTCTCTCAGTACGCTCAATTTCACTTGCTACTGCCCCAATCGCTTTTTGTAACATGCGATCAATTGCCGTTGGCTGTGAGAGGGGGGGGTGGGAGTATACTTTTGTATGAAGGTTGCACCTGTTGCAAAAGGGGGGAGTTTGGCTTTGCTTTAGTCGAACGGGTTTTACCCTTACTGGCCATTCTGCCTACTAACAAAATGGGCCTTAAGTACCTTATCACAATTTTGGTCCCACCTTACACCCCTAGTTTCCACTGCTCTCTTCAGTGACCGTACAAATTTACACACACATTTCAAGGTGTATCCCCGCTCTAGAAACCTAGCCCCAAATCTCCAAGCGACTTGCGTTTTATAGTCCCAGTGTCACGGTTCGCGCTTCCAGTACTTTCTTCCCTTCCACGCTTGATGGCAATTTCGTGCCCCCTGTTTGGTTGACACGACCACGAGTTGTGGCCCGGCCCGGCCTCCTCCGGCCCCGGACGGCCACAGACGGCCCGCCCTTTGCCCAGGCTTAGCCCGCGCGCGTCCCGCGACGCAGGAGGGGCCTCTCTCTTTTCAGTGCCTCCGGGCGCGAAAGTAGGTGGAAGTGGGCGTGTTACCGCCGGGAGACCTGGAAGCTGTAGTCTCCCGCCTCGGCGGCCACGCGATGGTGTATGCGGCGGCAGGGGAGACTAACAGCAGGTACACCAGCGAGTTCAGGTAGGCAAGTAGATCACCAGGATATGCCCCCGCTGATCTGCAATGTCAGGCCAAGTCCCCCACTCCACCGAAGGGGCCTCTCTCTTTTCAGCGCCTCCGGGCACGAAAGTAGGCGGAAGTGGGTGTGTTACTGCCGGGAGACCTGGGAGCAGTGGTCTTCCCCCTCGGCGGCCGCGCGATGGTGTATGTGGCAGCAGGGCAGACTAACAGCAGGTACACCAGCGAGTTCAGGTAGGCAAGTAGATCACCAGGATATGCCCCCCCAGATCTGCAATGTCAGGCCAAGTGCCCTGCTCCACCAAAGGGGCCTCTCTCTTTTCAGTGCCTCCGGACGCGAAAGTAGGCAGAAGTGGGCGTGTTACCGCCGGGAGACCTGGGAGCTATAGTCTCCCCCCTCGGCGGCCTCGCGATGGTGTATGCGGCGGCAGGGGAGACTAACAGCAGGTACACCAGCGAGTTCAGGTAGGCAAGTAGATCACCCGGATATGCCCCCGCAGATCCGCAATGTCAGGCCAAATTCCTCGCTCCACCGAAGGGGCCTCTCTCTTTTCAGCGCCTCCGGGCGCGAAAGGAGGTGGAAGTGGGCATGTTACAGCCGGGAGACCTGGGAGCTGTAGTCTCCCCCCTCGGCAGCCACGCGATGGTGTATGCGGCGGCAGGGGAGACTAACAGCAGGTACACCAGCGAGTTCAGGTAGGTAAGTAGATCACCAGGATATGCCCCCGCAGATCCGCAATGTCAGGCCAAGTGACTTAGGAGTCACTAGTGACATCACCTGGCCGAAATGGGACAAAGTGTGGTTAGCTCTGGCGGGTATGGTAGCCAAGAGAAATATCGCAAGGTTATGGGGAAGTGATCTTGTGCTTACGGTGGAGGAGTGGGAGCGAGATTTTGACTGGTGCCAACGGGCTGAAAAAGTTATCTATAAGAGTCGAGGTTGTCCTAAGAAATGGGAGAAAATATGGGCGACTTGGAGGAGGTACCGAGGAGAGTGGATGGACTCACAGGCGGATGAGGAGCCGACCTGAGGGAGGGTCGGTGTGGAACTTTGTACTCCATAGCTGTGCACTTACTACTGACGTCTTGTGGCACTCGTTCTGCAATGGATTCCTTAGGATGTGGATGCACTAGGGAGGGACGCACTGCGGTCCTAGCGGGGAGGGAAGGGGAACGGGGTGGGGTTGGTGAATATAATATGTCTGTTTTGATGGGTCCAGAGTTTTGGGTCCACTGGGGATGTGTCAGTGTTTATGGGGGGGGGGGTCTGTAGGGGTGGGTATGTTTAAAGGCTTTATTAATGAATCTGCGGCTGATTTTATTTGTAATTGTCAATGAACTTCCGTTGCTAACTGATGTGCAGTGTTATGGAGCTGGTTACTTAAATAAAAAGATTTCCACAAACAAAAAATGTTATAGGATGAAAAACAACATAGCCTCTAGCTAAAAAGTGCTCATGAAACCAAAGATAGTGGATAACAAGATGTGGACAACAAGATATGGACATGATCTGCAGCCCTCAGCTGAGTGTGTTCGGAGAGCCAAACAAGCCAAGGCAAAAGGAAAATAAGTGCACTGAAACTACCATGTATGGCCAATAGTGAAGTGATCCATGTAACAGGGACAGTCTCCAGGGCATGAGCAAAACAGCAAAAGGAGGGTAAAATGTAAATGATTCACCTATGAAAACAAAGGAATTTTGAAAGGCACATGAAGTAACAAAAGATAATGGATGGATGTGCTGAAAGCCCATACAGTAGATACAGCATATCTTGAGAGACAATGTATCCGCTGCCTAGGCGAGACCTAAAAAAGAGCGTCTCATGGCACAATCCATCTCTGTAAGCGCAACCATTATATGAAACTCCTTACCTCCAAACCAATGCACCACCACCTCATTGGCGATCTTCAAAAAGAAACAGAAACACTGGTGGAATTATGCTTGCACATCTAATGCTTAGGTCAACTGCACTATGTAACAACTGAATCTGAAGTCCCTAGCACGCTGCTCAGGTCGCGGCTTGTGTATTTTCCTAAAATCTGCATTTTTGCATTTTAAAATCGCTGTTTAGACTGTGTTTGGAATGATCGATATTCTGCACAGTACAGGTTTTTAAAAACTTTTGCAATTTATGATTGTTTGCACGTTATTGGAACAATATTATTTAGGGGAACCTACTGCTTTAGACACCGCCTATCTCCCTGTTCCACCGCAGCTTGTGCTGTTTGTTGTGGAGGGAGCCAGCTAGCGCGGAACAGAGGAAGCGAAGCACACTCACTTCCGGGGGCCATTTTGGAGAAGCTGACGGTCTAGTGGTTACACTGTGACCCTTAGCAGCCTCCTATTTAGGGTGAGCAGTTTTGGCGCGCTGCAGTAATAACTGAATCTGAAGTCCCTAGCACACTGCTGAGGTCGTGGCTTGTGTATTTTCCTAAAATCTGCATTTTTGCATTTTTAAATCGCCGTTTAGACTGTGTTTTAAATGATCGATATTCTGCACAGTACAGGTTTTTTTAAACTTTAGCAATTTATGATTGTTTGCACGTTATTGGAACAATATTATTTGGGGGAACCTACTGCTTTAGACACCGCCTACCTCCCTGTTCCACCGCAGCTTGTGCTGTTTGTTGTGGAGGGAGCCAGCTAGCGCGGAACAGAGGAAGCGAAGCACACTCACTTCCGGGGGCCATTTTGGAGGAGTTGACGGTCTAGTGGTTACACTAGGACCCTTAGCAGCCTCCTATTTAGGGTGAGCAGTTTTGGCGTGCTGCAGTAATAACTGAATCTGAAGTCCCTAGCACGCTGCTAAGGTCACGGCTTGTGTATTTTCCTAAAATCTGCATTTTTGCATTTTAAAATCGCCGTTTAGACTGTGTTTTGAATGATCGATATTCTGCACAGTACAGGTTTTTTAAAACTTTAGCAAGTTATGATTGTTTGCACGTTATTGGAACAATATTATTTGGGGGAACCTACTGCTTTAGACACCGCATATCTCCCTGTTCCACCGCAGCTTGTGCTGTTTGTTGTGGAGGGAGCCAGCTAGCACGGAACAGAGGAAGCGAAGCACACTCACTTCCGGGGGCCATTTTGGAGGAGCTGACGGTCTAGTGGTTACACTAGGATCCTTAGCAGCCTCCTATTTAAAGCTCACATGGAGCCGTCGCGCGCCGAAGGTGCGCCAAAGGTAAGCCCGTCTGTGCCCGTCCGTGCCGCGACCGGGCCGATGGCCGACCATGCTGTCCAACAGTCCTCAGAACAGGGCCGGTCTAGGGAGTTCATAAGATCCTTAGATAAACACGCTCCCTGTTGTTATAACGCGCTAAAGATAGATAAATGGGAAGGCCCCGTCGGATGTCAGCACAGCAATACCGTGGTAGCCCCTGTACAGATTTGCTCAGGGAATAAAGGCTCCTTTGCTCTTCAGGGGGGACTTATTAATGCCAGGTCAATGTGTAAGAATGCACTACATATATTTGATCTAATTGTGGAAGAAGAGCTCGATTGCCTTCTCATCACAGAAACTTGGCTGAAAGCCTGGTGCAATCCAGATATCGTACGGGCTCTCCCGCTAGGCTACCTAATTCAAAGACTGGATAGGCAGGAGCAACGTGGAGGGGGCTCGCTATTATCTATCGCGATAACCTGAACTGTATCACTTATGAATTACCAGATATCAAAGCGGCGGAGAGTATGGCTTTTTGTTTAAAGATTCATGAGTCCTTTGCACTTTCAGGTGCGCTAGTCTATCGCCCACCCGGTCCTCCAAAAGATTTTTTGGAAAGCATCGGGGAGGTTCTTAGCGACCTTGCTCTCAGATCTGCCAATTTCACGCTATTAGGTGACTTAAATTTGCATCTGGACTCGATCACTGATACGGGGGCGGGCTGTTTCAGGGATACAATCAAGGTACTTGGGCTAACTATGCTAACCCATGACGTTACACACATGCACATGCTTGACTGTGTTTGTTCCAATTTAGACCTTTTGAGGGTTAAGCCGCCTTGTGTACAAACATGGTCCGACCACAAACTCATTCCATTTGATCTTATTGTGGAAGGCAACTAGCCAGGGAAAGGCGTTAGCAAACTAGGTGGGCAAGCCAAACCCGGCTGGAAAAAGCTAATTGCCAACCCGGAGCTCCCAAGGACGGCAGATAGCAGCAAGCGCGCAATGACCGGTAATACCCTAATTGATAACAAACGCTTCTGTGATTGGATCACTGAGCTTAGTAGGCCTTTGGATACCACAAGCTCAGGCAAGACACATGGAGCAAAAAAAGCCTCTGCACCATGGTTCTCATTGTCTTTAAAAGAAAAATGAGGCTAAGTTAGAACGCTGGAATGGAGATGGCGCCGAAACTATGATTCGGCCGAGCTTAGTATTTATAAATAGGCTCGGCGGCAGTATCACGCCTTGATTAAAATGGCAAAAAAAGCATACTATCTGGAAGCCATCTCTTCCGCGGCAAATAGACCGAAAGACATTTTTAGGATAGTTAATAGCTATAGTAACCCCAGAGTACTTTCGCAAGACATCCCACCCTCTTTGACTCTATGTAATGCCATTGCTAACCATTTCGAGCAAAAGATACAGGACATAATTAGAGACTTCCCTAAACCAGCACCCCCCCTCACCCCCCCCTGGATGGGAGGAATGGGGAGGATACGGAAAGAGTCCGGTTTAAAAAGTTTCGCCCTGTGGGACTAGAGGAGTCTCGTCTAGCCATCCTTTCTAGTAAATCGGGCTTACCCTTTGATCCCTGCCCTCCGCGGTTTCTACAAGCAATAATAGACTCGGTGAATCCTATCATTAATAGTATCATTAATACATCAATGGCTACCGCTGAGATACCTAGTGACTGGAAATTAGCTGCTGTTAAACCTTTACAGAAAAAAACCCTCAGCAGATCCTGCAAATCTTTCTAACCTTCGCCCCATTTCCTTAATCCCAGTGCTATTTAAACTCACTGAAACATTCGTGAATAAACAACTCACTGAATTTTTGGAAGGAAACAATACTCTGCATCCCCATCAGGCAGGGTTTAGGGTCCAGCATTCGACAGAATCTGTCCTCCTTTTCACTGTGGAGACTGTGCGGGACGCCATCGATCAGGGGAAGAAAGCTGCACTGATCCTGCTTGATCTATCGGCGGCGTTCGATACGGTGTCACAAACCATACTGATCGACCGTCTAGTAACATCAGGGGTAGCAGGAACTGTACTGGCGTGGCTAACAAACTTCCTTAACCAGAGGAGTCAAGTTACCGTACTAGGCGAGTTCTGCTCTGAGGAGAAGGTTCTGATGTCGGGGTTGCCGCAGGGCTCCAGTTTTAGCCCTGTACTCTTTAATCTGTGCATGGTCCCCCTGATCGGACTAATTTCTTCTTTTCAGATCAGTACGATCTCATATGCTGACGACACTCAGTTTATCCTAGTACTGGATAGGGAGCTGCCCGGAGCAGAAGAAAACCTTAAAAACTGCCTCACAGCCACTTTTGACTGGATGAGGAATAATCATCTTAAGTGTAACTCGGGTAAAACCGAAATTCTGCCTTTCGGGCAGCAAAACTTGTTTTCACCCAAACTATGGTGGCCGGAAGACGCAGAAGCCCCCCCAAATACCATTTCTGCCGCCCGCAATTTGGGCATCAAGTTTGATGATTCCCTCTCATTTAAGCAACAGGCCGTGACCGTGGTTGGCACCTGTTTTAACATCGTTAGAGGTCTCAGAAAATTATTTGCCCTTTTGCCCTTGGATGCCAGGAAAACGGTGGCAGTTGCACTAATAACATCTAGGCTGGATTACTGCAATAGTCTGTATGTGGGAGCCAATCAATTTGTGCTCCACAGACTGCAGATGGTCCAGCATGCAGCCGCACGCCTTGTTCTTGGCTGGCCAAGGAAGTCGTCCGCCTCGGCCGCGCTCAAAGCCCTCCATTGGTTGCCAATACATAAGCGCATCCTGTTTAAACTGCCGGTAATCACCTTCAGAGCTTTCCACTCGCAAGGGCCTAAATATCTTACGGATAGTTTCAGGCGTTACGCACCTTCGCAGGTCCTCAGGTCATAAAACCTGAACCTACTGGTGGTGCCCAGATATAAGCTCTCCACCAAGGGAGGAAAATCCCTTGTAGGCATGGGATCTAGGGCCTGGATCAAGTTTCCCCCTAAATTGCGACAATTCACCGCTGAGAGCCAATTCAGGAAAGGGCTGAAAACATGGAACTACACACTCACTGATACAGCTTGCAAAGCCCTATTATAAGCACGTAGGACTTCTGAACTCCATTTGTCAGCAGCCTGATCCATCTGGCTACGTTACACAGCGCCAAGATGCTCTTTGGAGTGATAGCCTCGCTATAAAAATGTGACATTACATTACATTTACACTACCTCTAGTTCATCTGAACTCCGAATTGTGTACCTGCCCGCTGCTCCTACTTATACTACCTACATCCTTGAACTAGTTATTCTCTGCCTTTTGTAATGATGTGCCTTATGTAATGACCTGCGATTTTATTTTGATTCTTATGTAACGATCTAGGTTTCCTTGTAAAACGCTCTACAACCTTTGGGTAATGTCTGCGTTATATAAAAATGCATCAATATATAAAGTTTATAGCTAAGGCTCCTCATTTTAGTTTTTACTGATTTTTACAACTAAATACAGACTGAAAACAACTTCCTTTCTGTCTGCATTTATTTTTAAAAATGGAAAAATGCTGAAAATTGGGCTTCTTTTAAGTGTCTCTTCGTGTTGTCGTTCATGAATCTCAGTCCAACAGCTGAGCAGATAGATGGCATGGAAAGTTAAAAAACACGATGAAGTTTCTTTATCAAATGGCATATGTCAACACAATGCTAAAATATACCTGTGGGTTTATTGTTATGTATTGTTATGTTATATTTGGCCGCTTATTTTGCTAAAACACAACAAGCATCAAAGTAAGCATGTTTATCAGTTAAATGCCGAAATATAACATTGTACACCTTCATTAATTCACAAAACACAAAATAGGGGGGCGATTATGATGGCGGACGGACTTGCGTCCGTCCGCCAGCAC
This sequence comes from Lissotriton vulgaris, assembly GCF_964263255.1. Lineage (NCBI taxonomy): Eukaryota > Metazoa > Chordata > Amphibia > Caudata > Salamandridae > Lissotriton > Lissotriton vulgaris. The sequence continues at coordinate 2,100,664,487 of NC_141689.1, read as the reverse complement.
TGAGTGTGAGGGACCGTCCGCATGGGCAGCGGCGGTCCCTCCATGACAATTAGGATGTGACCGCCACCCTGGCGGTCACATCCTGTATTGTTTACATTGCGGCGGGTGCTGCTTGAAGCGGCACCCGCCGCAATGTAAAAAATGACAACAGTGCATTTGCATGCACAAAGCGGCAGGCACCTCGCGGTGCCTGCCGCTTCGTGCACGCAAATGAAGGGGGGTACCATAGGTACCCCCCATGTGCACCCCCACTACCCCTTCACCTAGGGGGCCCGCAACGGGCCCCCGCAGTGCAGAACCGTATGCTTTTCCACTGCGGAAATGCCGCCGTGGAAAAGCATAGTATTGCAGACATCCTAATATGCCTGGCGGTGTCTGATAGACACCGCCAGACATGTTAGTGCTTTTCCGCCGCGGTCGGAAGGCGACTGCGGCGGAAAAGCTGCGGACATAAAAGCAGACCCACCAGCCATCCTAATTTGGCGGTGGGTCTGTGGAGGCTCCGCAGCGGATTTCCCGCATCCTCCGGGCCGGCAGTGGCTTCCGCCGGCCCGGAGGATGCGGGAACTCCGCAATCATAATTAGCCCCTAAATATGGATAAATACCAGTAAGATGGTAAAAAAATAAATATGGATAAATACGTAGGGAAATGATAAAAAAAATGTCATAAAACCGGGAGCCCTATTTATAGCATGCAAGAAATAAAATGCAGCTGATGTGATACAAGTGCAAGGGTAGGGGCCACTTTGAGTTCCAGGCAGGAAGAAACAACACAAGTACCATGAGCCTCGTTCTGGAATGTGAATATGGCTAATTACAGTGCGCTGCGCCTCGAGTATTCAGACTTCCCAGAGGACAGGCACACGTGTCCTGATCTGTTGCCATGGAAACCAGTGAACTGAGTGGGTGCGCACGTGTCGGCTTCTTCTCCCTTCCTCGCTCCCATTACAAACTTGTGTCAAATGACAGTCAAACTCATTCAGTAAAAGATGGAGAGAGCAAGGTGGAGGGAGCGAGACGGAGCTCGCTGGAGGGCCAGTGAGATAAAGGGAGAAAGAGGGATAAAATGGAGGCGAGACATCGAACGAGGGGGAGGTTGGGGGGGAGACAATGACAGGCAGACCTAGAGAGGCGAGAAGGGGCTAGAAGGAGCGGAAGCGAGAGGAGCGCAGAGGGGGAGAGAGGGTGAGTGAAAGAACAAGAGAAAGGTAGGAGGGCGGGAAGAGAGGAAATCGAGAGGCAAACGGAGAGCGTGAGACAGAAGGCGAGAGAAAGGAGAAGAGGAAAGAGAGACATGCAGTGAAGTGACAAGGGAGGGGAGACAGAGTAAGAGATTGTCAGGGGAAGTGCGGGAAAGAAAACTATAGAAAATGCGAGGTATTTGGATTTCCACAGCGACCGAAAAGTAATTCTGTATACAGGCCTCACCAGTGAGTCCGGAGATTCTGCCAGCATCTTCTAAATAAGAAATGTATATGCCACCAATGAATAGTTATTATTTCAACACTATTAAATCCTCTTAATTAACGTACTGGTCTGCAGCTCTAGTGGCTGTGTTATCCATCTCTGTGAATATAGCATCTTCCGTCTGTGCAAGTGAAAAAGATACAGCATAAGTGCAAGAAAGCAGTGTGGGGGGGCAGGGTTAGCTGCACAGGGCATTTTTACTTAAAGAACATATTATTTCAGTCATATTTTTTTAGTAAATAAGTTTTTCCTTGAGAATGTTCAGTTTAGACATGCCGATGCTCTCAAGGCTCGATACTACGTCACTTTGCATTCTGATAAAGCTGCCAGGCATATATAATGTGAAACGTGCACTCAAGGACCACAGTGCGGAGTGAGGGAAAGGTCTATGCTGATAAGGTTTCTGTCATATGGTAGTCACAGGCGAGTGGGTCTGGTTCACGGAACACAAAAGGGCCAACCAGACTTCAGTGGCACATGCATTAAGTTAGCAGGGGCTCCGTGTCAGGAAGGATACAGTGCTCCAGTCCTAGTTTTCCAAATAACTTGGCGCGTTCTGGGAGTTGTATTCCAGATGTACTCAGTTGATCCAATTAACACACATGAAAATATTGGCGTGCATAAAAAAAACTAAGAATTGTGCTTGATGCAAAGGGGCCATTTGGTGATCTTGGACAAAAAGCGCAATGGCATCTCATTTTGCAAGGCGTGTGCATACGTTGCCTTTAAATGGAAAACAAACAAAGCTATCGGCTGAGAGGTTTTGTAAATTATCTGAAGTGGGGCCATAAAGCCTGCAGCTCGCCTCTTGTTTAGCTCCCTCCACCCTTCCTTCCAGGATGCTGTGACCTGCGGGTGCTCCATTGCCGGTAACAATCTCTCGTGTCTAGTCTGAGGTAGACCTGCTGTGAGGTAGCCCGCGGCGAGGCTATAAATGCCGCCGAGGTCGCCTCGTGCACGTTTATTCATCCTATATCCACACAATGCGCAGTTAACGCGCCTCCGCGTGCGCGCGCGCGCCTTCAGTCTGCGACGCCTCTGCTGGCGCCGACGGTACAATGCAGGCGGCAGAGGCAGCCAACCTCTGACGAGATTTATTTCAGACGACGCTTTTCCTATTTATGCAGAGAGGGTGTTTTATTTAAATCTGTGAGCTAGCTACAGGGCCCAGAGGGGCTCAGGATAACAGACCAGCTACAGGAGAAACGCCGCTAGATTTATTAATTGCTGCAAAGAAATCAAGGCAGACAAAATGAAATGCCAATGAGTACAGGTTATCTTGGGTGTTGCGGGGGAAAGTGTGTGTGTGTGTGTGTGGGGGGGGGGGGGGGGGGGGGGGTTAAAGGATGACAGCACGACGCGCGCGCGTGGTTTACTGTAATTACTTCCGTCGTCCCAATTTTGGATGATTTAAGAGATGAAATAACATATGTTTGCAAATCAGCTCGGGAGAATGGTGCGAGTCTGGCCTTTCTCTGTGCATTAATGGAGGACACCCCGTCTAGGTCACAAACCCCAGTACCGCAAAAAAGAAAGAAATCTCCCATGCAGATGGAGGAAGGCAGGAAGAGGGTATGCCTTACAAGTATTGTGCACAACATGTCACCTGTGAAGTAGGTGCAGTAGGAGAGATGAAGTGGCGTAACGTCCAGAGCTGCCAGGCTCTAGCCTCGGCGTGGGCTTAACATCCTGTGATTCTGGGCATAACACTTATCTCCCTGTGCCTGCCGAAAATGAATGTGAGTAAAGCGCTCTAATTCCTTTCTTCTAGTCCCGCTATATAAAACTACAAAAAATATACAGCCTTTGACAGACAAGGCACTATGCACATGGGACAGACAGCCCAAGGGCATGCACTCAAGTTTCCTGTTCCTCTGTGGGTCTTGTGTAGACGGACGCCAAAGCCCTCTGGACAATATTGGTTCCCGTGGCGGGGATTTCGATTTCGTGTCTGTCTTTGCAATATGCACAGAATCCACTGAGGAACAGGAAACTTGACCACAGCTTGGCATATACTTTTGACGATGATTCATCGGATGAACTGAATAAAATCCTGATGAAGTCCCATTTTGGGGACGAAACGCATTGGCTGGGGTCTTGGAGTATTATTGAATGATTGCATACAAGAAAACGTTGTATGGAAACACAATTTCATGTCTCCAACTTTATTGGATGCTTGAAGGACTGTATTTTACAAGAGATAAAGTACTCAATTAAAACGCCTTATATTGAACAGACTACTCTTCATTGACAAAACACATTGTCATCAGACCACCATGCCTCTGGTCAATGAGAAATCCTATAACTGTACAGACGGTCAGCCAGACTTTCAAAGCGCTCTGAGTCCATACAGATTGCAAGCGTGTGCTATACAGATGCTGAGTATCTAACATAACAAGCTCAGTGAAGGGCGATGATGCAGTCTGCATGTAGCAGGCAGTGGTGCCAGGAACATTCTTGGTAAAGACCTGGAACAGGACGAGGTTCCAGATGTTGTCAGACAATGATTGCTTTGTCATTAAAGGGGGCTGGCAGCATGCTAGTGCGAGGGGGCCAGCGACAGTAAAGGAGGTGGACAAGGCCCCTTTGCCAGCTGGAGCACCTTCAGCCAGCTCCAGTACCTAGACATCAGTAGCCAGGATTCTGGGACATGTAGTTTGATTTTCAGCTACCAGGATGGGCTTCCGGGTCTTATTGCTATTTGCTGAAAAAGGAGTTGTTGAGAGGAACTCTGATAATATAGGGCCTGTTGGCAAGCCTTAAATGGGCGGATTTTAGCATGACACAAAGCAGCCGAAGGCGAGAGGAAACTTGTTCAGCTCAACTCAAGCGACAACAACGGCGTTGCACTCACTCAAACCGCAAGCACAAAAAATGAAAACAAACGTCCAAATACAAAACAAGAACCAGCGCAAAGGCACGAACAGAGGCATTCAGGTCCCAGCTAGCAGCATGCAGCAGCACACTGACAGCAGAGTTTGTTTTGGATGTTGAATAGTGGTCCTCGCCCTGAGCACTAGTCTCTGTTCGGGGGGGGGGGGGGGGGGGGGTCAGGGGGTGTTGATTGAAAGTGCCAGACTGTCAGAAGATAAACTGCCCGAATGTGCTCCCTCGAACGGGGCCGATCTGTATCTTGACTGCGGGGACAGCAAGCATGGCAGGAAATAAGTAAATACAGCACACAATAGAAATGTGGAAAGCGTCTGCGAGCCAGCAGCCCCTCCACTCCAGCTGGCCCAGGCACCGCCTGCCATGTCTGAGAAAGTGACCATCTGAGAAAGTGACTAGTGATGTTTCAATGAGACGGGCACTTCTCAGCCAATGAAATTATTATAACACGCAATGTCCCATGTGAGAGAGAATGCCCCTATTTTAACGGCAGTAGCGGTGACGTTCGGTGCGTTAGACGTTTTCCTAAGGTTTGCCTGCTCCCGCGCAGGTCTGCAGGCACATACAGTTCTCCCTTATTCCTGAACACATTCTGCGCCCGGGTGCCCTTGCACTCTGGCATGTGTTATGTACGCAAGATGTGTAAGGCGACAGCCGCAGCACCTGTCAGCAGGGGCAGACAGCACATGGAGCCGGTCCTGAGTCACCCGTTAACCGCGACCCACGTTCTTAACTCGGCCTCAAACCACTGGTGATGTCACTAGTAAACAAGGCACCTTTACATTGTGTTATTATTAGACTTGTTTTGAAACATGCACAAAACGGTAACAACAACAATAATTATACATTCCTCTCATTCTCCTGAGGTCGATACACCGAGACCTGTTAAAAATGGGTAACAGTAGGAACACCTGTTATTTAGAGCGCTGAGAAACAGAAACACCTGCGGTGAGGGCTTATGTGTAAAAACAGGTTGCATTTGTAAGTAAATATGTTGTTGCCCTTAAAGGAGCAGAACAATAAACTGAATTATATATTATCATACATATGTCTATTTGTTGTATCTCCCTCGGCTTCGCAGATAAATGAAGGTCAATGTGTACTAGTGACTTGTTTGCTTTACACTCAAAAAACCCTGGTGACCTTCCGTGCTTCCTCATTTGACCCTCTGGTGTGATCTTGGCCAAATCACTTTTGATCCCTGGGATCAATATTGTTTATGATGTATTATTTAATCCAGTGACGCTTTCTATTGACCTCTATACAAAGCGTAGCTAATTGATACAAAAGGGCAAAGGCCGATGAATATTCACATTAGAACAGCTGCTGAGCACAGAATGGGAACGTTGGCAGGGAAGGCTTCTCAAAGGTGGATTTCGGAGAGGCCCGGCACGCACACAGTGTAGGATGAGAACCTACAACAGATAGGGGGGTTCTCTAGTTTAAGAGCTACAAGGGACAGATTATTTGTTTAAAGAGAGGCCGAGCATCGTGATTGTGTGATGCTAAACAAAGCTGAAAGAGAGAGGACAGACAGGCTTGAGGGAGGGGGCCTGGGTGCATTTGAGCACAAGACAAATTGGAAGCAAGGATGATGGAAAAGGTGGGCTCTGGTGAAGGGGGAAGCAGAGCGGAGAGATCCTGCCGCTCCCTTATGAATTCAGTATTCCAGGCTCCACCATCAGCCCTTGCTCCTTGCTTGGTTTGCAAGGGTATGGACAGACAACAAAAGATATGGGCAAATGGTACGCACAGTATAACATGCACTGAGTATTCTGTACAGGGTGGGGGTACACATTGTTTACCACAATTCCTTTTTCCCACATGCAATTACTACACGGCTGTTACAACAACTGCGTTGTAACAACACATACCATTATTCCACAAGTCGGAACAATGACTTGCGAGGGGGCAGAAGGTGTTGGATTTAGAATCCAACACCTTCCCTACTGTTGAACATACTGAAGTTGGAAAAGTAAATTATACTATTCCAACATCCAGTGCCCCCCTAGAGCAAGTCGTTGTTACGACTTGCGGGGTAATGGTATGCATTGTTACCACGCGGTCGTTGTAACAACTGCGTTGTAATTGCATGCAGGGAAAAAGCATGCAGAGTACAGTGGCATAATCGGGTGGGGCAATGGCATGAAGACAATGTACTATGTTAACTGTGATCTACCATTGTGGGCTTTAAGCGAAATAAAACCTCCAAAAACTGGCTATTAAAAAAATGAATGGAACTGGGTGGAAGAGCAGAGGCTTTTGGGGGATGAAAGCAGCTGTGGGCGGTGCAGGGAACAGCGGGGGGCCGGGTAAGGAGGGATTTCGAGGAATGATGCGGAGGGGAAATTAAATAAATAATTAATTTTCTGTCTGCATCGTTCCCCGATATCGCCCCTTACCCGGCCCCACTGTTGTTCTCTGCACGGAAGGCGGCTGGAGGAAATACTTAATGACAAGGATTAGAGGGCAGAGTGAGTCTGATGTCTCACTCATTAAGGGGCAGATTTACTCTTTTCCTGCAATGCAGCAAAACAACTTGCTGTGCTGCACTGCTTGAAAGGGGGAGAGCAGAAATGGGTCCTATCTACTAGGATATAGCACACTTCTGCTTTCTTCTACGCTGGTGCCTTGTGTGCTGCCAAGCGCCAACAGAGGCACCCATGCCAACGCAGGCACCCTTGTGCCATGCTGCCAGGGCGTCGTCATTACAGGCAGGATTGTTTTTATGCAGGAATGGATACCTTCCTGCACAAAATCAATCCTGAGGCAATTCTGTCTGATACAGAATGCATCATGCATAGAAAGAAAGAGGAAACAACGAGGAGAAATAAAGACATTTCTCCTTGTTATGCCTCTGTCAAGTAGGTTGATAAGTCTTTGTAAATCTGGGTTTTCATCAACATACATGGGTGAATGCATGGGAACGTCAATACTCTATGCATGTAACGCATACATGATGCAAAGTAACACAAGGCAGCACTATGTCCTGGTTTACATTGGACTTACTAAAACACGCAAAGCCATGCAATTTGACTTGCATGGCTTCGTATATGTGGCAGTGTGTGCTTTGCCTATATAGGCACCATGTATACACTGATGGATAATTTCACGGTTTGAGCCTGTAATGCCAGAAACCTGAAAGTAATATGTAACATGTAACTGCCCTAGCACTCAAAGCTACAGCACTGGCATCCTCACAAATGGGCATCCCGCCCTGCAGGATGACCACAACCATGGCAGCATGAGAAGAACTTGCTCAAGTATCATTGTTCTCACTTCATGGCAGGGTGCACTGCAGATTACTTAGCATATTTGAACAACATAGATGATAAACTAGCGCATTGAACACCCAACTAATAGCAGCACCATAAAATATCACAATCAGTACCGGTTCTTTTTGAACAAAACCCATCTACAATTTGAGCCTTCTCTCACATATGGTGAAAGAATGCTAACATATAATGGCACCACACAAACAGAATAATTGATGGACGGAATGCTGAACAATGTAAAACATTTACCTTAATACAGAGATCTTTGCCTAAATCCATCATTTTTTGCTCCCCATACCATTCCAGTTTGGACCCATCCATTTGCAAATCAGTCTTGACCCTGCTTCCATGGGAAAAGTCCAAACCGAACTGCCAGGCTGGAACCTCCCTGGGCCGAAAATCAAGCATCCTAGGACCGGTTTCGGGTTATCACCCCTCATCAGCCAGGATAGCTTGACTCCAGAGGCATGGTGAGCACGGGACCCCCTTCTGGGCATACCCATCCCATTTAGGGCGACAAATGCAAAAAGAACAAATAATGGACGGAATGCTGAACAATGTCAAACACTCACCCCCAGTAGAGTGATTGGGGCCTAAATCTATTCGATTTTTTGCTCACAACGCCATTTCAGTTTGGACCCACCCAACTCGGGGTGAGTGTTTGACAATGTTCAACATCTGTCCATCATCTTTTTATGTTGCTATAGTTGCAATAAGTGGAAGGGCTTGCTATGCCACTGGATTCAAGCTAGCCTGGCTAATGAGGGGTGATACCCCAAAACTGGTCCCAGGATGCTTATTTTCAGGTCCAGGGGACTGTTCCCTTGGGGAATAGAGTCAAGACTGATTTCCATATGGCTGTGTCCAATCTGGGGTGGCATGGTGAGCAAAAAAACAACACATTTAAAGTGGGGAGTGCTTGACAATGTTCAGCATTCCGTCCATCGTCTTTTTGTGTTGATATAATGGCACTGCGCCTGGTATTATTTAATGTTAGTGGTCTATTATGTGGTACAAGAACAGCTATGAGTGCTGCTTCTCTGTTGGCACAAACACTGTTCTACTCTGCACCTATTGTTTTGTATATAGTGCACAATGCCTGCGCATTTGCATAAAGATTGCTCCTGGGTAGGAGCCAGACTCAGCATTTGTTCCCCTTCAGCCCTGTGTCGCCCTCCCCCGAACCCCTGTAGAGAAGGTCAGCTCACACTTGCCTGCATTGTGAACCTTATTGCTGTCAGTTTATTTAAAATCAGGGCTTAATGTATCTACGCATTTTTAATTATGTATTTTTATTTAGCGCGCACATTACTCAAAAATGCTAATGTGCTGTACAGTAATATGTCCTTGCACGGATAGTTACAGAGGGCTTAAATATTACCAATGCGTTGTATTGTTAAAGCGGACCCGGACATTTACACGTTCATATGTTGGTTACATGCAAAACGAAGCACTTTTATTTCAATTAACTGCCAGGAAGGTTATCCCCGGCGTTTGATGACAGGGAGCAGCAGGAGGTGTCCTGAACCCTGCTCCGGGGCTGCCCGGGGGGCAGGTCGCCTGCCCTCGGGGTCGCGCGCGCTCCCTCAGTCTGTGTGAAGTTTAAGAACGGAATGTACGGCGGTGGGCGGGGCCGGGGAACTGGTTGTGTCTGGTGTGGACGGGGGGAGAGGCGGGAGGGACTCTGCAGGGAACAGCAGTCCAGGACCCGCGGCTCCGGCACAGGCTGTGATTGGCTGTCAGAAGGTAGGGGCGCGGCCTGGTACCCTGCGCATGGAAACAAAACCGCTGGAGCAGCGCTCTACAGCTCACAACAGACAGCAGCAAAAGACTCTTCCCTGAAGCCTCTTGCACTCGGGACAGCCTCTGCCTCTTTCTGGAGTTGATAGCTGCCTTCTTCTGCCCCTCTGCACTCACCCCGCGCTGTCTGTCGGATATCTCACGTCTCCGAGCAGGACCGTGGTTACTTTGGAGTCACACCCCGTCTTTCCCTCTCTTCGAAAGATGCGTCTGATGCAGAACATGTGCACCATCGCCGAGTACCCCCCGGGCACCGGCGACTGCGGGAGCAGCCCGGCCGGGGGACGGGTCATCAAGATCGCCGTCGTGGGGGCCAGTGGCGTGGGCAAAACAGGTGAGCCCCTGAGCTGGCATAGCAGCGGCTGCATTGTGCGCACACCCGCTCCGCCTGCAGATATGCGTGGAAGACTCAGGACTTTTTAAAACAATACTTTTTAGAATATTTAGCTTATGTACTTTTATCTATTTCTTGCAATTGCTTCGCCATTCACTTGAAGGAGCTTAAGGCTCCCCAACTGGTAGAGTATTTTTTATGCACTTACACTTGATTCTAACACCTACGTTGGTGTCAATGCGCTTTGTGTATGTAGACGTGAGAAACATTTAATCCTACGTATAGGTAATACATAGTTTAGTCATAAGAATCTTTGTTTCAGCTTGCCATATGTAGGATGTAACAGAACTGTTCAGGATTGCACGGGGTGTATGTATATAAGGCAACCTGTCTAGCTCATATGTGGCTGCATGTGTGTATGGTCGTGGCTGTGTGACAACTGGCTCTCGAGTTTTGGACCATATATAAATGTGGGATTCAGGGATCGCACTTTTGTTACCAAGTACACTCCGGAAGTTATGCACATGGCCATTTATAGGTAGTTTAAAAGGGGCTAACTATTTCGCTCTTAGCATCTTCCAGAGCCGGTACCACCAGTAGGAGGGGAGAAACTGTAATTCAGCTTCTCAAAGTCCCTTCTCTGGGATGGCTAAACCAGACTGAATAATAAAGAGAAAGAGCCGCGTAAAGCCCTAGCCGTGCAACCAATGGCTTTGATATGGGGGAGGCGGGGTGTTGGCCAGTGAATATTTGCATATTCCCACCTGCTGCTCGCGCCTTGATGCTGGGAATTGGCAGATTACTTGCTGTGGCTGACTACGGGGATATTTCTGCTGTGCTGCTCACGGCAGGGGAGGTACATTTTAATTTTGTGTACCTCACCATGACACAGAGAATGTTGGTTGCATAGAAAATAACACTTGGGTTCCTAATCATGTAAGGTAAACACAATTCGACCCCCTGGGTCATTTGCAGGTGCAAATCCACATAACCTCGTGTCATAGAAGTCAACACGAGATTTTTGTCTCACCCTAAACAATGATAAATATTTATTAAATGCACTGAATGATCTCTTGGCGCTACAGCAACAGGTGGCAATAATACCCAACTCCGTTTTACCTATGTTATCCACCTTGAGCGAATCTGTGACCCCTGGTCACACCTGCACATTTGCTGCATGCACATAAGCCCACAGGACTATGTTGTCCTGTTATGTTATCCAGTGGCATTGTGTCTAACATTAGATGTTCAGGTTAAGCACAGGACTTTCTCCGCATCATTCACTTCACAGTGCGTGTGTCTGATAGTGGTAGGTCACGTGACATACGAGGGTCCCGCTGTCTTCATGCGGAACAGATTGGATTAGCTAACGGAAGTTGTGTCTGCACATCTGCTGCTCCCAGGGGGAGGAAGTGTGGGGGAGATAAGGGTCTGGATTGCTCGTTTCCTCCAGAGTGTCAGGCCTGGCAGAGTCAGGTGGAGGGGCTGCATGACTAATGCCTCGACGGGTGCCCGCTGCTCGGTGGAGTCTGACAGGTGTCTCTTCTCTCTTGCAGCCCTGGTGGTGCGGTTCCTCACGAAACGGTTCATCGGAGACTACGAAAGGAATGCAGGTAAGGAGACTGGAAGTCGCGTGCTTCTCGGGATGTGTGAACTCGGAAGAAATTCGGTCAGCCATGTTGTCCCTGGGGTCAAGCTGTGCCACGCGCCCATGTCATCTACACCCTGTTGTAGCAATGACTTAACGCCCCCTATGTAGATAGTGATGCTGGTGGTGGGGCAGACGAGGGAATTTCCAGTAATTCGGGTGGACAGGATATATTATCCCTCAGCTACTGGTTGTGGTCGAACCATGTCAGCCAGGTCTTCTCTCCTGTAGTCGCCATGGGGGCATTTGCGCGACCTACTGATCTCCTTCCTTTCACTAGACCTCTAAAAGTCCCATCCAGCCACTGTTTTGCAGAAAAAAACGCCAGTAGCGTTCTTTATTTAAGTAAGGGTTGTCAGTGATGTGTGTGTGCGCGGGGGGTTGTGTGTGGCGCACCCGGAAGTCTAATAGTACTTGTTCTGTTTTCAGGAAATCTGTACAGCAGGCAGGTCCAGGTGGACGGCGAAAACCTTGCAATCCAAGTGCAGGACACCCCCGGAGTCCAGGTAAATGGCTTTCATGTACAGGTTCACTCCATTTTTGCGCGTTTATGTTGTTGCCATTAGTGAGTGAGGCACAGTTGACCAGATATACAAACTGCCCATTGCTGTCAGAAGAGTGTCTGAACACTCCCACCCTGGCCCCACAGCCTACACATGCTCGCACCTCTGTCAAGTGACTGAACTCTCTCACAGAGACCTTGGTACCTGAACAATGCCACACTGAACCCTGTGCCGGAAAACATCCATCCCACCTTGAGTCGAGTGCCTCGAAGTCCCCCAATGACTCACACCTGGTGATTCTGCCTAGAATTTAGGGAGTGGGTGGTTTAAAACATTATTGTTGTATCCTTGAAGGTAAACTGAGGTTAGTTAATATAGGACATCGATTTAAAGTAAAACATATGTGTCTGCCAGTTCACTTGAATGCAGTAGACACTTGTTTACGATGTGAGGGCACTTTTCACAGAAAAAGTCTCTTTGTGGAGAGGTGATCCCTCAGACACTGTGTCTGATGAGAATGGCAGATGTGATGCCGCCACTGGGCCTCAGCCGCACACATGCAAGAATAGCTCTTGGTATTACTTTCAGACTGGGCACCGGTCCAGTTTATAAATGTGTGCAGCTTACATCCTCCCTTTTTTCCAGACTCGCTGTCTAGCCAGTTCATTTCCCATCCAGCGGCAGTACAAAGCCTTTCTCTGCAGGCAGATTGTTCCACTCCACGCTGTGGCTGTGCGTGACATGATCTTGGGCATTTATTCCAACTTTTGCAGCTGGATCAACATTTCCAGAGGTGCAAAGGGTGAAAGGCAGGCCATCGTGTCTGGAAAGAGTAGTACCACTTGTGTAGTGTGTTAAGACAAAGGAGTAGGTGTTGAAGGCGGCTTGACTTTGTGTGCTAAGCATGTTGCTCTTTTCCTTTCAGCTGAGCGAGCACAGCCTGAACTGCCACGAGCAGCTGAACCGGTCGCTTCAGTGGGCGGATGCCGTGGTCATCGTCTTCTCCATCACCGACTGCAAAAGCTACGAGCTCATTGGCCACCTCCACCAGCACGTGCGCCAGCTGCACCTGGACAGCCGGATCCCCATCGTCATCGTGGCCAACAAGGCCGACCTGCTGCACGTGAAGCAGGTGGAGCCGCAGCAGGGCCTTCAGCTGGCGCACATGCTGGGCTGCACCTTCTACGAGGTGTCCGTCAGCGAGAACTACAACGACGTCTACAACGCCTTCCACCTCCTGTGCAAGGAGATCAGCAAACACCAGGCTGCCAGCACGCCCGAAAAGAGGAAGACCTCTCTCATCCCACGGCCTAAGTCGCCAAACATGCAGGACCTGAAGCGGAGGTTCAAGCAGGCCCTGTCTGCCAAAGTCAGGACCGCCACTTCAGTCTGAGGGTGATCCAGGCGCGCAATGTGTTTTTGGTCTTCACAGGACGGGGTCCTGAAACTTCCAGCTTTGGAATGTTAAACCCTGGCATGGCTGCTGCGTGCCAGGTAGCGCAGGCCAACGGATGGCTGCGATATTGACTCAGTCCAGGTTGACTAGGTCAGAGTTTGTGGTACAGCACTGGCTTGTACAAGGCCACCCGACAAGAGACTAGCAAATGTGTGGTGGAAGTTGGGGTCTAAACGAGGCCAAAGAAAGCAGACTAAAGTATGGTGGAAGCAGTGGTCTGAACATGACCACCCAACTAGAGACTCTGTGGTGGAAGCACACAAGACACCTGAAGGGACTGAACGTGTCGGAATTGGAAGCTTCCGTTAATGAAAAGTGAAAACAGACTTGTCTAGAGGATGTGGCGGGATGCAGAGAACATAATGTTTTTAATAATTCTGGCGATTGGACAGAGTGCTAAAGGAATGTGTTAAGTGGTAGAAATGAAGAGCATAGAAGAGCCAGCAGCAGTTGATTAGACTATTAGTTGACTGCTTGCTTGTCAGTGACACTGCATAAAAAATGCAGGAAAAATATGACCACTTTATGTTAAAGAGGACACTATAAACAAAACCTGAATGTAAAAAAAATAATAACTTGACCGTTTCTCATGTATTCATATATAAATATATATATATATACATATGTTTAATTAGTAAAAACACTTTTTTCAGAGGTCAAAACATTTTATACATCTAAAAGTATTATTCACATACTTTAAATGGGTTTGCCTGAAATGGTTTTATAATATTGTCTCCAGACTATTTGGCTGCCAAGTAAAGCAACTGTTCAGGCCTGTTGTCTGTCAGTTCATTTGTACTGTCGATCTTCACCCCCGTCTAAGTCAACCTGATGGATCGTGCAGACTGAGCCCCTGCCTGTAGTATGTTCACCTGCTTAGGGTCTCAGCCAAGGAAAGGATATGCCTTTGGAGGGATGGGGGTGTGCAAGTGAGTTTGCAGCCTTGGGTCTCCCAATAGAAAGGAGCCAGTGTTCTTCAGGTGTTTCAGCACCTGCCCAGCTGAAGGAAGAAGGGGAGGTTCAGTGTGGGTTTGTGGCCTTGAGTCTCATCGATTGGAAAGGAACCACAGAGCTTTGAAGAAGGGGGGGCTCTAGGTGCCACAATGAGGTACAGCTTAGCACCCTAACGTTATACAAATGTTTTGCAGATGTTTCCATGCTGTAAAGATGTTTTTCTCCTGAGCCCATGGTGATAAAAGTTTACCGCCTTTTACAAAATGCACTTTAAAAAGCCACGTGTGCTTTTCGTTTGTTACATGTAATTTATTTATTTTATGTACAATAAAAAAAAAAATTCCAGAGGAACTTATCCTTTACTCTTTGCTGTATGAGTTTAGTTGTTGTATCTGTTGCAATGTTTGGTGCCCGTGGTCCAGCAACAAGGGTAAATGTGGAAATTAAGCAAATATCGGAAAAAACACCTTCTGGGAGGCCTTTAAGTGAGAGGCTACCTCAAGCATGCTAGATTTTGATATTGATGTGATACAGAAAAGTCTGTTTTCATATAGCTATAATTTATTTATAGCAGAGATGTAGGCAACAAATAGAGTCACAGAGGTTCACCATATGAGAAAGCCCAACCCCATGTGCAGTTTGGACAAAGCACAACTACACAAGCCTCTTGTGCCAGGTGACGTTTGACTCCCACAGGAGAGTGGCCACGAAGGACTGGGCGGGACTTCTTTCTCCTGTCCTGCCTTTGGAAGAGCCTCATTCCAGCCAGGTACACTGCCTCTAATGAGGTACTACTGAACAGTGGGCTTCCCAGAAGCAGAGGATGGACTATGCTGGGGAGTCAGAAGGTACCATTCAGTGTCTGGTTTCTAAGCTGCAGATTGAACGAGCTTAAAAACCTGAGCCCAGATTCTCAACGGTTTAGCGTCGGGGTAGCGTTACTTTTGTAATGCTCAACTGATAGTATGACATTTTTTGGGATTCGCAAACCAATACAAATTGGTATTTGCGTTGGTTTGCATGGAAAAGTAACACGAAGCAGCGCAAAACTTTGCTTTGCATTTCTTTGCATCAAGGGGGCATTACATGGGTGACTACATTGTCGTCCACATTCAACCACCCATACTTTTCAACGCTAAACCCTATTCTCAAACATCAGTAGACAGAGTTTTGCGCCAAAAATGAACACCTCTGAAAAGCAGACTTTAAATGGAGAAATTTATTGATTTCTCCATGCTTTTCTGACTTTGCATGCGTGCTGCACTGGGCGGCACACTTACAAAGTAGAAAACACCTTTTCACTTATCTAAGCATAGTATTTTGTACAGGAAGGATACCATTCCTATACAAAACCTATGCTAGACTTGCGCACACACCCTAGTGCTATGGTGCTAAGGTGTTGCAATCAGCGCCAGTGCTAGGGAGAGGGGAGGATAGAGTCATTTGTATGTGAATGTGGTGCTCTCCCACTCCCTCCCTGACACGCAACGCAGCATCCTTGGGGGCTGCGCTTCCTGACAGCTTTCAGAATCTGGGTCCCGTTGTAACATTCATGAGCTCGTCCAACTATCTATTCTGACATCAATCTCAAGCAAGTCCAGCCACACACTTATATTTTTGCAAATATATGGTCATCCTGCAATCTGGGTCAATAGAACAGCTGAGTGGGAAAAAGAACCAGAAGAAGTCACTGATTTGAAACAAGAGAGAGGGGGCGCAAAGCATGGCATTTTACAGGGCACCGCTTCGAAGCATTCAAATGAGTTTACGCTTCAAACTAGCACCACCATGAGAGTCTCGCCAAGGAGGGAAGTCTGTTTTCATGAATCTGTAGAACCATTCATGTTTCTGAGCATTCGTTGTTGTCGTGGGCGATGCATACAACTAAAGGTTTCTACACCATCCCGTGCCTTCGCTGGCACAGGGGGTACAAAGCAGCCTGGCTTGTCTGGGGGTTGCACCATGCAGCTCTGCCCTCCAGGCAGCACAGGGTTCGTGGGCGCTGGAAAGGCAAATAAATTGTCCCAGAATATTTGTTTATAGTGCTACTCCCCCCAAAATAGCCCAGGGGACGTATTTACTGTTCTAACTCAAGTCCTAGAATATTTAGAAAGAGTGCACTTTTACCCAAAATAGTGCAGTGGACTTATTTTCTATTCTAACTCTGGATCTGGGCTATTTAGGGGAAAGCTACACATTCTGAAAGCATTTTAAAAAAAATGAAAAATGTGGTTTTGGAATGTTAGTATTTTGCTTTGCTGGAAAGTGCTGTCTTGAGGGTGCCGTACAAAAGGGGGTGGTGATGGACGGAGCATCTGAATCTATCAAACACTCACACCCAGTCAAAAGATCTGGGTTTAATCCATCACCGTTCTTTAGCCCACTCTGCCACCCCAGTTCAGACATGGCTATATGCAAATCAGTCTGACCCTGTGCCTCATGGGAACAGTCCAGCCCGAACTGCCAAGCCATGCCTTCCCTGGACCGAAAACAAGCTTCCCAGGACCGGTTTCTGGCATTCCAGCCGTCTTCAGCCCGGCTTGCTTGAATCCAGTGGCAAAGTGAGCAAGGGACTCACGTCTGAGCATACCCTGCCACACTTGTGGCGGCCAAAAGCGGTACAAAAGGGGGTGGTGATGGATTAAACCCAGATCTTTTGACTGGGTGTGAGTGTTTGATTGGTTCAGATGCTCCGTCCATAACCACCCCCTTTTGTACCGTCTTGAGGGTGCAGCGCAAGGCAAATAACTAGAAATACTGCAGTTTAAGGCCCCCTGATGTGGCTCACATTATGGTCGCCTAGCTGTGTCACATCCGGCCCTGGACCCTTTGAACAGTTACCTTTTATATCAATACAGCCGACAAAGGTTCACCGAGAACAGGCACAAAGTTGGTGGGGTTGGTGCAATGGAAAAGGCTATGGGTAAGAGGCGCCAGATGCTATTTGCAACTGGAACTTGGTGCCTAGAACACCAAACCCGTTGCTTAGAAAGCAAACCAAATGAAAGTGGATTATACATTTCACTACAGGCACGCCAGTGTGCCCAGAAGCAAATATAACGTGGCAAACAATAATAAAAATACTTCTATCTGCTGCACTGGCTAGCTAGCTTGCCAGACAAGATGTCACATTACTACTTTCTACTGTTGTCCCCACGGATTTGTTCTGCAGAAGAGCAGTGGGCTTTGATGACAGCACGTTCATTCTCTTGATCCACCGTGTGAACTCAGGCAGATCATTTAGTTAAGTGTGCCTAGGATATTTTACTGTGTGTTCACTGGAAACACTTCAAATGCATTCCACACCGACCAAGGCATCGGTGCCATTAACCAATGCGATCAAGCAGCGCTGATGAATTTAAAGCATATGAGGTGGATATATTTCCCTTGAACTTGCATCTTAACGCAGCACATAGTTAAAACAAAGAGTGTTCAGGTGATTAAAATAATGTGACTGTAAATGACGAGTTTCAAGAAACGACCATGAGAGGGTGGATACAACCAGTGACCCGGACAAACAGATTTACATCTTTTAGGGTGACCACCTTGCTTGGAGGCAAATTCAGGACACATACTCTTTAAATTCAGGACAAAACGGCTAGTTTCCCAAACACATAAAAGTGGGTCAAGCTGCAAAATGAAATTCTGTAATCAGATGACCAACACAAACATTAATATGTAGCTGGGCTTATATAAGTATTAAAAACTAGCAAACATACGCACACTAAGAAAATGTGGCAGCCAACATAAGGGACAATTATCACACTATTCTGCCCACTCAGCATGAATGATAGCACCAGCAGCTATGTTGACAAACATGGACTTGTAGCTCATAGGCATCAGAACTACTACCCGTAGACAGAGAGAGAGTGAAATGTAAAGTGGTTAGAGCAAGTTTGAGGGAAATAGAGCATTTGTGTGTGGATTTCACTGTGATGATTTCTAATAAAACTTGTGAAGGTTCAGCCAACCTCCCCTTATTGCTATTTGCTCTACCACTGCCACCCTACACCAATGCAGAAAGGACCCATCTGGTGGTAGTTTTAAGATCTCGTACTAGAAGAAATGCCAGCTTCCTCTGGATGTCCCACACTTCATTGGGTGCCATGGGCTTCCCCTGCAGGTCAATCTATCCTCCTGGAGGCCAAGCAGATTCCTACCCTCAGCAGTCAGACAGGCTTCTATGCACTCTGGTAGTCCCTCAGCACCTCCAGGTGAATGTGTGGGTTTCAGGTGATGTCCTCTCACCTCTGTGAGACTGACTATCAGGCAGGCACCAGCCCTGGTCACACATCTGTTGCTTGAGTAGTCTGCCGAGCACTCCCTTATCTAGTTCATTAAGGACTTGGAATTGGAACAACGTGGGGTGTTATGTGCCTTTGTGACTCCACAATTTTTAGGCACTGTCTCAAACTTCGGGGTTAGTTTGGGGTGGTTCGCCTTTCAAGTTCACATCTCAGCAACATTAATTTATCTATCCAAGCACCCATCTAGATCCAAACTTCCACCAAGATCCATCCATTCACCACGCTAGACCCTCTTCATTTTCCCCATACTCTCCATCCTTTCATCCATCCATCAATTCACCCAACCACAAACCCACCCCTTGTACAGCAGTCCATCCTTCGCCTATCTACTCCAAATTGTTTTTACAGAAACTTAAAATTTCAGCAAACTACTCCCCCCAGAGTCAACCCAAGAACTTCTGGGGGCTCTACACGACATACCTGTCCTCAAGAGAGACCAACACGAATGCTACTGGTAACACCACGCTAGATAGCAATGACCCCACTCCTGTTCATTAGCTTACCATTTGTTATTCATCTTCAGCTGCTTAATCTTAGATGTCATGAGGCCCCCGACCCTATGTTTCCAATACAACACACTTGTGCAGATGGAAGGGACTGTGTATCTAGAATCAGTCCAATATATAAAGGGTTTCCACCATAGTGATACATTTATTTGCAAAGGATCTGTATGTATTTTGTTTTTCTGTAATCTACTGATTGTCATCTGCTTTACCTGCATTTATGATGTTACACCGTGCATCAAGATTGTTATGTATAAAATCTCAATAAATATATTATTTAAAAAATATAAAAAATTAACAGAAACATCAAAATCATATAACAACATGTTCAGGATAAATGAAATAGTGAAGTACTTGATTAAAAAGGCCTGTAAAGACTCACAATTCCAGCTTCCTTGGCCAAATTGTGTGATCCTAGGGAATATTTTAATTAATCAAGCCTCTTATAGCTTCATTATCACATATGAGGGCACCATCATAAATGTAAACTCAGGACATGCACTTTTAAAAACCTCTCTAGTGATTCATTTAATAGACTATATTGTTGCTCCATGTATATTTAGTATCTAGGCCATATATAGCAGACACTTGACAACTGAATTTACATGCCAAGCATTTCATGGCTCAGCTCGTGCACAGGCTCTTAGAGTCTAGCTAGACTCCTGGCTCAGCTCTCCTTGTTAACGTGTTGGCTATCCCACCTCTAGCCTTTCATTTATGTAAAATGTAAATGTATGTAAATGTATTGCGATTTATATAGCGCACGTATCACCCGAAGGCATCAAGGCGCTTGCCTTGGGAACCCATCCTGGTATTCCCCTGTGAGATAACCCCAGCAGGGTATCCACAAGATGAAAGCCAGGCATCCCGCCGCGAGGGGCCGTGGTGGAGATTAAGCAAGCTATTGCCCAGAGTCGCAGAGTGTGAACCCGTGAGTCGAGTAGGCACCGGAACGAGAATTATCGAGTCCGTGGAATTTTTGAGCCCAAGACCCGCCGAGGCGGGGAATTGAACCCTGGTCCAGGACCGATCTCAGCTTCCGGGTCTGCCGCCTCTAACCCCTGAGCCACACTTCTCCACTGAATTTGTGGGGTCATTTGAAGCATCATGATGATAAATATGTATTCTTTTTGGCACATACTGTAAGGGGGTTACCAACTGAGTTCTGTAGTGTGTCCTTTTAATGGACCCGTAATTTAATAAAAAAGGTTTGCTCTAGGTATGGTTTGCCCACAACTAAAAGTATATAGTTTGAAATCACTAGTTTTTCTTGAACGCCAAGGCCCGAATTTATCAAGGTTTTGCATCCCCCTAGCAGCACTAAAGGGGAAGCATGGGCGACACAAAACCTAAATGAGGTTACATCCTACGTGGCTTGATAAATCTAGAGTAACCCAAGGCAGCGCAAATTACTGCCTAGCGTTACTCAGCAGCAGGAGGCTTGCCATGGGTGGAGCGTGGATGTTCCCACCCATCCACCCATGCATTCCCACACATTCCCAAATTTACCAACTCTGGTTGACCTGGGAATGCGGCAGAATTGTAAGTCTTCCCATCAGAGGAGCAACAAGGAGAAATATCTTTCTAAGTGTGCTACACTGTGCAGCACATGTAGAAAGAGGAACAAGCTTCTGAGGATTGTTTTTGTGCAGGAAGGTATTCCTTCCTGCCAGAAACAATCTTGCCATCAACGCAGGCACCCTTGCATCATGGGGCAAGGGTGCTTGCGTTGGCGCCAGGCAGCAGTTTGTGCCCTAGTGCAGGCAGAGAGCAGGAATGCTCTGTATAATGCTAAATACCGCATGTTCCTGCACTTTCACGCAGCACAGCAAGGTGGCTTGCTGCGTTGCGTGAAAGATTCATAAATATGGGCCTAGATCTTTTTGCACATTTTGTAGAATGCATCTTATACTTTGTGTAATTGTAATATGATTTCAAAATAATGACACGTATGCACAGTGCTTCTATTGCGACCCTGGACCCCGTATCACTATAATTATGTTGCTATTCCCAGGGCCACTGGAATTATACGATTTTGCTGCAGAGGCATTTTAAGCATAATTTTGGATTTCACGCATTTGCCGCATAATACATCGTCTGCAGCATAACCCATAGATTTAATTTTTTTTAAAAAACGTTTCTTGCTCAAACAGATCAAAAGTTACTAAAACACAGAAACACATGTTCCTGCACAGTGGAAGGTCCTTTAAAAAACCTGATTAGCATATTTCTGTTGCTTCTTGCTGTATTTGGGTGTCAGACTGGTTCTAATGAGGGGAACCCTTTGCACAGATAATTTCAGGGCCAGCTTTTGGGCAGTGCAACTGGTGCAGCCGCAATGAGTGCTGACGTGTGGAGGGGGCGCCGACCTGGGGGGGGGGGGGGTGGTCACTATGTTTAGCAATAGCTTATGATTGGAGAGATGAGGGACACTTTTGCCCCGTGGTAGTGGGAGCATCTGAGGAGGCGGTCATGTGGTGTGGGGGAGCCAAAAATGATTGTCGCACCGGGCACTACCAGCACTAAAGCCAGACCTGGATAATGTTAAAGTGTAAAAATGATAAAATAATGAGGTCATATTATCACAAAATGTGCAGCGCTATGCAGCATTATTTGCCTCTTCTTGCCGTACAATTTAGTTACCCTGCTGCATAATTTGGTCCTCCCCTACTGCACAATTCCAGTTGCCCTGTCTATTCCTCACTGCACCAACTAGGATTCAATTCTGTGGCTCATACACACAGATGGCTGCAGTGATTGCATGTACCAACTGAGCATTTATAACCTAAAAACACAGCTTTTTTCAGTTATGTTGTGTGCTGTTACCTGAAGGTGAATGTCGACACCTGCAAGCAACCCTAACATATTGAAATTGCCTGTGGCAAATCTTGCCACTGCTTATGAATCAAAGAAGGGAGAAGAAAAGCAGACAAAAAGGTACTCATAATTTGCCTTTTCTTGCTGCTCAATTTAGTTAACCCTGCCGCATAACTTTGTCCTCCCCTACCGCACAATTCCAGTGGCCCTGTCTATTCCTCACTGCGCCATCTAGGATTCAATTCAGTTGCTCATACATAAAGACAGATGCTGTGATTGCATGAACCAACTGAGCATTCATAAACAAAAAAGACTGCATTTTTCAGTTAAGTGGTGTGCGCTAAATTCTATGAGCCTCATTTATGAAAAGTGAGGCATCGCTGCGTGAAAACAGCGATGCCTCATTTATCATTGCGCCCTCCTTGCGACACCAATGATGCGCCATATTTACACTATGACGCATCATGTCGCAAGGCGTTACAGATACATCAGTATTTCTGACGTACAAGCCCCATGTGAAAGGGCCTGCGTCAGTCTTACGCCTGCTGTGAGGTAGGCGAAAGATTTTGACGCATTTGAGTCCTAGAAGTGGCGCAGTGAATTCTCATAGATTTCACTGCGTCACTTCCATGACCCTTTCTTGCGTCAATACGCCCCCCTTGTATACATTATACCTGGCGCAGGTATAATGTGGCGCAGGGGTTTACAAAGTGACACATCTACCTAGATGCGTCACTTTGTAAATATGGCGCAAAAAGCGCATTTTTTACGCCACTGGTGTGTCACAAAAAGTGACGCACCGGCGGCGTAAAAGTGACGCACAGCCTCATAAATGAGGCCCTATATGTTGTTACCTGAAGGTGAATGTCGACACCTGCAAGCAACGGAAATAGCCTGTGGCGTATCTTGCCAGGACTTATGAATCCAAGGAGGGAGATGGAAGCAGACAAACACGGCTTCCATATGTAATGTAGATCAAATCAAAAATGGGAGTGAAACTCACAAATCTCGATACCAGAGTCTCACAAGGATTGTCTCGGAAACCATCAAGCACTGCACTGGAGTGGTATAGCAGGCATCCTCAACATTGGGTCTCCTTCTTGGGTTCTGAGTTCTGAACAAGAAACTGACCCACGTTGAGTTCTTATTTATGCAGCTTTTTTCAGTTTCTGAGAGGATGCTAACATACCTAACACCTGCTATTAAAGCTCGCAGGGGCTTACTCCGAGTCCGTGTTGTTTCTCTCTTAAGGCCGGCAGGCCGCCATAAATAATCTCTCAATATGCACAGGGTTCAGCGGGGTGACACCTTTACCGGAACGGAAGAAAGGGAGAGCGAGGCACCCCCCCCGCGGAGGCAAAGAATGTCCAATAATCCTCCAGGCGGCTGGAGAGCGGCCCAGCGCCCGTGGATTCAGCAGACGGGAAAGATGCTGCATTGCATCATGATCTCAGCACGTAAAGATGTGCTCCGGGCTAAAAATAGATCTCAAGAAGGGCTGCACTGCGCATGCGGAACAGGGGATAATGGGACGGAGCGTTGTCAGGGACTGGGGGCAATTTCGAGCAGCACACTCACGGTTTGTTGCTGCGGATAAACAATGCCTCTTCTGAAGTACTGGAACACTTCACTCGTTTCTCACCCTGCCTGTGAAACCTTAGGCTTTTTAGGTAAACTATTTGATGAACTATGCTTTATAATGGATCTTGTGTCTCAGCTAACCATCCCATAACCTACGGAAGAAGGTACAATGCGGAGCTAAAATTAAAAATTTTCAGGGGCTGCTTTTAGCTCCCAGACCAAACTACACGGCCTCCTTTTTGGGTTTGGGAAGCTGTCTTGTAGATAAGTATGCAGTGCTTAATTTGCAAAAAGTAAATAAATAAGTACGTAAATAAATACATACGTATATATATATATAAATAGTACACATAAGTGCAGGGATGGCTTACATTTATATGCCGCTTTCAACCACCACCATACTGCACTCCATATTTGTATCTCACTCTTACACAGGCTCTTTTTCATCCTTGCCTTCTCCTATTGCTTTTTCCCTAATTTCACTTCCTACATCTTTCTGGGTTTGCTGCCTTTCTTTTTCTTCTCTGAGCCTGAAAATTAAGCCCCTGTTTCAAAAAATAAGACCAGTGGCCACCTCTGTACACATGAAACACCCTGAAGTCTACCTGAAACTGACATTACACTTTCTTTTTTTTAAAATTCTTTTTATTAACCAAGAAAAACAAATGCTTTAGTTTGACACAGAACAAGTATACATGTCAGGTGGTTTAGCTTAGGCCTAGACACAGATACATACATATTGCGCAATCCCGCTGGCCCAGAATTCCCTCTCAGGATGTCAGGGATATCATCGATCCCACAAGCCCCGGTCAGAGTCCTTCCCCACTTTACTTGCCTAGGTCCCTGTAAGTTGCACATGCCCCCCATATCTTTTCCCATTTGCGTGGGCACCCTGTGCCCTGGTAAATTGTCTGTTCGGGCCGTTGCCACCAGTCCAAGTCCCTTTCCCAGGACGCTACCGTTGGTACCTCCTCAGCCCCCCATAACCGGGCTATGTTCCTTCTTGCAACAACACCTGCCAGTGCAAGCCATGTTTTTGCCCATTTGGGCCAGACAGTCTCCCCGTCACCCCAAGGATGTGCCATCTCGCATCCGCCGGGACTGGGGACCCAACCACCGTGGACATTACTCGGGCCAGTCTACCCCAGTACCTTTGAATCTTGGGGCAAACCCAGAATATGTGAAATAATGTTCCGGTCTGCCCACAGCCCCTGGCACACTTACCAGACACACATCTTCCAATACAAAGCTGCACTGTGCTTGGGCATATGACCTATGTAGGATTCTGAGTTGAATTAAGCGGAATCACGCTCTCACAGCAATTTCTCTAGGGCACTGCAGGGCTTCTGCTCAGTCGTCGTCTTCGAGTAGCCACACATCAGCTTCCAAAACCTCCCTCAATGGTCCCAATGGGTCTGGTGAGTTGGTAACCAGCTTATTTGTGAGGGATATCGCCCTCTCTATCATTGGGTCAAGTAGGAGTCTATCCTCCAGTGGTGTGTACTCTGGCAGCGAGTCCCCTTCCTTCAAATGACAGTAGACAGCATGGCGCAGTTGTAGATACCTCAAATACTCGCCCTTTACCATATGATATTCTGTTTGAAGAGTGCCAAATTCAATCATTTTCCCTTTTTTCCAGACATCGCCCAGGAGGTCTTTTCCTCTATTGCTCCAGCTAGAGAAGCCCCGAAGGCGCACCGACTCTCTCAAGAGATCTCCCTTTCATAGCGGGGTTAGTTCGGTGAGTTTAGTTTCCCCCCCAGTCATTTTTGTTGCCTTCTGCCATGCTGCAACCACCGGCTGAGTGTGAATTGGGAGGGTCTTAGTACACTTCCTTTTCGAATAGAGCGCAGAGAGATAACCACCCTTGCTCAAAGCCATTCGGTCAACCAGATAAGCTGGCTCCTCGGTCGTAGAGAATACTCACCTATTAACATTAATAAGTTGAGTTGCCCAGTAGCATTTTCTGATATCAGGCACAGCCAGACCTCCCTCATATACCCCCTGTTGTAGTTTTCGTAGTGCAATTCTGGGACTGCCCCTTCCCCATAACAGCGTGCGTTGCTCTGACTCAATCGCACAAAAAAAGGTCTCTGGGATCAGATACGGGGTGTTCTGTAATGCATACAGCAGGCGCGGGAGGGCCATCATTTTAAACAAAACTGGCGTCGCCAATGGACCACGTCACCCTTTAGTCTATCCAGTTGTGCATTTACATTTAACTGCATAAATTCCCCCTCTGATTGGTAATCCAAATGCCCAGGTGTTAGAAGGTTTCCTTGTGCACCAACTCCCTGCACACGGACGTCAAAACGGGTGGCTTGGCCGCCAGGGAAAACACTAGAGACTTGTCCCAGTTTATGCGATACCCAGAGTACGCCCCACAAGATTGTATGATGTGAATGAGTCTATGTAATATCTGTTGGGGTCTGTGGGCATAGAGCAGGATGTCGTCCACATAGAGGATCTTAATTTCATAGTTGAGTAACGAGATAGGCCTGTAAGAGCTACAACAATTCTGGGGCTTGCCCTTTTTAGGGATAACCACTATGGTGGCTGTTCGCAGGTCTATCAGCAGCTGATCCACCTCCCGCGCCTCTTGAAACATATTGAGCATGTATGGTGCGATAGTCCCCGTGGCACACTTAAACGATTCCGCAGGAAAGCCATTTGGGTCCCCCGCTTTCCCTGACTGCAGGTCACCCATGGCCCCTTCTATTTCTTCAATCGTCTGGTCCGTCTCAGTCATGTCCAGCTCCTCTACACTCAGCACCGGGAGCTTTATGTCTTTCAGCAGCTCGTTGCAATCCAGTTTCCCTCCCTCAGTCTGTGATTGATAAAGCTCCTCATAGTATTGAGCAAACGCATCTTCTATTTCCGCACCTGCTACCCGCTGTGTACCCTCAGGGGCCTGGATTTCAGAAACCCAGTTACAGCTTCTGTCTCTCCTCTCAAGCCATGCAATAAGCGTATTGGCTTTGTCACCAAGTAGATTCGTCGTTGTGTAGCTTTCGCATGCACCTGGGACGTATTTTCTCCTAGATCTCTAAGCTCATCTGTTTAAGCCGAAGCTCGTGTTTACAGTCAGCCTCATTCCCCTAATCTGAATCCATTGCTGACTCCAGTGACAACATTTCTTGTTCAAGACTGTCACACTGCGTGCGCTTCTCCTTACACTGAGCCCCAGCTGTCACCTGCACAAAGTCCCTAGCAACCGTCTTGTACGCCTCCCACAGTACGCAATGGGATTGTACAGTCCCTGAGTTTTCGGCAAAATATTGTTCTACGCGTTCCCTGTATTTGTCCTGGAAGTCGTGATCCCTAAACAAATAAGGGTCGAGACGTGGCGGCACAGTCCAGTTTCTTGCTGGGCCATGAATATGTACCTTAACTGGGGAGTGATCCGATATTCCACGGGCCTTGTGGCATCCAGCCTGAAAAAGCCCGGCGGACAAAGTGTGTGTAAAGATTTAGTCCAATCGCGCACCGCTGCCATGTGCCGCTGAGATATGGGTATATTGACTTGTGCCAGGGTTGTGCATTCTCCAAAGGACCACCAGCCCCATTGCGTTAGCAAAAACATTAAACGGCTGCGGCCCCCTAACTCTCTGGGACTGTGTGTCACGGTCCAGTTCCAATGACATTGTCTCATTCATGTCCCCATTCATTCAGGGTGAGTCCCTCCCACTTCCTGGAGAGTGCCACATATCATCCCAAATGGTCGCACCAGGTGCGGTTCAATACCAGTGGCATCAAGTTTTTGATCAAAATTGCCATCCCGGCCAGCGGCGAACCTAGCATTGCCATAAGTGTGTATCCAAACAGAGTCAGAGCTAGGTAATTGTTACCTGTCAGGTGCGTCTCCTACAGGAGCACAATATCTGGGGAGTGTCTATGCAGATACTGTAGTACCATGGTCCGTTTAATTTTATCCCGCAGCCCATTCACATTCCATGATATCACCTTTAGTCTGCTAGTTGGTTGTGAGGCCATCTGGGAGCCGTGCACTTCCCATGTCCCCCCCTCCTCCCGCCCCTCCCATTCAGCCCACCACCACCCATCCCGAATATACAGCAAAACGGAAGCATTATGAACACAACTTTTCGCAACCAAATCCCATGAACAAATCCCCCCCTCCCTGCTACCCTGCATTGTAGGTCTAAAACTACCCACATCCCCAACTAGCAGAGCGCCTGTTGCCCAATAAACAGACTGATAATGTAGGGGGTGCAGAGTGCCACCTCCCTTAAATCTCCTGAGGGCCCAACCAAGCCCAAGTTCTTAAATGGTTGTTGCAGTATACAATCCGTATCCCACTGCGGCTTATGAACATGCAGGCCCACCCACCTTGTCAAGTGCATGTAGCCTTGTGCTTAACTCAGTCCGCGCGACCACTGTAAGTCCCATTGTCAATTCTTCGGGGATACTTGGATTACTTTTGACGATTCTCTGAGTCTGGTGGGTTCAGCGATCTCGACCTACTGGAGCGCTCCCCACACGTGTCTGTCCCTACTCGCCCATTTGGAGACCCGATTGCGGACTCCGAATTCCTCTCCAGACCCCCCTTTGGTTTTGGGCGTACTTCTGGGGGCGCCCCGCCTCAAGCCATTTCTGAACTTCCGACAGGGCTGTGAAGAACCATGACTTACCATTGCCAATCACTTTAAGTTTGGCCGGGAAGAGCATCATGTACTTTATTCCTTTTTCCCCGGAGTGCACGTTTTACTTTGTCGTAGGTGCGTCGCTCCTGTTGCACCTTCAGAGTGAAGTCCGGGAAGAATCTTACGGTCACGTTCTCCTAGGCAAGATCACCCTGTAGTCTGGCCGCTTATCAGATGGCATCCCGGTCCCTATAATTCAGAATCCTGGCAATGATAGTTCTAGGGAGAGCCCCAGGTTTTGGTAGGGGGAACGGTGCCCTGTGTGCTCTCTCCACTGTGAAAAAAGTGGACAGTCGTTTAGGTTTCAGATGGTTCAAAATTATGTCTTCAAGGAAGAGGTCTACGCTAGGGCTTTCCGCCCCCTTCTGGATCCCCACCACCCTTATGTTGTTCCCATTGGCCCTCCCTTCTTGATCCTCCAGTTTCAGGGTGACTTGTTTGTGTTGCTGGATCAGTTGCTGGTCCTTTTCTTCTAGTTTACGTGTGGCAGCTTGGATATCTGTGATACTAGTCTCGGCCGCAGCAACCCTCTCTGAGGTTTTTTCATTCCGTCCTCATTAAGTTCATTTCTATTGTGACTTTATCAATTTTGGTCTCTAATGTTGTTCCAAGTGTCTGGATGGCCGCCAATATTGATCCAAGCGATGGTTCTGGTGCATCGTCCTGTTCTCCGCTATCTCCCCCTTCTGTCTGTAATTGTTTAGGGATCGTATATTTGTCCAACTTGTTGGACTGCACTGTCGAGGCCTCCTTAGGCTTCATTGTGTCGAGTTCCAACGTTCAGTGGATTTATGTATGGCGGGCACTCTAAGTTCACACGGCCGTCCCGAGTGTCGTTCCAATCTCAGTGCAAGGTATATTAGTCTACAGAACCTACATAAAACTACCAGGTCTGCTGCCCCCACCCATGTGAGGTGACTGCTGCGCTCGATCTCTGCTCCAGAGTGTTCTTGCAGCGCACACCTAGGATATGGAAAGGGCTGTGGTTCGGCCTTTTCCTAGTTCTCCAAGGAATGAGGAGGTGTCACGCTGCCCCTGTCGCCCAGCCAGCCCGGGCCCACGCTGCACCGGTGTTGCCGGCCCCCGCTGAAATTATAGGCACCTGTGGGTGGGGGGCTCTTCTCCTGTCCTGCCCACGTGGTCTGCTTAAATGTCCTCATTTGACTGGAGCCTGAAGCACACCCTTCATTTATCCGAAAGTTTCTGTAAATTGTCTTTGTCAAGTTTGGCGTGCATACTCGTTCATTTATGTTATGTTATGTTATGTTAACGCCATGTAAACTACCAACAGAATGTGACACGTTGCATTGCGTGTCACGGAAGAGTTGCACAGCCTCATTCACATTTGTGAGCAAATTTAACCACATACTCAATATTGTTCTCAAAATTCATCCAGTTTATTCTTAATGTTTAAACCATGTTTTATCCGTCACATCACAGACATAAAGTTTCATATTTTCACGCATTTTCATTTGCACAGGCACGTGTAAACTTAATTTCTCCGTCTCATACAGTTCACCCAATGCATTTCGGTCGCTTTTAGACCTTCTTCAGGCATATCTACAATAATTAAAAAGCATGCGTCAATCCGTGACACGCAATGCAACGTGTCACATTCTGTTGGCTGCTTAAATGTCCGCCACCCAGCCTCACTTGCCCCCACAGGACTCACTCTGTAGTGTAGTTCATATATCCCTAATAGGCTCTGCACATTGAAATAATATACACTATAGATTTGACATAGGACTGAGGTCAGTATATCTCTATCGAGTACATTAAACTTAATTGTGTGTGCCAGCTAACTCAGAAGTCACTAGAAAACTTTCTCAAATAAATAAGAAGGGATTAGTCTCTGACAACCGCATAAACATGACAACTTTGTTTCCCTTAGAGTCAGAACAATATCTTCAGAGTCGTGGAAACAATAGATAACTATTTCACTCAGTCAATCGTGCATGCATCGTTTTTACAGAGTTTGCACAGAAATAGAGAGACGGGCGTTTCAATAATAAGGGTTTATTGAACAGTCTTCTTTCTCATGCAAGAGAGGTAAACTGCTACAATCGTAAGACAGAATGCGAAGTATAATGCGTACAGCGTAAACAGTTATATAAAATAATACTGTAATAGCATTGTCTGTTGCTATGACATATATAAAAATACATACATAAATAACACAGGCTAAAATATTCAACTGGTGCTTCTAAAATACGCCTACCCCAGTGTACCTAACCTAGGTCTAGTACGAGGGAAGAAGTAGGTGCTGCCTTAACTATAGTTTCATTTTGCCAAGAATTGCCAAAGGTTTCTCTAGGTTCTAATCAGCTCCATACCTTAGAATGAGAGAGGTTGGTATCTCTTTCCCGGTACTCGATTTCCCAACACCCCGCAAGGGGAGTCAGAAACTCTGGTGCTGGATTCTCGGCAGGAGGATGACAGCTTCTGGTCAGTACGTCAGCTGGGGAGTTGGCTTCCTTCGGTACTTGCTGTGGCGAGCTGCGTCATGCAAGTAGGTAGTCGAACCGCACCGAACCACACAGTGCTTTTCCATAGCAAGTGAAGGTATATTTATACCTTGAAGGTGTTTAGGAATGGCAGTATTGACATTAAAGTCGTGCATATGAATGTCATGAATGAACCCCTAAGGAATAGATGTTCATGCATAATAAATGAGTTCTTGGAGAAATCAATATCCAGGCAAGGGGAAGTACCTAAAGCTTAAGAGTCTAGTTTTCCAAGAAGTCGTTGTGACTTAGATGAACGGATGTAACTAGCCATGCCTGTATTTTGGTAGCATGGGCTATGCCTAAATATGGACTGGATTTCTATGCCTATATAGGGGCAATGTCAATTATACCTATATTATGGCATGAATCGGGAAATGCATACGGAATCTAAATCGAAACACAACAACTCTGTCCGGCCGCACACTTCTCCGCGGCTGTCCGCTGGTGCCCTGCCTCTTCGCTTGTACCAGACAGGAGTGCCAACAGGTCTACAGGATCACGGGAGGTGCCACACTGCCCCAGACGCCCAGTCAGCTTGGGCACGCGCCACAGGAACACTCCAGGCACTCGATGATTTAGTTGGCACCTGTGAGGGAGGGGGCTCCTCTTCTGACCCGCCCGCGCAGTACGTGGAATGGACCGCCGCCCTATTTTCACTGCCTCCACAGGGCTCACTCATCCGCCCGCGTTCCTCCCGGCTGCCGCCCGTTGCTCCTGGCATCACAGCTCTCACCGGTCAAAAGTGGTGGTGAGTTCACAGGATCACAGGAGCCCGGCCCATTAAGTTCTCTCACACTCTCTTCTCCTGCCTGCATCTGTGCTGCGCAGCCTGCCCCAGCGTGCGTCTCACTCCAGCACCCCCAGCATCTTCATGGGCCCTCACCCCATGCGGTCTCACAGGACCATCACTGCCCTCTCCGAATTCACAGGACGTGCCATCCGTCAGTGGGCGCCAAACACCGGTGCGCGATGTTGCACAGACATGCACTAGGTTTCGGTGTTGCAACAACAGGATTTAGAGTGGAAATTTACGTGCTTCCGTTAAGGCCCCGTCGGAGTTCTCGCTTTACGCTGCCATCTTGGCAGACGCAAGGCCACACCCCGACATTACATTTTCAAGTCATCAGTAACTTGAAATAGGTCATACGTCCGAGACAAAAATACTGCTAGTCAACTGACCTCCATCCTTTAATCTCAGTATGCCACAACCCCACGCATACCCATTGCGGGAGTTTTCCCGATGAATGGGATTTCTGAATACTTTTTGTCTGTGTTTCAACCTGGAAAAATATGCAACATTATCATGTAATTACAAACAATAATGTAATGTAGCGGGAATTCCATTCTCCTACAGAATTGTGCATAGAGACCTGGAACCTCGGTGAATTAGGATGGCCCAAAACTCACCTCAGTACCCAAAATCCCCTTACCGAGCTAGCTACAGTGTCTCATTGGTCATAACAAACTCCCAATGTTTAGACAGACCAGAACATGAACTCAGAATACCTCAGGTATTGTGGACACATGAACACTCTTTCGTTATATAACCATCACAAACCAGAACGTGGAGTAAAAGAGGACACGTGCATGTTTGAAATATTTATTTACTAATGCAAGGTTCTCAAACGCAGTATCTTGTATAATACTAGCAAACATATTATAAGCAACAAAGTTATCAGCATAGTTATCAGTCCATAAAAGGCGAATGGTGACAGCATACTAAGATGCTGAAATGAATAGAAATTAATAACGTCTAATTCTCACCCTCCCTATTTAGCATAGTATTTTATATCTATGAAGGTCTCATTTGGGTTTTAGCTGGGCGGGCCCATACCTCAAAATCTCAGTGGCAGGAGGATCACATCATCTTCCACCAGCTCTCTGCATGCGAAGCACATCAAGTGTGTTTTTTGTGCGTTAAGCACAACAATATAAAACTCTCCTAGAGCCCGATTTTGGCAGCAGCATGTGTGTTATGTCTATAGGGGTGCGAAGATCAGACCTTACAACAACACTGGGTTAAGTTATCCGTGTAGCCTTCAGCACTCACTGTGCAGACAGAGTGCAGAACAAAACTGATATCAGAGCAAAAACATATTATTTCTCTAGTAAATCACGAAGCTCTTCTGGGTTGAAAGCTAAAACAACAATTATGTGTCGTGTGCAAAAGTGAAGCAAGAATGAAAACGGCGTGCAAACATTTGATAAACTCAAGCTAACTTAACACAGTATGTAGAAAAGAAGTAGCTATATGACAGTAATTGGGAATTTTTACTTATGTTTTTCTATTTCATAATGGTATAATTAACCAACTCAACAGTTCTTATTTTATTGGCCTGAGATGGATTTAAAGTGGTGTTGGACACGTGAATATTCATACTTGTGACCGTAGGTTTTCCACTGAGCATTTTTAGCATTCCTAGCTGTGTGGCTAGAGGATTTCGAAGTTACCCACCAGCCCTACTGCAGAGTACATACTAGCACTAGAGGGGAATAATCAACCCACATTACTTCTACCTCAGGGCCTCTGTCATCAGCGCCACCCTCACACTTCGAATCTGGACAGAGTTGGCCTTCCATGGAGTACGCTGCTGGAAAGCATCTTCGATCTCACTGGAAAGGGTTTCAAATCATGAGCATGCAAGAGTTTCTCCCAAATAACAGACTGACAGTGCCAGGGACATTTTACTGGCTTATTCTTATGGGAAATAGTAATTTTCCCAATGAAAACAACAGGATTGTTTTCCATCAATCTTGACTTTTTTTGTTATTTTAATGAATTGCTTTCTTGTGCTCCTGATGACTTCCTGTATCCCCATCACCACGACTGTTCCTGCATCTCTGCTCATAGTGCACCTCCCTTCGTGTATCAGGTGCTCCCGCCAAGCCTCATTTTCAAACCCACTGCTTGGGGAATACACAGATCTTAAATGCACCCACTTGCAGCTGCGGATCTCTGGTTATGGATTCAGAACACCTCTAGTGGATTCCAAAATTCAAGCATTTGCACAAATGGAAACCTGAAATATGTAATGGCAGCTCTTTCAGCCTGTTCGGCCGTTCAAACAATTAAGAGCATGCTTCTGGCAAGACAGAAAAGTAGATGGGCAACAAAACTACCTGACCTGGAGGATAGAACAAGGGCACAAGTATTGACGTTTTAAAAAAGGTAGGGATCTTAGTTCAAAACTTAGGTTCATTCTACAGAAATATTTACTTAGAGCTATTATTCTTGATATAAACTATAGAAAATGGGCCGGAGTAAGGCAGCTGCATTGTAATGTGGAAGCAGATTTTTTTTCTACAAAATTTGGTTTTGCCAACAAATTAAAAAATACTTTGTGAACATACATGAGAATGTCTGAACTGTAATGGGAAGTGAAATTCAATAAAAAACCCAATTAACTCTGTCAGGAATATGGAGCAATGCTGATATGTCCTGCTACTCCAAGATATTCAGTGCGATGGTGACGTTCTTACAAAGGTGTGGCAGCTAGGGACCAATATATGAGAGAGAACGGTATACAGGAAGATTAATTTTTGAGAAAATATTTAGCAAATGGAAGGAGATATCCCTCGGGAGAGGTAAGTTGAAATTTTCTTAGAGAAGCAAGATAGGGAGGTAACTTTGATGGATAGTGTGCTCCAGGTATCAATTAGATTGATGACAGGACATTGGGCATGTAGCCTAATAATGATAAATGTATATTTTGGTGATATTGGGTAAACTAAAATAGTCTGTTGACATCTGGAACCTCCAACATGCCAATTAGGCATTCAGAACTGTTTTGACTGAGAAATGTAAATATTTCAAAGTCTAAATGATTAAATATTTGCATAGCACCATGTTTTCTCCTTGGTGGTCCATCTTTTTTCCTGTGCCATTTCGAAATGTGTGTTTTGTGATTTCTGCATAGTGGGACGAGGTAAGGTAATGCATCTGTTTTATGTACGCAGCATACCTTAACTAGCAAATTTCTGCGTTTCAAGCAAAACTGTACCTCTATTTTTAACTGTGTTCTTTCTGTGCATTTGCTAGGTTTTTTGTTTGCGCACTCAATGTACATTCCCCTGCATTTGGCATTGTGCAACTGCCTGATGCGCACAGACAAATGCGGCCAGTTCCTGTACTCAGCCTTCTGTGGTTGGCTAATCTCCATTGTGCATGGGCACTGGGCACTGGCTGTGCACAGTAGGGAGTAGTGGTTGGACCTGGTATTTGGCCAGGTCCAGCACCCAACCCGCTGTGAGCATGGATGGGGGTTGGCCACTTGGCTGGTCTTTAGTCAGGCAAGTGCTGGGCCCACCTGTGGGCTGCAGATCCCAGCCGAGCACAGCCTCTACTTATGCACAGCAAGGAGCGGCCTTAGGGTCTGTCCACAGCTCAACCCACAATGAGCACACAACCTGCGCTGCAAGTGGCTTTCAGCAACCAACCAGCTGCAGGGTGCCAACCTACCTCTGGTCGCCTATACAGTCAGCCAACCCCTGCTACACAGTCCTTTGCCTGCACGCTGTGACTTACTTTTTTTTTGTTTACAGGGAAAATTATTTTGCTTTTTTTCAAATCACAGTTTTAATGAAAACTGGGGTGAGGCTGAACTAGTCACATATAAGGGTTTAAAACAAATTCTTTTGAGTTTTATATAACGCTAGCTAGATTGAAAGGTATCAGAGTGCTTACCTATTATGTGAACACGTTTACTTGAATTTCATGTGAGTATTCGTAGGGGTCTAAACAGATCCCCCAGGATATTGCGGCATGGAGTAGCAAATTTAGCGGCACAAATATGGGAATTTAGCAGCACAAATATGGAAATTTAGCGGCAATTTAGCGGCACTTTATGTTACTTTATGTTACTCATAATCATTCATTTGCAGCCTGAAATCAATGGAACTATTTAAGCAGGGTATTCTACTTTGAATTAGGCATGTTTTAAGTGTCTGTAGCTCTACAGAAGCACAGCTCCAATCCTACCCTCATAGGAGGGAGCTCCCTGGGATGTTCTAGTGCCCATGTATGCACCCCTGCCAGGGCACCACTGCCTCCTGGATCTGTGAGGCAGGGCACCTCTTCCTCAGAATCCCTAGGGCGCAGGATCGTAGTGACTGATTAAATAAGTGAGACAGACTGCAAAGGGAGGTCACCTCCTGCTTACCTAGTCCAGTCCTCATAGGTCGACTTGAGCAAACATAGCTTGGCCTCAAAAGGGAATGCTGTCCTGAAGATTTTTGAGAGGCCGCTTGAACAGAAAGGATTACTTTGTAGACCCTAGCTTAAAAGGTTTGAGAATTTGTTACTCTTCCACTCCTTTTGCACCATGCCATCAAGTACATTACCAAATAGTTTAGATCCTCTAAAATGTAATTTTTTAAGTAGACCTCTCTGAGTGGAGTCTAGTTTCCATGGCTTCATCCAAAGCAGTCTAAGACCAGCTATTGAAGCCCCAACCGATGCTGCAGCTGCCCACAAGTTTTTATTTTCTTGTTTACCTTTTGGGCTCTTTTTCCCCTGCTCCCATAAATGTACGCCCAGTGCCAAGATCCTTTTGGTGCAGGAGGTATTTGTTGTAGATCCTTTGATAAAGATTTTAGATGGTGTTTGCAGTTCCATTTTAGTAAGCAAAATACACGACTAACTGTAATTGCGTGTTTGCCCAATTTTCAACTTTTGTAATGATTTTAAGTAAATGAGCAATGAATCTTTCCTTTTTTTCGAATAGGTTTGCAAATGTTTCTCTTTTTAACACGGAATTCGTGAGCCCTACAGGAGAAGCCCTGCTTTCTTCATCTGACAAAGCTTTGCACACCTTGGTAAGAATCTTTGGAGCCGAACCGCAGAGACACCAGAAAAAGCGATGAGCAGAACTGTGCCACAGCAAAGTTCCTGGCTTGGACAGAAACTGATGTGGGCACAGCACAGACCAATTTGTGTGCAACGTGGCACAGACAATAGCTGCTCCAGAAGGTATGACAGAAGATGGAAGAAGTGGGGGGGGGGGGCGGGGGGTTGGGGGGGCTGGGGAGGGGCAAAAGAGTCAGCAAAGAAATCAAGTATGGTTGCTTGACAAGCCTTCGCTTGTGCGTGCTGCACTCAAGGTGGTTGCAGGAAAACATACCTCAGGTTTGGTGAGTAATTTCTGCAGCACCAAAATGGGCTCATACGAGGAATCTGACATCTCATTGGGTGCTACTGAAATATGTTTAAAAAAATAAAAAATGATTCGTAATACATTAAAATGAAGAACCGATTTGTTTTATATGTTTGTCTTTCGAACGGTGTTGAGACTGTTCCTTTCGAATTGGCAATAAACTTAAAGATGGGGTCATTTGCTCTACCGATTTAAAAGCAAAGACAACATTTAAAAAATACCACGAGTAAATGCTCATGGAGACACGGATGCTGGCCTTTGTGGTGGATGGTAAAAAAAAAATCTCCAGCACATGTGTAACCTTTATGACGTTAATATGCCACTTCCAGTGATGATGCCGGTGCATGAATGCAACAGTGTTGCAGTCATATGACACCATCTGAAAAAATTACAAGTTGACCCGTCTGGAGGAAGTCTTATCTACTATAAACTTTATTTAACTCTTAATAAGGAGGAGGTTTTTCCATTGGAAGAAACAGTTCAAGGCCTGCCAGGTCAGAAAACGTGTAATCACTGGAACTGTAAATATGCCAAAGAAGTACAATAGTGATGAACAGCAACAGCTGCCAAATGTATTTTATAGAGAAAGACTGGGGGTCTCACTTAGTCGAAAAGAGAAAAAAGGCAGTATTGTCTCTTCCTGAAAAGCTATATGGTCACTCTGTTCACAAAACCAAATGCCAAATCTCTTCCTGTTGGAGGATTAAGAACTTGTTGATGGGAGCTCTGTTTCCTTCGGGTTTGCAGGTCCTGGTTCACTCCATGAGTCAGGGGGCTGCCGAGAAATTTTTGATTGTCTGTGACTGAGTCCGTCACAGACAATCAAAGTGAGCGCTTCAACGCGATGACCACAGAGGTCCTTGTTTCCCAAAAGTTGGGAATTGAGAGAAATTTTGCGGGCAGTTTTGTAAAAATCAAGGCATTTTTACAAAACTGCCGATTTTGCAATTTTTTTGCAAATCGCGAAATCCTGTAGGGTCTGTCTAAATAGTCATAGAAATCATACATCATTAAAATATTAGAGAGTAGACTTCTAAAATATATGACAGTACAGTATTAAGGTAATGACAGTGCGAAAGATGAGAGACTGAACGAGTCAGACGAATGCCTCGATGGATCAAGCCAAGTCAATGAGGGTAGTGACTTTGAGAACCGTGGATCAGTTTGCGCACATGTCGAAGAAGTCGTTGAGCAGTTGAGATCTGAGGGTCCGTTTGAAGCAGGAGAAGAAGATGTTGCAGCGGAGATCTTTGGGGAACATGTTCTAAACCCTAGGAGCATTGCATGAAAAAGAGCACACCTGGGAGCATTTCTTCTTCAGATTGGAAGATATGAGAAGAGAGAGTTCTTCCTGCTCTCAAGAGTTTTGTTTCTAGGTGTTCGGGTGTTTTTGTATGAAGGGCTTTGTAAATGTTGCAAACTGTTTTGAAGATGCATCTTCATTCGATGGGAAACCAATTGAGACTCACGAGTCCAGGTGAGATGTGATTAAACCATTTAATTCCAGTGAGGAGCCTGGCTGCTGCATTGAGGACTGCTCTTAGAAGGGCAAGGTGACTTTTTGGGGTTCCTGTGATGATGGAGGAGTGTGGCTCACTGATTAGAGCGGCAGACCCTAATGCAGAGGTCTGGCCCGGGACCAGGGTTCAATTCCCGACGCGGCAGGGTCCTGAGCCCAAAAATGTCCACGGACTCGATAATTCTCGCCTCGGTGCCGATTCTAATCATGGGGTCCCACGCTGCAACTCTGGGCAATAGTTGCTTAATCTCCACTACGGCGGCCCACCCGCTGCGGGATGCCTGGCTTTCACCTTGGGGATGCCCAGTAGGGGTTATCTCACAGGGAAAAGCCAGGACGGGTTCCCAAGGCAACGCCTTGATGCCTTCGGGTGATACGTGCGCTATATAAATCGCAATACATACTGTGATAATGGCATTACCATAGTCAAGTTTCGATAGAACTAGTGAGTGCATTATCATTTTAAGATCATCAGGGGAAATGAACGGTTTGATTTTCTTGACATGTTTTAGTGTGCTTCTTTGGCTGAGTAGTTGAAGTGCTCCTTCATTGACATGTTTTTGTCCAGGGTGATCCCCAATGATTTTACGGAGCTAGATAGTGAAAGAGGACAGTTTAGTGCTTCCAGATTCATGAGGTATTTTTGTATTGGTATGGGTTTGCTTTTGGGGAGAGGAGTAGTAGTTCCGTTTTGTTGGGAGTAAGCTTTAGATGGTTGTTGTTTAGCCATGTTTGTATCTTAATTATTGTGGCATTCAGATGCCCGATGTTATTGGGGTGATTTAATTTTGTGGTAGGATTGGGTGTCATCGACTCATAAGTGATACTTTACCCCTGTTTGGTTAAGAATAATTTTAAGGGGTACCATGAAGAGATTAAAGAGGGCAGGAGAGAGGAGTGAGCCTTGGGGAACACCTTCTGGAACTGGTGCAGGCTTCGAGAGACAGCTGTTGATTTTTATTTGTTGTAAGCCGTGCTGAAAATAGGTTGTGAACCATTTCAGGACTGTGCCATTGATGCCAGTGCATTTCTTGAGAGTCTTGAGTAAAGCTGGGCGATTAACTGTATTAAACGCAGCAGATAAATGGAGTAGGATTAGGAGGCAGGAGGAGTTGCCTTCATCTAAGTATCTGTGAATGTCATCCGGTATAATGAGCATAGCAGTTTCTGTGCTGGAACCTTTTCTGTACCCTGATCGGAATATGTTGTGGAGGCTGAATTCGTCTATGTGTTGATTAAATTGTAGCAGTACACATTTTTCCATCACTTTGGCTAGGAACCGCAGGTTGGAGATAGGTCTGAGGTTATAGAGGTTGTTCTGGTCAGTCAATGGTTTTTAGGTCTCGCCTATGCAGCGTGCAGCCCCATTTTTAACTCACTATCACGTCTACACTTTTTCTGGCCCCATACCCGCACTTCACCAAACAACT
The DNA here is from genome assembly GCF_964263255.1 of Lissotriton vulgaris. Classification (NCBI taxonomy): domain Eukaryota; kingdom Metazoa; phylum Chordata; class Amphibia; order Caudata; family Salamandridae; genus Lissotriton; species Lissotriton vulgaris. The sequence goes on along the minus strand of NC_141689.1, from coordinate 2,100,624,683 downwards.
GTTGGATAAAAGATCTCCGATAAAGTGCCCCTTTTGCGGTGAGCCCGTTGGGTATTGCACCGCCGACCCAACGAGGAGCAGCCCAGATGTTGAAGCATGACACATGCAAGGGTGTGTGAGGGCATTAAAATCCAACAAATGGATTTTCCCTGTAGATCCTAGTGAGACACAGTGGGTCCCGATTCTCGAGTGACTTTCTTAACCTCTACCAGAGGAACAGCACCACAATCCTTTTTGACAACTTAGGAAGGATAACATTGTCTTTAAGAGTTGTTTCGTGGGGTTTGAGCTGATTTGAGTTCCAAAATTAACCCAGTTAGTCCTCAAGAATATCTCCTCACCGCAGCTGCATACGCGTATTTTACTATATTTTTGTTTGAATGGGAAAGACCCTTCATCGAGTCTCATTGTATTAGATGCTGTTCCATCAACCATAAATTGGCCTTTTTCTTTCCTTGTCTTTCTCAAAATGTTGAAGCCATCTGTACCTCTATTTTCTTCTAGTTTTGTTGTACTTTTTGTGACGTGTTAAATATGTGGGTACCCATTTCTACTCGTAGCAACTCAAAGCACTGTAGCTTAATGTGTGACAGGAGTACATCAGCCTGATTTGGTTTAATTTTGGAGCACATGGCCTGGTGTAGCTTGGCTGTGCAAACCAGGCTGAGGTAGACAACACAGAAACATTGAATTTCTATGTTCGACAAAGAGTCTGCAACCAAGAGCACTGTATAAATAGCCCATGAGTCAGGTCGCATGTGCAACTACACATCTGACAAACACTACACTAGAACATTCAGGACTGGAATAGTGTCATATCGCTGTTTGATATCACACCATACAAGCATGTCCTGCACTGCTAAAGGTGATTCACATTATTGATTATAGACCTAATGATTACTCATACCCAGATTATAGCGTAATCTTTCCATTAAGATCTACCATTCAGTCTTTATCTTTCAAAACCACTCAAATTTTGTTCAACAGCTCTACAATTTGTACTTTTACAGCATGCCTATTAACCATGAGCGGATTTTGCGGATTGGCAATCCGCGAATTTTGCGGATTTGCGGATTCGCAATCCGCAAAATCCGCGAATTCCCGCGAATTTGCGGATTTTTTTTTTTTGTGTTCGCCCGTGTTTCTGCCAGTTCGCGAGGGTTTTTACAATTTCGCAATTTGCGAACTTACCTGTCGGGTCGCAAGTTTTGCGAACTTGTTGTTTCTACGTGTCCAGCCTGTTTGGGACACTCTTCTTCATCACTGCCACTCTCTGTCACCACTGCCACTCTCTGACTACTCATGCCACCCTCTGGCCCACCCATGCCACCCTCTGTTTCATCACCACACCCTCTGGTTGTCCAGTGTACATTATTTTCGGCAAAGCAAAGCACACCTTCCCTGCCTCAAGTGACCTGAATTAATTTGGGGCTGATTAATGTGTCACAGAATATTTTTTTAGCTGGCAACTGCTTCCTTAGTGCGCCCTGATTAGTGATCTTTTGCACTTGCTAAGTGCTTTCATTGTTGCAAAATTAGTTACAACACCTGCCCTGCCCCAACTGACAATAATGAATTAGGGGCTGATTAATGGATTTTAACTTCCAGCCTGGCTCCTGCTTGTCTCCCTTAGCTGTAATTCAGGACCTTTGTGGCATATGTGTAACTATTCTGAGGTTCAGAGCAGGGTCACATAATAGTTTCAACTGGCAACTGAACTCTGGAGGGGCCCCTCAGGAAGCACTACAGGAAATGGCTACTAATGATGTGCCTGAACTTTTGAACCTGGTAAGTAGTTACTTTCAGTTTTGCTAAGATCGTATTTCTGCAATTTTGCACTTATTCGCGGGGCGCGAATTCACGCGAACAGTGCGAGCAGCGCGAGCAAAATCCGCTGCTCGCGGATTTGCGGATTTTGCGGGAAATTCGCAAATCTCGCGGATTGCGGATTTCCCGAAAATCCGCAAAATCCGCGAGCGGAACGGATTTTCCGCCCATGCTTAATGCCTATACATTTCAGAACTATCCCTTATTCCACCTTTCCATGGCTTTTGGGAGAATACCAGTACTTACTATCTTCTCTTTCGGAATTTGTCCCACAATAAATTGATAGCCATGCAATTTTACTGTAAAGAGCCTATGACAGAAAAAACTGGCAGGGCACCTGGATGCCTTTAACTCTTAAAACCGTTTTCTTCAACTTATTTCCATATGAGTGACCTTTTGTGCAACATTTTTGCTAGAGCTTAATTCCTGGTGGAGACTATAGGCACACATTTAGAATTTTTTTTGTTTGTAACTTTATTTTTCAACCTTTTATATAAAACCATGAATACAAGACCACATGACAATGTACAATTAGCAAATAGATGCAGCTTGGTAGAAGGCAAGACAAGCTAGTCAAGGAACATGAATATAGAGTAACAGTGCATGTTTACAAGAAGAGTGGTACACATGTTCGGACTTATACAGAGCACAAAACACAACAGTTTGGTTCTAGTTGGTGGGTTCCAATACATTTTGCAATTCTTGCGTGATTAGAAACGCGCCTCAGTTCATGCTTGCCTTTAAGTTGTGGAGCATTTAAAGCAGCCTCCAGTAACATAGATTGTGGTTTTATGTCTTCTTTCACATTTTTGCTGTTAAAAAATAATTCTTTCCAAATTATTTTAGTATTTGTAAAACTAGACAAGTTGTGACTGAATTCTCTATAACTTTCCCACATATTAAGACGGGTTTCAAGAAGGCTCTTATAAGACAGTAGTTCCTCTCAATTTCTGTTTGATGCACTACATGTGGGATATGGTTTTAAAAAGACTGCGCTTTCGCCAATTTACCCATCACTTCTTGTATCGAGTGATTTTAAATCAGCACATATCCTTAACTCGCAATCTTAATTGGCAAGCAATATATAGGAAACCCAGGACGTGAAGCCCAAGGGCTCATATACAGCCATGCACATTTTCTCTGAAATATTTGAATGGTGTTATTACACCTGATGGTACATTACTTAGCTTGTGTTGCACAGATCATAGCACTGATTGGTGTAGCCCTTTTCAGTTTCTCTCTTATGTAGGGGTAAACACCCTGCATACATCTCATTGTCATTTCTTCAGCACTGAAGCAATTACAGTGAGTACTTGCTGTTTTTCACAAGAACCATGCTGATATTGTGTATCTGCTCGATGTATGCTGACCATATTTTACTGCACGTGGTGTACCAGTTGTGGGTCTTCCTTAAAACCATCACTGCTTATTCCATCATTATTATGACTCCTTTGCTTTAACTGTCTGCTTCTACATTTAATGTTTTTAAAGGCCCACCGTTTGACCGTGTTATCTTGATTCTACTATCCATCAGCTTTAAATGTGTAGGATAGCTGTGAATCTGCTATCTTCAACATCTCAAACCTGGACTTTCATAGTGCACTTACTGGTTAGTACCTCCTTCCTAAGGTCAGAACCAGAGTTCTTATGTCACTCTACATACGTCATTCTGCACAATATCAGGACTTTCAAGCCTGCATGATTTCTGTTGTCTTATATCTTAGAATGTCATAGGGACTCCTCCAAATGTATAGCATTTATACCCAAAATTCACATTGAATGAGATGTGCAAAAGACCAGGTAAATATCACAGAATAGCTAAGTGTCACAAAGAAGTCCGGTCAAAGAAAACTTGCTGAGCCTAAATGAGTGAGTGCATTTACAACATGCGTTGTTTTCATCAGCCTGAAAGCTAGTTTGCTTTAGCTTAGTCCTACCCCAAGGAGCTATAACTTCTAGGCACACACTGGCAGCGCAAGTGACGCACAGATGAGAACACATCCATCCGTTTTGCCGTGGCCTCTGCCCACCCACTGGACTCAGGTTATGCCAGCGGATAAAAACAACTGAAGACTCGCTGGTTACCCCCACATCAGATTAGACTCCCGGCGCTTCCTCTCACAAAGCTCCTGTTTGTTGCAGTGAACTTTTAGCACTATGAATGCACATGACAGTCGGCAAGATGTCCCAGTGAGTAAAATGCACACTGCTGTTATCTAGTGATCGGCGGATCACGGGTTCAGTCGCAGTAAGTACAAGCCAGCCTTTCGTCCCTACAGGTTGCAGTCACAAGCATTTAATAGGCAGCAAAGGTTTCACAGCTCTGATAAACAACAGTAGCAAGCATTTAATAAGTAGCAAGGGTTTCAAGTCTAAAAAACAGCAGCCACAAGCATGTCATAAGCAGAAAGGGTTTCACAGCTCTAAAAAGCAGCAGTAGCAAGCAATTAATACGAAGCAAGGGTTTCGCAGACAGCTCTAAAAAACAGCAGTCACAAGCATTTATTAAGTAGCAGGGGTTTCAGAGCGCTAAAAAACAGCAGTGGCAAGCATTTAAAAAGTAGCAAGGGTTTCACAGCTCTTGAAAAAAGCATTTGCAATGCAATAGGTGTCGGATTATTAATGTTTGAGCTATTGGTGTTGCATTATTTAGCAATGTGAATAGCTTAAACTTAAATAATGTGAGACCTGTTGCACTGCAAATGCTTGTTTGAGAATTGGTGTGACTTGGCCTAGTTGGACGGAGTATATGGCCTGATGAAAGAGAGACTTGCTTATTTTGGTCCAAAATGGGGAGCTATGGTTGAGGTTCTGTGCTAGGGTGGAGGGGAGAGGATCAGCAGTGTGGAATGTGGGCTTCATATGTACTATTATATTGAACACGTCATCTTCGATCGTAGGTTACGCCTTAGGTTACGCCAAGATCGGCCTTGTCTTCTAATTCTTCTGGACTTGTCCTCTGCTTTTGACACTATCAAACATGATGACTTGATTAACATTCTTCAGTATAGCATAGGGTTATCTGGCCCTGTCTTAAATTGGTTCTCCTCTTTCCTGCATAACCGAATACAAAGAATCAAATTCAACCAATCTTTGGTTGCCAGCACCACGGTCTCTATTGGGGTACCTCAAGGATCTGCACTCTCGACGGCGCTCTTCAATCTCTTCATGGAACCACTAACTGCTATTCTGAACGGGTCAAACATTCAGTACCATATGTACGCAGACAATACTCAACTGTATTTGAAGATCTCCTCTCCAGATGACATTAAAACTCTTAATGGAGCGCTCCAAAAAAATTCAACAATGGCTAACACACAACCATCTGTTACTAAATTCCCTCAAAACCGAATTTCTCCTGATTACTCCCACAACCAGGAGACCCCAACGCAAAACTAGATCAAAAAAATCTCTGCACTCAACTGCAACCCGCATATGGTGAACTCCGTTTGTTCTTTAGGTGTCACCCTGGACAAATTTCTAAACATGCAAGGACATCAGTGCCACCATTAAGAGTGCCAATCATCAGCTCAACACTCTAAGGAAAATCAACTCTTTCCTACCTCCAGAGGACATCCAGTCAGTAGTCCAATCCCTAGTTATCTCGCGAATAGAATATGGGTTGGTGACCCTAGCTGGGCTCCCTAAATCTAGGTTAGCTCCGTTAACAGCTACTCTGAATGCCTCTGCCAGACTAATCATAAGCTCCAGAAAGCATGATCATAATTCAACTTAACAGGCTTCCCATTGAAGCAAGGATACACTTCAAGATAGCCTGTCTGACATATAAAGCTATACACTTCAATAGCCCCGTTTACCTGGCAAAGAAACTTGAGATCTTTGGTTCCAGTCGAAATTTAAGAAGCTCCAATACCCTACTCCTGAAATCACCTAAATTCAAGAAAAAAAGAACTTACAATCGCACCTTCTCAGGGCTGGCTCCAAGAATCTGGAATGCCCTACCGACGGAGATCAGAGCCAACCCCACAACTGCTTCATTCAAGTAACTGGCCAAATGGCTACTTTTGGAAAAACTTCAGCAGCAATAGCTTCTTTGTCATGTGATAGACACTTCCCAATAGTGCTTGCCAATCATTTTTACTTTGGATTTGAAATGTATTTTGTCGTTCTTTGGACGTAGTGTGCTGTTAAAACTGCACGGCCCAGTCTAGTAGGGCTTTTACCTGTTTGATCACTTTCTACCTCGTTTCCCCCTAGCACCCACATCTAATTTTATATCTCAGGTTCCTCTTATGTTGCCTTTTTGCATTGTACTTTTATTGTTTCTTCCCGTCAACATTAATTTTCCACTTTGTACAGCGCTCTGATACACGTCTGGGTCTTGTTCGCGCTTTATAAAACCTTTCAAATAAATAATTAATAAATAGGTTCACAGTCAGTCCACTTAGCATTGTTTTTCAGTAGTAGGTGATCATTATTGCCTTTGGTTTTTCATGGGGCAGTTTGGACCTTAGTTAGGTCTAGAAGGGGAGTTTCTATGGTAACCTGAGTGACAATGGAGCAAGTTGAATATGATAATAGACTTGTATCTTGGTTGAAGCAATCCCCTTTGGATATAGCTTAGCTAGGCTGGATAGGGTAGGTAAAATGGGAAGGGGGGGTTGAACATTCTTTATAGGGATATCTATACCTGTCGCACTGAGCCACTCACTACACCCTCTGACCTCTATCAGGCATTATATTTTTTGATAAATACTCTCCCCACTGAAAGCTTTTCTGGGGTTCTATCCTACCGGCCTCCCGGTTCTAGATCCTCTTTTAGTCAAGATTTTAGTAATCTCTTGGAACCCTACTTGCTAGGACCTAATTTAACAGTGTTGGGTGATTTTAATTTTCATTAAGACAAATCTTTGTGTAAAGATACTCAAACCCTTTTGGAAACTCCAGGCTGCTGTGGTTTTTCGCAGCTGGTTACTAGTTCCACCCATACTGCTGGACATATATTGGACGGCATATTCTATAATGATCCATGGATCGAGGTGGGACTGCCTTTACCCCTCTCTTGGTCAGATCATTATGTGGTCCCTTTTAAACTCCAGATTTCAGTATTAAACACTGTTTCAGCTGGCAAAAGTGTAGGCGAGGAAAAGAGAAATTTGAGCCGTATTAGTAAGGAGGATTTTTCTAATTACTTTTTTATTTTCCAGTTTACTGATCACTTGGATGCTAACTTAGCTGCAGATGAACTTTCTAGAGGGTTGTTAGGAGCCATAGATACTTTGGTTCCTATTACAAAAGATTATGTAGCAAGGAAAAAACCCTGTGCTCCATGGTATTCTGATAATCTTAGAAAACTGAGACAATCCTGCCGCAAACAGGAACGGATTTGGCGCATAGATCTGGCGCCGGCGAGTAAAGTGCTACATAAACAGAGCTTGAGGATCTATAAAGCGGTCATTATGGAGGAAAAAAGAATATATTATTCTAAGATTACTGAGCCAACTAGATCATCTAGAGAGCTTTTTAAGGTTATTAATTCTCTCATTTATCCTCCTGTTGCTGACTCATCTGATTTTTCTAAAGAACTCTGTGATAGAATGGCAGATTTTTTCCACACTAAGATCACGGATATATATTCCATTCTGGAGGACTACAATGCTGGAAAGGCTATATCGCTCCTCCCAAAATTGACTCTAATGTTTCAATATCCATGGAAGATTAACCAAAGCTACTCACCTTCCCTTGCATTTCACCTGAAATGACAGATCTTTTACTAGAAGAAGTTACTTTTGGGTCACCTTTGGATGCACGCCCCCTAAAAGTTTTAAAACTTGTAAGGGAGGCTATTGCTCCCCACCTCACTTCAGCAATTAATATGGCCATTACTGAGGGACAGTATCCCACCCTTTGGAAAACCGCTGTGGTTAAACCACTGTTAAAAAGCCGTCTTTGGAGCCTATGGAATTAAAAAACTATTGCCCCATTTCTTTGCTACCAGTTCCAGCTAATATTATGGAAAGATATTTGAATTCTCATCTTAGCGCCTATCTATTGGACCATCAGCTGCTTGAAGGCTCACAGCATGGCTTTAGAAGCCATCATAGCACTGAGTCAGCGCTAATGGCGTTTTTTGATAACATCCGGGTCCAGGTTGATGCAGGGTATACTACCCTGCTGACCCTGCTTGACCGTACCGCAGTGTTTGACACCCTGTCTCCTCTGAGGCTGGTAAAACGCCTCAAGGAGATAGGGGTTGGGGGCACGGCCCTTGGGCCTCTCACCTCCTTCCTTAGCGAGCGGGCGCAGATAGTGAAAATGGGCCATTTGATGTGTGGAGTCCTGCAGGGCTTCTCCCTACACCCCACACTTCTTAATATCTATGTTGCCCCACTGGCTAGGGTCGTGAGATCCTTTAGATTTGAGGTGCTGTCTTATGCTGACAACACAAATTATGGTGTCCTTTACCAATAGCATTAGTGAATCTGCCGCAAATTTCACAAATTGCATGCAGGCAGTCTCCGCTTGGATGGTTGAAAACTATCTTAAACTGAATGAGGAAAAAAATACGAAATCTTAATTTTTGGTAATCAACATGATATTTGGTCAAATGAATGGTGGCCTGATACTCTGGGCAGCTGCCTGTCCCCTGCATCCCATGGGGAAATCTGGGTGTTATAGTTGACACATCTTTGTCTATGAACCTAAAGATTAGCAGAACTGTGTCCACCTGATTTGGGATAATCAGGCTTCTTAGGAAAATGTCCCAGTTTCTTTAGTTTGCATCACGAAAGCAGGCAGTGATTGCCTTGGCAATGTCCAGACTTGATTACTGCAATGCCCTCTATTTGTGCATGAACAAGGGTCTGGTGCGTCGTCTTCAGTTAGTGCAGAATGCGGCAGCAAGGCTGGTGATGGACTTGCCAAAGTACCACTCAGTCTTGGCCTCCCTCATTTCATTGCACTGGCTACCTTTGAATCGTAGAAATCTTTTCAAGACTCTTTGCCTGACCCATAATGCCTATTATGGATTAGGCCCTGATGCTATTAAATCAATGTTTCAGCGATATGTCCCTACCAAGCAGCTTAGGTCTGCTAGCCAAAGACTCTGTTAGTTCCCAGGTATAAAAAGGTTAGATGGGGAGGCAGGGTCTTCACCACCGACGCCAATAGCCGGCTGTGGAACTCTCTTCCTGATAGATTATCAAGTCTTGTGTCTCATTCTCTTTTTCGCAGTGCCTTGAAAACCTGGCTCTTTACACAAACTTTGATAGGAGCATTTTTATTCAGCTGTGCATTAGTCCTCTGTAGCGCCTTGATGCCCTTGGGCTAAGTTTAGTGCTTTATAAATTTAATATTCATTTATTCATAAGACAGCCTTCAATTTTTGCAACTCTGTCAGTGAAGAAGTAGGCTATTACTTCACGGAGTTCATTGGTGGCTGTTGTACCGTGTTTGGATGCAAGAGTAGTTTGTTGTTTGATTATGTTGAAGAGCTCCCATGGCCGAGCTGTCAAGTTTGTTGTGAAAGAAAGTGGCTTTTTCCCTTAATATGTGTTTATTGTTATAGAGCTGTTCGGATGTTAGGAGAGAGAGGAGTGCTGGAGAGGGGTTCAGTCTCCATAATCTTTCGGTCTGTCTTAGTTGTCTCCTATCTTCGTTGAGGTCACATTGTACCAGGATCTAGACTGGGTTTTCCTAGAATGCTTTAGTTTGAGCAGTGCCACTTTGTCAAGAACATCTGTCATCGCTGAGCTATTGTGGGTGGTGAAGTCATCTACGCTGTGAAGGAGAGGTTGCGAAAGTAATTGGCCGCTGATTTTGAATTCAAGCTCTGGTACAGGGATTTGTTTGAGGTTCCTTGCCCAGTGTGTAGATTTGTTGAATGCTGGGTCGGAAATTGAGAGGGCCGTGAGATTGAACAGTAATAAACGGTGGTCTGACCAGTCGATGGGCATGATGGATAGAAGGGAGACATACTTCTGGTAATTATCACATCTAGAGTAGAGCCTTTGTTATGGGTCTGTTCGTTGCAGAGTTGCTTGAGGTTGTTTATTTCTAAAAGGTTAATTAGGTTAGGGACTGTGGCGTTTTCAGTGTTGTTCTAGTGCTGGTTTAAATCGGCTAGAAAAACATCATTAGTGTCAATTAGGGACAACCGTGTTATTAGGTCAGTTAGTTCTTCTGCAAAGAGTATGCGACCACCAGGGGTGATCACAAAATGGAATGTGTGTGATGTTCAAGAGCTTGGAAGTGGCGGTATTGCTGAACTTGCCACAGAGAAGGCGAATAGCGGTCAATCAATCAATCAATTTTGTTTGTGGGCATTTTATATAGCGCGAACTAGACCTGAAGGTGTCAGAGCGCTTTACATGTGCACTAGTTGCATTACAGACTGACACATTCATTTTTTATTAGGGACGGGGAGAATAAGTGATTTGCCTACAATCACAGGATGTTGAGCATCCCTGCCGAAACTCTAACCCGGTTCCCCAACTTTGAGGTCAACTGCTCTAGCCGCTAGGCCACATCCTCTCAATCAGTTGATTTGTAGAGCACTTCTTGTCACCTGTGAGGATATCCATGCGCTGGCAGAGTCCAGTTGATTGGCTAAATAGTGTTCAATGAGGGGAGTGTCTAGTCTACCTCTGTGTAGGTGTTTGTAATGTTATGTATTTGTGCTCTGGGAGAACCGAGAGCTGATAAGAGTTTACTTCAGTCCACTGCAACAGCATAACTCAGAAGGAGGGAGAACAATTGGCCCATGAATGGCCAGAGAGGGCAGTATTAATGTGGAAATAAGAGGCTGGTATGAGCATCTTGGGGGAGCCCGAAGGGAAAACGAATAGCTGAATGAGGATCTCATTGCAGCAGGTGGAAACTTTGTTAGTCAATGGCACAGAAAAGTCACTATCAGAAGACAATCACGTTTCCTGGAACAAGTTTCTTCTGTTCAACAAAGCTAGTGTCTTTCTTCCTATTAATCATTGATTACCATGAGAGATCAGTGTACCATGATTACAGCAATGAGAGTTATGGAGCACTCTTTTTTTGGAGGAGCACAGGGTGATGGGATGACACGTCTTGTCACTTCCTGTTATAGGGCCCATTTTCTTCCATCACCAGTGCAATAGTTTACCTCAAGTAGTGCTATGCTTTGCTGCATCAAAAATAAAAAGGTGAAGAGGAAATTAAAAATAAGAAAGGTATTGTGATACAAAAGCATCTTAAATATAAAATGCTGTCCTTATTTATTTGAAATAAATAATATAATACATTATTGTCATTTGCATAGCACATAATCTGCCATTGATATAGCATCACAGTGCTTTTAGTAGTGCAATGTGACTTTCCACACGATTCTTAGGCACCCGTCGCTGGCCAGTGTCTGGTTCGGCTGGTGATTGGTTTGTAGTCAGTAATATGGCCTGGTATGTTACAATGTCAAGTGAATGTGTTAACATATACATGAATAGCAAGACACTCTTTCTACTAACTATCTTAGATTAATGTGTGTATTCATTTGTTAGTGAGCGTCTCTACCAGAAATGTCGTACAGATTTATACTCAAGCACAGTACATAGGCAGTGATTGCCAGTGTTTCTATGCCCAGTTTAACTTAAGCGCCTCAGCCCTATTCTCCAACTGCATTTTGTAGTATGTTTAGACCTGCTACAATAATACAACTCATGTACCACAAAATGCTATTATCAAACCTACATGCAGAGCTCTACATCTATGCCTCTCCTATCTTTTTTATGTGGATATTTCCGTCCCAATTGCACAGATCTCTACACACATAGGACATTGTTTTTTGTAGTAAATGTGGGAGGTACAGAGAGATGAGGCAGGAAAATGGGGAATACTTACTATAAAATAGGAGTAGGATAAAGAATATTAAGGAGTGGTTTAGGAAGTGGCAAATATCCACCTTCAAAAGAGTAAGGTACCTCATTAGTTTGTTGAAATAGGGTGGGGCCAGGGTAAGGAATTTACCATGTGTGGTAACTACCTCCTAATCCACGTCTTCTACTGAATCGGTTTGTACCACATCGAATTACGAGTGTTTTGCCTTTTTTACAGGTTTTTTCCCTTGAAACTTTTTTGCAGGCGTGACATGTCGAAATTTATCAGGGGAAAACTGCGAGGGTGGGATAATTATCCCACAACTTGTAATTCCGACATTTTGTAATTCAAAATTAAGTTAACAGTGTTGCAGCAATATATAAAATTAATTTACATTAATATTTAACAAAAGTATTTTTACTATTTCTTTTAAAGTTTAATACACTTTTACAATTTGCCCTATACTTTACCATTCGGACCTTTATAGTGCACACTCAGGGACAAATTGTGGCGAATTATTGTAGAAAGAAAAGTAAAATTCACTTACATGTGCAAAACAGCGATTTACAAGTAATGCAGACAGAAAAGCCATGTTTTCCTCCACCCATACGATTATATAACTTTTTACGGGAAATGGGCTTTTGAAAAGAGCACAAACTTTATTTTTAAACATAATTTAGTCATTCTATTTTCCCGTTCCCACCCCAAGGCTCTGAATAGGTTTCCAAAATAAGTATTCTATTTAAAACCCTTAGAAGTTGACATTCTTCAAACACCTTGAATTTGTCACCTCTGACCCCAGTGCAGAGGTGAAACAATAAAACTTAGGTACATGGGCAGGAGAGATTTACGGATAATGCAGCCCGTTTACTGACTGCATAGTCATAATAACTCCCAAATCATGCTCCGCGGGGATTTTCGTTGAGTTCAGGTTTAAAAGATGGCTACATCAGAAAAGAGCGTGCTAACCAGCGACAAGCAGTGGGGCATCCAGGGGTGCCATGGGTCTTAGTGCATTAAGGAATGTGGGCCATGCTGATCACCACTAGTTCGGTAGTTAAATGCTGTAATAACTTTTTAGTAGGGTCATTAAGGACTTGCTTTACCACTGATACATGTGCCCCCTAGCAACAAGGACTCCTGGGACTTTACGTGTGAACATGTTTATATGGCATAACAAAGAGCAGCGTCAACAGTCTAAAAGTTTAGGGTAATCTTGTAATCCTACAAAACCAGGTATTTACTAGAACACAATATCGCTCTCGTTGCTGACAATTTGTTTAAAAATGGCTGCTTTTCCGCCATATACGCAGCTTTGATTATTCGTAAATGAAAGTCACTAAAAAGCTTATTTTCAAAAATGTTATTGTGTAATCAAAGCAAGAGATGAGGTCTTTTAGAAACTGTAGGTAGATGGAAACAGATTCATATTTGTACGTGCAGCTTTACGTCCCAACATCCATTAATTTATGAGAGTCAATGAGAATACCGCTTAAATCACATCAAATATGCATAGTGACATTGTAATAACTTTGTGTGCTGTATAAAAGTTCTTATATTGGTTATCCAGATCTTTGAGCAGGTGTGGCAACAACGCAGATTAAAAGGCTGTGTGTCTTGGACTATACCTTACATCAGCGTGTAGTTGACTGACAGAACTGAAGGTTGGACAACGGGGCAAATGTACTACTGCAACAGGCTTAGTATGCCCTTGTATGCCTAAGGTAGTAGGGATGGGGACGACAGTCTTGGGTAATGGTATAACTGTTATTAGGTGTTGATATCAGTGAATGGTATCCATCCGTGGCATTTATCATGCACTACTAGACACTGGTCAAGACACAGGCCCCTAGGTAACAGCACTTGTTGCCCTCTCCTGGTGATGCACTGGACAATGAAAATTACTCAGACTTGACGAACACACTCCACAGCCTTGATATGCAGATCACACAATTAATTTACTCACAATAATTCGATAGCTACACAATTTAATATTAAGGGATACTGTACAGCCAGCAAGAATGCCCAATGGGACGAAAGCCATATGCAAGATTGGTTGGATAAGAGTTAATTTACCATGAAAAGTCAAAAACTTAATAAATAGGGAAAAAAGGGAAAATGACAGCTTAGTTTAAAGATAAGGCGACTCGTGGCACCCTATATCAGCTTATCTAAGTGAAGGACTCAGGCCCAAATACAGTACCCGTGGTAGTCTTAAAAGATGTTAAGGTGAATTCTGGACTTGAATATATACTCGCTCTACCTTTTAATCTCTTAGGAAATTACAATATCTGAGAAAACATTTAGAGATTAAATCCAACAACAAAGTAATATTTACTGCAATATCTATTAAAGTATTGCCCTACATATTCTGCCTGACTGTTTGTAAAAAGAAAATCTCTTTGGTGCAGGGAAAGTGGTTTGGCACTGCTTACTCATCCAAATAATGGGGGAGCTTAAAACTGAGGGACATGGCACTCAACTGGTGCCATTCATTTTTGCTGTACCATAAGTAGGTGGTTTAGCGAGGAGTTTTTATATCAGCTTCCGGAGCATTTCTTTGGGGTGTTATTTTATGTTAATGGGTATTTCATATAGCACAACGACTTCCCCGGAGGGACATCTCAGCGATGTATCAAGCGAATAGGTGAAAAGGCAGATGATTAGAACAAATAATACAAAACCAGGATTAGAGTGTCCAAGGCAAGTTTAAAGACCAGTGCAGATAATTTCCCCAGTACAACTATAATATAATACTCAGTTATCCGCGGGTCTAACAGGCTTCATCAAAACTTGAAAGAACAATAATGCAAGCATATGAACTCTGAATCGTACTTATAGGGGATCCTTTAATAAGGACGGAATCCCATCACCCACTGAGGTGGCATGCTTCATCATCTGGGATTTCTCCTTTTGGCTGCAACACCTAGTGCAGCCAAGGGCTACTGCCCCCTCACTGTGAGGGAGGAGGTCAGGAATGTGTTGAGATACTAATACTGCATATGATCTATTAAAATTCAAAAGATGTAAAGCACTAGAGGTTTTGAGTGATGGGAGTAGTGCAAAAAAAGGGGCGAAGTGTGTTATAAAACTAACTACCAAGAGAGAAAGACTTTATTAATTAACTCCTGGTGTCAGGGTTAAAAACAGTGCATGTGCAGCTTGGAAATAATAACTGCATTTGTCTGGTAAAACAGGTCTACATGTTTCGGCCAGTAGGACCTACAAAAGTGTCATAGCCTTCCTCAGGACCTAGATGTTTACTTGCTAGTGCGTAGTGAAAAATGAAAAGAATAGGTGTAATTCAAAAATTGTGATTTGAAACAGATACAACCTATACCACCAGTGGTTTCATTATTGGAAGAATACAATGTACTGGTGATACCTGTGGGAAAAACAAAAAAAGAGATCAAACTAGCGTCTATCAAACCTTTACAAATGGTGAGTCTTTACTACTCATCCTTAAACATACCTATATGTGTCTAATGAAGTTCATAAGAAATTTATAAGTGAACTTACCCGTGTATTATGAGTAAGAACCTCACCTTACCTGGCAACAGCTCAGGACAGGCGGCAACACTCCGGGAAAAATACTGGCAATAATCAGGCTAGGATGTACATTATGGCCTGACTGCAACTCAATGTAAATTGTTAAAACAATGCGTTCACATTATGAATGGATGAATGTGGGAATACATAGAAATAACCAAAAAGGCAAAGGCATGGCAAGAACGTGTTGTGTGCTTACCTCTCCGTCGGTAACCTGGATTTCCAAAAGCTGCAATTGGAGGTACCCATCGTAAGGTACCCTTGAGAGACTCTAAGGGCCATAGCAGTTTTACATCATACTGCAAGATACTACCATCCTCCTGGTGTACACATTTTAAAACACTTAGGAACAACATCATGCTATGGTAGGAATCATCATATACAAACATAACTAACTTGTTTCCAATGAATGATTCCCTTGCCTTTTTGGTTATTTCTATGTATTCCAGCATTTATCGTGACCAGGATTGTAATGTGAACGCATTGTTTTTACAATTTACATTGAGTTGCAGTCAGGTTATAATGTACATCCTAGCCTGATTATTGCCAACATTTTTTGCAGAGCTGTGCCTCTCGTCCTGTGCCGTTGCTAGTTGAGGTGAGGTTCTTACTCGTAATACACGGGTAAGTTCACTTATACATTTCTTATGAACTTCATTAGAAACATATGGGTATGTTTAAGGATGAGTAGTAAAGACTCACCATTTGTAAAGGTTTGATAGACAATAGCATTTAATCTCTCTTTTTGTTTTTCCCACAGGCATCACCGGTACATCGTATTCTTCCAATAATAAAACCACTGGTGGTGTAGGTTGTATCTGTTTCAAATCGCAATTTTTGAATTACACCTATTTTTTTCATTTTTCACTACGCAGTAGCAAGCAAACATCTACGTCCTGAGGAAGGCCATGACACTTTTGTAGGTCCTACTGGCCGAAACATGTAGACCTGTTTCACAGGACAGATCAATCAATAAATCAATCAGGGATTTGTAAGGCGCGCTGCTTACCAGTGAGGGCCTCAAGGCGCTGACTGCTGGGGGGAGATTTGCAGATCTGTTTCAGCCAAAGAGCCAGCTCTTGAGGGTCTTTTTGAAGGTGTTCAGGGAGGGGGCGCGTCTGATGTCTGTCGGTAGTTCGTTCCAGGTTTTGGCTGCAATGTGGGAGAACAATCTTCCGCCTGCTCTGGCTCTGTGGATGCGCGGGGTTTCAGCTAGTGCGAGGTTGGCAGATCGGAGGATTCTTTTGGGCAGGTGGAAGTTTATTCTGTCATTGAGGTATTTGGTTCCGCTGTTGTGTAGGCATTTGTAGGCGTGGGTGAGGATTTTGAAGGTGACTCTGTTCTCCATGGGGAGCCAGTGGAGTCTCCGCAGGTGTTGGTTGATGTGTTTGTGCCGTGGAATGCCGAGGACGAGTCTGGCCGGGGTGTATTGTATCGTCTGGAGTTTGCGGAGTAGGCCAGATGCAGATATTATTTCCAAACTGCACATGCACTGTTTTCAATCCTGACACCAGGAGTTAATTAATAAAGTCTTTCTCTCTTGGTAGTTAGTTTTATAACACACTTCACCCCTTTTGTTGCTCTGTGCACATCACTCAAAACCTCTAGTGCTTTACATCTTTTGGATTTTAGTAGATCCTATGCAGGAATAGTATCTCAAAACATCCCTGAGCTCCTCCCTCACAGTGAGGGGGCAGTAGCCCTTGCCTGCACTAGGTGTTGCAGCCAAGAGGAGAAATCCCAGATGATGAAGCATGCCACCTCGGTGGGTGATGGAATTCCGTCCTTATTAAAGGATCCCCTATAAGTACGATTGAGAGTTCATATGCCTGCGTTATGGTTCTTTCAGGTTTTGATGAAGCCTGTTAGACCCGCGGATAACTGAATGTTATATTATAGATGATTAGAACAACCACGTTTTGAGATGTTTTTAAACCCAGAGAAACTGGGGCATGCATGAATGACCAGAGGAAGAATATTCCAGTGGTAAGAGGCAAGACAGAGCAAGCCCGGCTCCCAAATTTTGATGTTCTAATGCGCGAGGACTTAGAAGTTTATTTTTCAGTCTTAAGTTTCTGTCAGGGTGGTAGGGAGTGAGTCTGTCCTGAAGGTGTTTCGGGCCTATGCCCAACACCGATTTGTAGGTCAGTCAGAACAGTTTGAACAGTGTTCTCTTTCTGATAGGGAGCCAATGACGGGCTCTAAGCATGGGGACTGACTGTGTCCATGGACACAATTTGCTGACCAGGCAGGCAACAGTATTTTGAACCACCTACATTTTAGATAAAAGGGATTCATTTGATGCAAGAATTAGGGAATTGCCACAATCCAGGTGGCTAATGATTAGTGCCTGGGTGAGTGTCTTCCTGGAGCTCATAGGAAGCCACATAAATCTTCTATCTGAACTCTTGTTCAACTTGTATGTGACACATCTTGCTCATTTGCTGCATTATACAGGATTTTACGCTTGCATGTTTGCAGAGGACATGCAAATCGTGTTGCACAAATGCACTGAGAAAGAGAGTCTATACTCCCTTTAAAGGCTACTGGTGATATGAATCCATTTGCTTCCTCAGCATCTAAGGTGTTATCCACACAAGGGACCATTCACTGGTGGTTGCATAAAAATAATTTCACACTGATTCAAGCAAAGCCAGATTCTGTTGGCTCCAATGTGCCAAATCTATGGAAGCCAAATCTATAGCCATGGTCTGTGCGCCCTGTGCACTACCTAGTTACAAATATAAGGAATTTGGGTGTTCATCTAAATTCTACTCTTTCACTACATATCCAGAGATCTTCAAATCTTTAGCTCACAGTCTTGTTTTTTCATTTGAAAGTTCTAAGTAAAGTCATGCTTTTTTTTACATTTTGTCATCGATTTTAGTTCAGAATGTATTCGTACAATTCCAATTAAATTTCTGTAATCCCGTCTATTTTAGCCTTCCTCAAAAGGCCTATGCCGTTTCAAGAACATTCAGAACGAGGTTCTGTGCATTCTGTTATGGCTAAAAAAATCACTAAAATCTGGTAGGGAGCCAGTCTGTTCGTTCTTGTAAATGGGATACCTATATACATCCATAGTACCAATCTTTTATTTCTCCTACCAAAAGTCAAACAAGACCTGAGAGAAGACCATGCTTTCCTAGTTTGTGGACCCAAGCTGTTGAACAGCACCTCCCTATCATGGAGACTGGCTTAAAGCGATCTAATGTTCAGAAGAAAGCTTTGACCAAAAGCTGTTTCTTCTCTTTCGTACTGTTTAGATGCACAGTGGGACATGATCTGTAGCACTAAGATGCCATATGAGTGGATGTAGGGCAAGATAAATGTTCTTTTAGAGAGATAGATGCAAGGCATTTCCCTCTTCAGCCACATCAGCAATCTAAACATCGTCCATAAATACTATGCGTTGAACAAAAATATAAATGATATATATATACATATATATATATATATACAAACGAAGACTATATATATATATATATATATATATATATATATATATATATATATATATATATATATATATATAGAATCCAACCGGAGGTTGCGGCGCTTCCACAACAAACCCAGTGCGCAGACAGCAAATGTATAAATCCACAGCCAGACTTCAAGGTATTTCTTTCGTCTTTTATTTCATCAAAGTGCAGAGGTGCAACACACTGCCAAACAGACGCGTTTCGGGCGCGAACGCCCTTGCTCACTGTCAGCGGGTAGGCGGTATTTACAAGGTTTATATACATTGGTTGATTGTTTAGAACGCGCCAAAATGCCTTAATCAGTTACAATGAACTAAAAAAAGGACTAAAGCTGCAACCTTTTGTACGCTGAATGCAATCAATGGTTCAGCCATGTTGTAACGGGACCACATCCAAAGTAGTTATGCACATTCATTTGAAGATATATACAGCAGAGAATCAACCCATATTTACAATGACTACGGTGTAGCTTATTATAACTGATGCAAGGAGTACAATTGAAAAAACATTTACCATGTGCAAATACGCAAGAATAGTTTGTTGTGCAAATACGCCACTTAATAGCTGTACAAATACAGTAGTATATACATTTAATAAAAGATATATGTACATAATAAAGTGCAAATGCTTAGCTGCCTGATCTGTTGCAAACAATTTTCGTGCAAATACGCCAAGTTATTAAAACATACAAATACGTAATGACAGATTTATGCATTTCATATATATACAACAAAAAAATTGCAATCAAATCCTTGCATGTGTATATCTCCTACTGCAACAATAATCACAATGTATGGGCGATTCTATGTTAAATGGACGTGTTGGAATTGGTTACCCCCAGGTGAGTTGGCTAATCAGAATGTTGGCGCAGAATAATAACACTAATACAACCAAAGGATTACTCTACCGCCTAAAAAAGATACAAAAAATGTAATTAA
The DNA here is from genome assembly GCF_964263255.1 of Lissotriton vulgaris. Classification (NCBI taxonomy): domain Eukaryota; kingdom Metazoa; phylum Chordata; class Amphibia; order Caudata; family Salamandridae; genus Lissotriton; species Lissotriton vulgaris. The sequence goes on along the minus strand of NC_141689.1, from coordinate 2,100,605,083 downwards.
ATGGTGAGGGAGTGCTGGGATGTCCTGCATATATCACAGAGCAGACAACCACATGTGAAGGGAAAAAAAAAAAAATTTTTTTCCAAAAAAAACTGTTTCAGTGAATTAAAATATGCAAATGCATATAAGTACTCCTATGTCCACGACGTCAGGCAAAGCGACAGCTTATGTGATAGTTATACAGCACGCCTGAGGGGACCAAGGAACGTGAGCAAAAAAGAAGAAGAATGACATACAGAAAATGTATTGCACAAGATGTATTACAGGAAAGTACTCAGATCTTCCCCCATGTTCAAACCTCCCGGGGTCTTAGTGTTGAGGCGAACTATGTAGAGGGACTCCAGCTGCCTTAGACGTTTTTCATAATCTCCCCCTTTTTTGCTGGTCTTAACTGCATCAATTACAAAATACTTCAAATGGGAAAGGTTACGACTATGAAATTGGTCAAAATGGCGAGCTACTGGATAGCTTTTATCACAGTTCACAATAGCTCTCAAGTGCTGAAGGATACGTTGGTGCACGGGTAATTTCGTGCTCCCAACGTACCTCAAATTACACGTACAAGTGAGAACATAAATAGCTAGCTCTGTTTTACAATTGAAATAGGCTCTTAAATTAATCGGTTTGTCATCAAAGGGGGTCACATAGGATTTGGTGTTAACTCCAAATTTACACGCCCTACAAGATATACAACGGAAGAAACCCTTCCGTGATGACAGCCAATCTGCCTTGCTAGCAGTCTCAGGGGAACTAGAGACCAAAGCATTCCTCATACTGTACGCTCGCCTAAAGGTGATTTCAGGCTTGTTGGGCATGATCTGTTTCAAAACTGGGTCAGTAAGAATCACTGACCACTGCTTCCTGACCATTTTGGAAATTTGGTTGGCCTGTCGACTGTAACCTGTGATCAACCTGATGGGATTGCTGTTGCCAACTGTGTTATCAATAGCAGAAGTGGGTTTGCTGGGGGCCTGCAAAAGATTGGACCTATCAACTTTATTTGCTTTATCCATTGCCGTTCTAAGGGCACTTGGATTGTAGCCCCTCGCTTCCATCCTTCTCATTGCTTCCATTTGGTGGAGGTTCCTTAGTTCTAATGAACTGCAAGTTCTATGAATTCTAAGGAACTCCCCATAGGGGATGGATCTGATCGTGTGCCCTGGATGGAAACTCTGCGCGTGCAGGATGGTGTTGCCTGCCGTGCTCTTCCTAAATAGGCCTGTTGTTATACCACCATTAACAATTTTGACTTCAACATCCAGAAAGTTAATGTAAGACTCACTTATGTCTGCACTAAAGATAAGGTTGGCATCATTCATGTTAATAGCATTTACAAAATCGCTAGCCTCTTGTTTGCTTCCTCGCCAAATGATGAAAATATCATCGATGTAACGCATATATGTAATGATATTTTCTTTCCAAATGGTTGCAAATTGTGACCTGAGGACATGTTCCTCCCACCAACCCACGTGGAGCCCCGCGTAGGTCGGGGAGAAACATGCCCCCATGGCAACCCCCCTTAACTGTCTGTATAATTTGTCATCGAACAAAAATACATTATTATTAAGGCACAATTCAACCATAGTCAATAGCATTTCATTGTGCTTGTGAAGTTCCACTGGTCTTTTGGCTAAGAAATGATTTAAGGCCTTCAGGCCGTCACGATGTGATATGCTGGTATAAAGGCTAGCAATATCCATGGTGATCAATAAATAGTCAGTGGACCATTCATATTGTTCCAAATTCCTCAAAAAATCTGTACTGTCTCTGATATAAGCTGGTAAGGTGGTCACAAAGCTTTGTAAATAATGATCGATGTATTTGGATGTATTCTCAAACAGACTTTGAATGGCCGATACTATTGGTCTTCCAGGAACCGGTCTCACCCCCTTGTGAACCTTTGGAATGAAATATAAATTGGGTATAACAGGATGCTCTTTGTAAAGATATTTCATTTCCTCCTTAGTTAGGAGGCCTTCCCGTTTCCATCCATTCAATTGCTTCCAATATGATGTTTGAATGTTTTTAACCGTTTTAAAATCACAAGGTTCATAACAGGCTGTGTCATTAAGGTGGCGAAATGCTTCTTCCATATATTCAGCCCTGCTCCAAAGAACCACATTTCCCCCTTTATCTGACTGATTGATTATAATGGTCTTGTCAGATTGCAGCTTTTTCATCAAGTCATTGTAAGGTTTGGTCTTGACATTAGAAACACTGTTTTGTTTACAGACTTGGATATGTAATTTTTTCAATTCATCCGTTAGTAGATCTGCATAGGTGTCTATGGCATCCTTGGGCATGGCAGGAATGAATGTAGAGGCTGGTTTAAAGCCACTCGGTTCACTTTGGCCAATGTCAAGGTCTTCTTCATTGGCCATGTATATATATATTCTAGCCTACCTGGATTTCTAGTCTGAATTTTTATCATCAACAAAAAACTATGGTAGGGGGACCCAGGGGAAGTTTAAAGACCAAGCTCTGGATACTCTCCCCAACGAAACATGTAAACAACAATGGTACCAGAGGGTCTACAGGAAGTGTGCCCAGAGGAAAAGAAAAGCTAAACCATCCCTGACCTCTACAGAAATGCGTCACAGAGGGCTCTCAACAGGATGAGGAAAATACCCATCAGTCACCAAACGGATCCGCCCTTCATCATTTGGGATTTTATCCGTACCACCCGTCTGAGAAGATCGGTGCCACATTCAGAGGTCAACCCGGTGGTAAGGGGGTTCCTCAACAAATACCGGCAATGTCAGTGTGGTATGCCTCTCGATGTTATGAGTGGCCAAGGATGTGACTGGGGTGTGCAGTGTTGGAAAGTATGTGGAAGTGAAGAAACCAAGAAAGGGGTGTATTAAAATTGGTTCAGAAAGAACACAAAACAAACTTTATTCTCTGTGTGCCTAACTTACCAATATTAAAAAAGTTACCTAGGGCTGTCTAATTATGTAGACCGCCTAGGGTGGGCGTGGTCGACTAGTTTCTGCAAATAGGGGACTACTGCGTCCTTGCATTCATCAGGACCAAGAATATGAATAAAACTACTGCACCAAGTGGAATAAGTGAAGTGAAAACAAACACCTGGAAAACAAATAACAAGTGCATATGGTCACCTGATTGCTCCGGGTGCCTCTTACAATCTGTGTTGATCACTAAGAGAAGAGAAGAAAGTTAGGAATAGCGATCACTCTCCTAGGGGCTTTACAGAACGTCCATTTAATGTAAATTAGACAAAACATCACACTCTGGGTATTGATGTACAGATGCTCAAAATGAGTATGGTCCGTTGTTACTACATTTGGAAAGAGAATTCATGAGCCAAATGGTTTTTGTGCTTACCTCGATCTGTAAGGTAGGCTGGCCTCACCCCACCTGGCAGCGGCTCAGGGGAAGATGAAGCACCGCTCTAGAAAACATGTCAATCACACGTTGCACACAGTGAGCACAAACAGAACTCCACACACCTCCAAAAACATATTAGCCGAAAGTCAATGGTCTCAGTATAATAAACTAAATCTGTTATGCAGTAGCGGAGCGGAGACCACTCCATCAGAAATCAGGGACTGTCAGTTCAAAATGCACAGCGTAAATGTAATGCCCGCTAAAGCATGTTACAAACGGGACATTGCAGAACCTAATGCCGATAATGCATAGTGTCGGTATATTCAAATGAACATACCCCTTGATAGCGCTACCTAAGTCCCCGTGTTGAGCAGAGTAACCTTATGTTAAAAATAGCGCAGCGCCAAGGTCTGGGTCCTTCCTACCTCTCCGTCGGTACTCCTGGGCCGGCGTCCTGGCCGTCTGGGGAGGTACCGGGAGGTAGGAACGAGGCTGGTTATAAGCCGCATTCCCATTGGTCGCGCTACCACGTGGGGCGCGTCAATACTGTATGCCATTGGTTCTGGGCGGAACACGCCCACGTACTGATTGGTAGAGCGACCAACTGCCGAAAATGTTCATTGGTTAATCGGCAAATGCGTCGTCATAGAGACGACAATTATAACAACAAAGGGGGGCTTTACGTGAGAGAGGAGTCGTGGAGGTAAACCACTCAGCGGGAGGCTGGACAATCTTAAGGAAAACATTTTTATATGAAAAAACGCTACGTGAAAAGTTATCAATTCAAGAAGATGAACCAGAAGCAATCATCTCGTGGGCCAAAGGCCTTTTAACATTACTCTGATTACGCCCCCATCAGGTTAAACCCTATAATAAGTAGTAGATATCGGAGGGCTACTTAAATCGTGTAGGGACAACAGAGCCCTATACGGTCAGATGGACTTGTCGTAAGGGCCACACAGCTGGGTCTCAATACAATATTAAGATATAGACACAGGCAACCAATATGGGCAACAAGTCCAAATACAGTTATGGTGAGTATAGTAACTCCTGCGGTATGTAGAATGTTAATGTGGAGACAGATATCTATTCTCGAACCTGCATGAACAAATGATGGTACCCTAGTGATCTACTTAGTCAGGTGTGCGTGAATGGAGATAGCTAATTACTAGCGTAGCCCTCTTGATCAACCTTACAATGTCAACAAAGGGATTAGTGTACAACACAAGGCTGGACAAGCAGTTAGATAAAAGTTTAAGGACTCTGCTGTTATCTATTGTCGGTTCAAAAAATAGACCAAGGGATCTCGTCATTCAGCCCATCCCTGTGGGTATTCAATTTGAGCACCCATCTTTGTTCTTTCAACAACAGATATTTGGTCACATCTGCTGTATGTTTTGGGATAAAAGGTTGTTCCAGAACAGTCCATCGGAAATCAGAGGCTAGGTGTTTCGCCTCTAGGAAGTGGGCAGTTAGTCTGGTGGCTTGTCTGGCACACCTGATTGTACTCTTGTGCTCAGATATCCGTATGCGGACCTTTCGTGTGGTCATGCCTACACATTTGAGGCTACCGGGGCAGGTGATGAGGTAGATTACATGGTCACTGTTACAGTTGGTAAATTTTAATTGCTTCCATGGTCTACCAGTACCAATGTCGATCTCCAAAGACTTTGTTGTTTGTGCACAGACCTGGCAATTGCCACAGGGGTGATGTCCCTGGACAGGAGGTAGATTCCACAGCGATCCAACCGCTCTAGGTGGATCTTCACGAGGCCTAGTATGCACCAGTTTGTCCCTAAGGTTAGGGCCCCTCTTAAATGAAACCAGGGGGCGGGGAAGAGTTAGGTGTCCAGAGTTTAATATAGGCCAATGTTTCTTAATGCTCTTCTGGATGCTGTTTGAAAGATTACCAAAGGTCTGGACAAACGTCAGGCGATCCAAGTCAGGTTTCGGAGATCTGGGTTCCAGCAGGGCTTCACGATTGTTATTCATTGTCCTTTTCATGGACCTGTGGACCAGTCTGGGAGGGTATTTACGAGCCACCAGCTGCATACTCAAATCCTCAGAGTGTTTCTTGAAGGCTGTTCTCGTCGAGCAGTTCCTTTGGACCCGCAAGAATTGGCTGAAGGGTAAACTCTCCTTCAGTGCTCTCGGGTGGTTGCTGTCAAATAACAGTAATGAGTTCCTTGCTGTGGGCTTCCTGTACAGCTCGGACTGTAGGCCCTCTGGACCAGCAGTTATCAATAGGTCAAGGAAGGCTAACTGTTGTTGACCGATTTCAATGGTGAATTTCAGATGGTTATTTCTGGTGTTTAACCAACCCAAGAATTCTAAGCAACTATCCCTCGACCCTCTCCACACAACAAAGACGTCATCGATATACCTCTTCCAAGTCTTGAGGTTATCGATGAATGGATTCACATTGTTTAGCACATGACTTTGCTCGAACGAGTGTACATATAGATTCGCCAAGCTGGGGGCGTAAACGCTCCCCATGCTGGTCCCAGATGTTTGGAGGTATACCTGTTCTTCGAATTGAAAAAAGTTTTGTTTCATGGCCAGAGTGGCACAGGCCATTATGAATTGGACGGGGGTGATGCTGTTAAGTTCCCTGGACTCCAAAAGTTGGTGCACAACGTCCAATGTCTCATCCTGGGGGATGGAGGTGTAGAGTGCCTCGACATCAAATGAGACTAAGAGGTCACTGTCTGTATCCAATTCGATGTTGGGTAGCAGTCTTAGCAAATCGGTGGTATCCTTGAGATAGGTGGGCATCTCCTGCACCATCGGTCGTAGAAAGTGATCCACAAAAGTGGAGAGGGGTTCCAGGACTGATTCTATCCCCGAGATAATCGGACGTCCTGGGGGAGGTCGTTGTTCTTTGTGAACCTTGGGTAAGGTATAGAAATACGGCATCTTGGGGTGTTCTGTACAGAGATACATGGCTTCAGCAGGTGTGATCCATCCCTCAGTAGATGCTTCTTCAACCATTGTTTTAATAGTCCGTTTCAATTCCTCCGTGGGGTCATGGTTCACTAGGGAGTAGGAGTGTCTCATGCTGAGTTGTCTGAGGCACTCAGCTCGATAGACCTCAGTATCCAGAATCACAATAGAGCCTTGTCGGCTGGCTTTATTGTTAAGTCTTTATTGTCAGTAAGAGATTTTAGTGCCAAATGATGTGATTTAGGCATATTCTGGAAAGTTCTATGTCGGGTGCTAAAGAGGTCGTCCATCTCTTTCTCCAGTGCTTGTTCATAGGCTAGGACCTGGGGTGGCATAAGATGAGTATGTGGAGTAAAGGTGGATTTACATCTCAGTCCAGTATTGACATCCTCCTCATCATGTGTAGAGGTTTCTTTATTGGCGAAAAAGAAATGGAGTCTGATCTTCCTCAAGAATCTGGCTACTTCCAAACGGGTTTCAAACTCATCATTGTGATGAGTGGGCACAAAGCCAAGTCCCTTATTCAGGGCTTCCTCCTCTACTGGAGTAAGGGTGTGTCTGCTCAGGTTCATGACTATACTGGAGCTGCACTGCTCTGTCCGGCCTCCTTGCTCTTGGACGAGTTGCTCCTCAGCGTCCTCCCTTCTGTGGACGTTGATGGGGGGCTGAAATTAACCTGGAGCTGTGTGTTTCCTCTCCTTCTGCCCCGGGGTCTGCCCCGGCCAAACCCTAAAAAAGGTTGCCCATTGAAGTTGTTTGTTGGGAAAGTACCTGGGAAGTTGGTCATACTTTGTCCCATGGGTTGCTGAAACGGACCCGGTTGTTGCGGGGGAAAAAAAGGCTGCATACCGCCGAAGTGCCAAGGGTTGGGTGGCCACCATTGTTGTTGTTGGTTACCTCTCCAGTTGTTTCTAAAGTTTCTCTTTCCTTGACCACGACCTCGTGTGTTAGGATTGTCGCTGTCGGTATCACTACCTGAGGAATTGGCACCTGAACTGGATGTACTGTAAGATGATCCCTTCCTGCGGCCAGTGTTACCAAACTCTGGGGGGGTATAAGTGTCACTTGAATAAGGATATATTCTTTCGAATTTAAACTTATCCAGGTCTTTCCTGAATTTGTCCATTTTTACAGATAAACGGCACAATCATGGCCCAATATCTGCGTAATGATTGCGCTCCTACAGGACTCATAGTCACCAATGCACCTAGGTTATTTTTGAACGATAAAGAATTTCTGAAGAATTGGGCTCTTATCGCCTGGAGGTGTACTAGAGACTGGCTGATCTTGATCATCCAAACCTCCAAACGCATAGCTGACACCATGCTCATAGAAATTCAAATTCTGGAGTCCAAGATCAAGACCACTATAGCTCCCAAGGTCTTCAGTAAGAACCTTGATGACTCTAACAAAAACAACAGAGACTTCAGAGAGCATACTTTATCTGTAAAAATGGACAAAATCAGGAAAGACCTGGATAAGTTTAAATTCAACAACAATGGTGGCCACCCAACCCTTGGCACTTCGGTGGTATGCAGCCTTTTTTTCCCCCGCAACAACCGGGTCCGTTTCAGCAACCCATGGGACAAAGTATGACCAACTTCCCAGGTACTTTCCCAACAAACAACTTCAATGGGCAACCTTTTTTAGGGTTTGGCCGGGGCAGACCCCGGGGCAGAAGGAGAGGAAACACACAGCCCCAGGTTCATTTCAGCCCCCATCAACGTCCACAGAAGGGAGGACGCTGAGGAGCAACTCGTCCAAGAGCAAGGAGGCCGGACAGAGCAGTGCAGCTCCAGTATAGTCATGAACCTGAGCAGACACACCCTTACTCCAGTAGAGGAGGAAGCCCTGAATAAGGGACTTGGCTTTGTGCCCACTCATCACAATGATGAGTTTGAAACCCGTTTGGAAGTAGCCAGATTCTTGAGGAAGATCAGACTCCATTTCTTTTTCGCCAATAAAGAAACCTCTACACATGATGAGGAGGATGTCAATACTGGACTGAGATGTAAATCCACCTTTACTCCACCTACTCATCTTATGCCACCCCAGGTCCTAGCCTATGAACAAGCACTGGAGAAAGAGATGGACGACCTCTTTAGCACCCGACACAGAACTTTCCAGAATATGCCTAAATCACATCATTTGGCACTAAAATCTCTTACTGACAACAAAGACTTAACAATAAAGCCAGCCGACAAGGGCGGCTCTATTGTGATTCTGGATACTGAGGTCTATCGAGCTGAGTGCCTCAGACAACTCAGCATGAGACTCTCCTACTCCCCAGTGAACCATGACCCCACGGAGGAATTGAAACGGACTATTAAAACAATGGTTGAAGAAGCATCTACTGAGGGATGGATCACACCGGTTGAAGCCATGTATCTCTGTACAGAACACCCCAAGATGCCGTATTTCTATACCTTACCCAAGGTTCACAAAGAACAACGACCTCCCCCAGGACGTCCGATTATCTCGGGGATAGGATCAGTCCTGGAACCCCTCTCCACTTTTGTGGATCACTTTCTACGACCGATGGTGCAGGAGATGCCCACCTATCTCAAGGATACCACCGATTTGCTAAGACTGCTACCCAACATCGAATTTGATACAGACAGTGACCTCTTAGTCTCATTTGATGTCGAGGCACTCTACACCTCCATCCCCCAGGATGAGACATTGGACGTTGTGCACCAACTTTTGGAGTCCAGGGAACTTAACAGCATCACCCCCGTCCAATTCATAATGGCCTGTGCCACTCTGGCCATGAAACAAATCTTTTTTCAATTCGAAGAACAGGTATACCTCCAAACATCTGGGACCAGCATGGGGAGCGTTTACGCCCCCAGCTTGGCGAATCTATATGTACACTCGTTCGAGCAAAGTCATGTGCTAAACAATGTGAATCCATTCATCGATAACCTCAAGACTTGGAAGAGGTATATCGATGACGTCTTTGTTGTGTGGAGAGGGTCGAGGGATAGTTGCTTAGAATTCTTGGGTTGGTTAAACACCAGAAATAACCATCTGAAATTCACCATTGAAATCGGTCAACAACAGTTAGCCTTCCTTGACCTATTGATAACGGCTGGTCCAGAGGGCCTACAGTCCGAGCTGTACAGGAAGCCCACAGCAAGGAACTCATTACTGTTATTTGACAGCAACCACCCGAGAGCACTGAAGGAGAGTTTACCCTTCAGCCAATTCTTGCGGGTCCAAAGGAACTGCTCGACGAGAACAGCCTTCAAGAAACACTCCGAGGATTTGAGTATGCAGCTGGTGGCTCGTAAATACCCTCCCAGACTGGTCCACAGGTCCATGAAAAGGGCAATGAATAACAATCGTGAAGCCCTGCTGGAACCCAGATCTCCGAAACCTGATTTGGATCGCCTGACGTTTGTCCAGACCTTTGGTAATCTTTCAAACAGCATCCAGAAGAGCATTAAGAAACATTGGCCTATATTAAACTCTGGACACCTAACTCTTCCCCGCCCCCTGGTTTCATTTAAGAGGGGCCCTAACCTTAGGGACAAACTGGTGCATACTAGGCCTCGTGAAGATCCACCTAGAGCGGTTGGATCACTGTGGAATCTACCTCCTGTCCAGGGACATCACCCCTGTGGCAATTGCCAGGTCTGTGCACAAACAACAAAGTCTTTGGAGATCGACATTGGTACTGGTAGACCATGGAAGCAATTAAAATTTACCAACTGTAACAGTGACCATGTAATCTACCTCATCACCTGCCCCTGTAGCCTCAAATATGTAGGCATGACCACACGAAAGGTCCGCATACGGATATCTGAGCACAAGAGTACAATCAGGTGTGCCAGACAAGCCACCAGACTAACTGCCCACTTCCTAGAGGCGAAACACCTAGCCTCTGATTTCCGATGGACTGTTCTGGAACAACCTTTTATCCCAAAACATACAGCAGATGTGACCAAATATCTGTTGTTGAAAGAACAAAGATGGGTGCTCAAATTGAATACCCACAGGGATGGGCTGAATGACGAGATCCCTTGGTCTATTTTTTGAACCGACAATAGATAACAGCAGAGTCCTTAAACTTTTATCTGACTGCTTGTCCAGCCTTGTGTTGTACACTAATCCCTTTGTTGACATTGTAAGGTTGATCAAGAGGGCTACGCTAGTAATTAGCTATCTCCATTCATGCACACCTGACTAAGTAGATCACTAGGGTACCATCATTTTGTTCATGCAGGTTCGAGAATAGATATCTGTCTCCACATTAACAGTCTACATACCGCAGGAGTTACTATACTCACCATAACTGTATTTGGACTTGTTGTCCATATTGGTTGCCTGTGTCTATATCTTAATATTGTATTGAGACCCAGCTGTGTGGCCCTTACGACAAGTCCATCTGACCGTATAGGGCTCTGTTGTCCCTACACGATTTAAGTAGCCCTCCGATATCTACTACTTATTATAGGGTTTAACCTGATGGGGGCGTAATCAGAGTAATGTTAAAAGGCCTTTGGCCCACGAGATGATTGCTTCTGGTTCATCTTCTTGAATTGATAACTTTTCACGTAGCGTTTTTTCATATAAAAATGTTTTCCTTAAGATTGTCCAGCCTCCCGCTGAGTGGTTTACCTCCACGACTCCTCTCTCACGTAAAGCCCCCCTTTGTTGTTATGATTGTCGTCTCTATGACGACGCATTTGCCGATTAACCAATGAACATTTTCGGCAGTTGGTCGCTCTACCAATCAGTACGTGTGCGTGTTCCGCCCAGAACCAATGGCATACAGTATTGACGCGCCCCACGTGGTAGCGCGACCAATGGGAATGCGGCTTATAGCCAGCCTCGTTCCTACCTCCCGGTACCTCCCCAGACGGCCAGGACGCCGGCCCAGGAGTACCGACGGAGAGGTAGGAAGGACCCAGACCTTGGCGCTGCGCTATTTTTAACATAAGGTTACTCTGCTCAACACGGGGACTTAGGTAGCGCTATCAAGGGGTATGTTCATTTGAATATACCGACACTATGCATTATCGGCATTAGGTTCTGCAATGTCCCGTTTGTAACATGCTTTAGCGGGCATTACATTTACGCTGTGCATTTTGAACTGACAGTCCCTGATTTCTGATGGAGTGGTCTCCGCTCCGCTACTGCATAACAGATTTAGTTTATTATACTGAGACCATTGACTTTCGGCTAATATGTTTTAGGAGGTTGTGGAGTTCTGTTTGTGCTCACTGTGTGCAATGTGTGATTGACATGTTTTCTAGAGCGGTGCTTCATCTTCCCCTGAGCCGCTGCCAGGTGGGGTGAGGCCAGCCTACCTTACAGATCGAGGTAAGCACAAAAACCATTTGGCTCATGAATTCTCTTTCCAAATGTAGTAACAACGGACCATACTCATTTTGAGTATCTGTACATCAATACCCAGAGTGTGATGTTTTGTCTAATTTACATTAAATGGACGTTCTGTAAAGCCCCTAGGAGAGTGATCGCTATTCCTAACTTTCTTCTCTTCTCTTAGTGATCAACACAGATTGTAAGAGGCACCCGGAGCAATCAGGTGACCATATGCACTTGTTATTTGTTTTCCAGGTGTTTGTTTTCACTTCACTTATTCCACTTGGTGCAGTAGTTTTATTCATATTCTTGGTCCTGATGAATGCAAGGACGCAGTAGTCCCCTATTTGCAGAAACTAGTCGACCACGCCCACCCTAGGCGGTCTACATAATTAGACAGCCCTAGGTAACTTTTTTAATATTGGTAAGTTAGGCACACAGAGAATAAAGTTTGTTTTGTGTTCTTTCTGAACCAATTTTAATACACCCCTTTCTTGGTTTCTTCACTTCCACATACTTTCCAACACTGCACACCCCAGTCACATCCTTGGCCACTCATAACATCGAGAGGCATACCACACTGACATTGCCGGTTTTGTTGAGGAACCCCCTTACCACCGGGTTGACCTCTGAATGTGGCACCGATCTTCTCAGACGGGTGGTACGGATAAAATCCCAAATGATGAAGGGCGGATCCGTTTGGTGACTGATGGGTATTTTCCTCATCCTGTTGAGAGCCCTCTGTGACGCATTTCTGTAGAGGTCAGGGATGGTTTAGCTTTTCTTTTCCTCTGGGCACACTTCCTGTAGACCCTCTGGTACCATTGTTGTTTACATGAATTTTTATCATGACTACTGGTGGAAAGTCTTTGAGAAGATATTAAAAATTAAAGTTAACAAGAAACTACTTTTAAAAAAAAGATTTTATTACAATTTTTTTAGAGTGCATAAAGTGTAAACAAGTATCAATGCAAGCAGTACCTTCACTGCGGCCAAACTCGCAAGAAAAAAAACACAGAACTTGTCAGACCCAGGCACGTCTTAGAAGGTCAGGTAAGTCCATGGTGTCGAAAGCAAACAACATCGACCGGTGATTTGTACATAACATAGTCGAACTGTGGCAAACTGGGTCGGAACAAGGGAGAATCGGGGTAAGGGAAAAAACTACCCTGGTAGGTAGAACAGGAAGCTTGAAGTGCAGGACCTGGGAGCGAAGGTGGTACGATGAGCCCCAAAGAAAGGTAGAAGGTGGTGGGGAAGGTAAACAATAGAGGGAGGAATAAGGGATGCATTAGTATACGGCTGCAGTTCCTTGGCACACTAGAGAGGCAATAGTTCAATCTCCCCATAGTTAAGTCCAGACCTGAGGGTCCAGTGCCCAAAGCTAACTTTTCGGAGCACAGCAATGACAATGCAGGATGGAGTGGGTGGGGAAGAGGAGGTGGCCCCATTATGACATTTGTACAACTTTTCCAGGAACCTGCTAAATACAGGGTATATCGGGTGGCGGCGAAGGGACCTTGCTTCTTCCCTATGCAGGGCTACAGCTTCAGCGCCCGCCAACCAGACAAAGACTTTCCACCATTTCTTACTAGGTGAGGTGAAGGATTTTTACAGTGCATGGTAATATTGCGTTTCGCTATGAGCAGGGCTCAGTCCAAGAAACGGGAAGTGGTTCTGTGTTTCTTTGAGTGCTTATAGAGGACCAAAGCACATACTTTCCGGTGTCTATACCAATAATGCCTGTAATGCCCAAGAGCTTTTGGGTCACCTCAGACCAGACTAAACAGAGGACAATCCCACAGAGCATATTTAAAGTCTGCCGCAAAGAGGTTAAACTCAGGACATTGTGCACTCATTGACGCTATCTCAGGACCTCCCTACCTCAAGGACACAAAACTCAAGGAGTCCGTCGAACTTTTTACGTATACTTTTGCCTTTTTTGTCTCTCTATATGTGTCTTCTGCTCTAAAATCTGTTGTGAAGCGCTTCGATACCCTCGGGTCTGGCCAGAGCTGTACAAAACTCCTAAAATAAAAAATATATATATATTGCAAAGGGCACAGGTATCATGGGCATCTGGAAATATTCTGTGTAGCTTAATGGGGAGAGGTAGACTCATCGTAAGATATAAACCTGGATCAGTTTAAAGTGAGCATTCCGGGAGACCTTCCAGGGGTATTCTAGGACACTGGACCATTCTTTGTCACAGAGGGCTCTTCCTATCTCCTCCTCCCATGGGTTCTTATGGGGTTAGAAGTAGGTCTATGAATGAGCTACTAAGGCCCTATACAGACAGGGAATGAGTCTCCGCCCGTCTCCAATGTATGCATGGCATTAGTGAGCTGGTTAGGGACCGGTTCGGATTCCCCCTGCTTTCAAGGTCACCAACGATACGGCAAACGTGACCATAGGTGATGAATTGCCCCTCCTGGAGACCAACTTGCTGTATCAAGTTCGCAAAAGTTAAAAGCTGACGGTCTCGAAAAAGGACCCCCAAGGTAAAGATTCCTACTTCATCCCAATATCACATTCTTGTTTAGTTAAGTGTTTCGCCCCACTGGGAGACCCAAGAAAGGTAATGCAGGATTGTAAAGGGGGGAGAGGGGGACATCTAGTGACCTGCAATATCCTCACAATGCACTTCAGGTTTATGTGTAAAAGACAAGTAAAGTCAGTTTGGCTGTAGGCTTTGGGAGCCAATAGGGTTAGGACCACCTCCTGGGTTAACACAGGGCTCATGGTGCTAGTGTCATCCAGAGAACACCCAGATATCCAGCGGGTCGTGCACTGTAACTGAGCTGCAATATTCGAGAACTCAAAGTTTGGGGCTCCTAGGCCTACTGGGTCTGGGGGAAGCTGTCAGGGCCGGACTGACCGTATCGGGCACCAGGCGTTTTTACTGTGGGCCAGAAGGGTGGGGTCGGTTTTCAAGCAGTGGGGGCCGGTTTTGTTTCTGGGGGGCAGGTTTGCAGCAGTGCTGCAGTATCAGAATCCACCCCCAGCTCCCTTTTCTCCCATTAACCGGGCCGGCAGGATTGCCAGGGCTGCTTTGTGTTCCCATTCCGGCCCTGGAAGCTGTAACTTGGATAGGGACACCTGGCTAAGAGAGTTGTGCCCTATGAATTTGCCGAGCAGTTTCTCATGATTTCAGAATAAAAATCTGGGTGAGTGCCAGTGGACGGTTGTAAACTATTACAAAAGTCGTGGGAGCATCACCATCGTAGAAATGGTGATTCAGACCAGGAGGAACAGAGGAATTGACCACCAAAATGTAACCTGAGATTGGAAGGAAGTTACTCCCATAGTAAAGTTACCACTGAGAAGATCCTGGTCCACGTGGAAAATCGGAATCCTTAGGTAGAGGAAGGACGAGGCTTCCCACCTCACTCTCTCCCCACCCCTCCATTCACCCAGGTCCCAACCCACAGAGCAACAGTAGGGGCCTAGGAGAACAGGTATGACTTATAACTCACCCGAGGCTCTAAAGCGTCCCAAAGGTAGACAGGATCTGGGAAATCCCTGAATTATCCCCGGGAAGATCTTTAATGTTGTATGTATAAAGCAAGATGGTGTGAGTCCTATCTAGTAAGGGGATTCTCCAGGCCTTCACCTGATACACATGCATGGACAGCTAGGAGCTCCATAGCTTGCGTGAACAAAGGGGAGAAAGGGACATCATCGTCTGGTGCCTTTACCCACCGGCAGCGTATCCGATATAAGGCTTCCCAGTCTGACCATAATGGAGGGTTCCAAGTATATCAACCGGACTAGTCAGATGGTGTGGGCCTTAAAACCAAACCAGACCAGAAAACTAAATAGGTATTTCCAGCTCAAAGATTTAAAAGCTTTCTCCAAATCCAGAATTTAGTTGGCCACTCGAGGCCAGTGATTCGTAGCAGCCTCCATAATATGATATAATCTCCTAATATTCAGGGAAGTACTGTGGCCAGGTACAAAGCATTCTGGTCCATATGGATCAGACGGATGAGAACCTGTTGTACACAGTTGGCTAGGAGTTTGCTGAGAATTTTATAGTCTGTATTCAAAACCACAATGGGGCGGTAACAAATCGGGCTTGTGAAATCTTTTCCCGGTTTTAACAATGAGACCAGCATGGCCTTGCGAAGGGTCGCTGGCAAGCACACTGAGTTTTGTACAGATTTGTCAATTTTGGTGCTATGGAAGTTGCAATATCTTGAAAACCTCAACCAGAAGGCCATCAGTTCTGGGAGTCTTGCCCCTGGCCAATTCTGTAATGCCGATTGGTCTTAGGCAGTACAGGTGCATGAATCTCTTCCCGATCCTCTGGGGACAGACTGGGGAGAGTGACCCCAAAAACGCCTGGAAGGCTTCATGGGATGCTTTGGGACATAGGCAATATATGGCCATATAGATCTTTATGAAAGCCCTGAGAATGTCATGCTGAGAGTAGAGTGGTGTCCCATCACGTGTGGCTGCCTTGCCTCCCTTTTAACTAGCCATTCTAGAAAGTGCCCAAATTTGTCTCCCTCCAAGTGCGTGCTGTATAATTCAGGACCTGCATTTGTTCTATAAATGCTGACTTATCCTTACAGAGCTGGGGAAGGTGAGGTTGGAGACTGGGGTCTTTTACAACCTTCTTTTCTATATCCAGACAGCAGTTTTCAACCCCATCTAGATTGTAGTTTATGGCACGTCTCTGTCTCAGGGCTGCGTGGATACACCCCCCACCCCCTAAAAATACTTTAAAGGCTTCCCATTCTGTAGCTGGAGAGGAGGTACACCCATCATTGCACTTGAAGTAGTCAGATAAGTGGTCAACTAGCGTGCCACGTTGAGGTTTGAAGATACCAAGTAGAGATGGAGTAAGGCATTGTACCTCAGGTTAGGGAATAAAAAGAATATAGTTTAACCCGCAGGATATGGTGACGCCATGTGGTCAATTAACATGATTTAGTTTTTAGTTTTTAATACCAAGGAGCAGCCAGATCAGGCAAAATGGACAGCTAAACTTTTGAAGGCAACATTTTATTTAAAAAATGGAAGTTAGCCTGTTGACTTTGACCTTGTTTCATAGCTAGTTGAATGACCTAGATAGCAAGAGATGAAGGCACCACAAGACATATCAGCAATAGAAGATGTGGAGGTTTCCATGCCCCTTTATGCAAATAGTTTTATTTTCCAGCGATAACAGAGTCAGTTCTGATGGTTAAATTTACATCTGTGTCACAATTTTAGGAATTAAATGATCTGGAGACAAAAAAAAGAATACAAAAAATAATGATCGACAGGAGACCTGGTATTAAAGAAACCACACAGCCTTTCCACCTACGAAATGAGGAAATGGAGCAGTTAAAGGTCTTCCAATTTTTCAATGTTAATATCTCACACATACTATAATGGAGATGACAAATTAATGCCTCAATTAAAAAGTTCCAAGCATCCTTAAGCGATCAAAGCATCCTATGGCACTTTACTTTGAAGGTATTCATCTGTTCCCAGAAGTGAGAAATGTCTACAAGGACAAAGTAGGCAATTTATTGGTATATGTGTTAGAACTGTGGATGAATGGACAACTATGCCAGAGTGATATCACTTAGATTTTAGAAAGACAATGTCAACACTTCTTACATTCTTTTCAATGTTGCCAAAAACAGATGGCATGAAGAAAACACTGCATTGTTAAATCATTATCTAAAGAAATACATCCTCAGGTCAAAACACTGTAGACAAGGAATGGAAGCACACAACCAACCACCTTATTATGATGCCAGATGAAAATTGCCTGAAATAAATTTACCGACCAAATATTTCAATACTAGGTGAGATGAAAATATCCTAAAAGAGATCTAGGCTGGAACCCGTGATGTGAAAATCAACATAATGTAGACTGAAGATACACTAGTAAAGAATATGAGCCCTATTCACAAAAAAGGCAGAAAGGCTTGGGTGGAGATCTTAGACTGTGCATGAAAGTACGTTTCTTACTTTTGTTATTCACCAACATTGTCAGGAGGATGCCTGGAATGCTGTGCCTGGTGCAGGTTTCTCAGTGCACTACTTGGTAAGATCAGATAACTTTTTCAGCGGCTGTGCGGAGTTCTCCATAGCAGAGAAAAGTGCACAGGGGGAATAGGATATGATGTGCACATGCTAATTTTTTTCTCTCTGGGGAAAATATTTTTCTCTGTGAGTAAGGAACGATCCCCACATCTCTGCATAATGTATTGGTTATCCATTTCCCTGCCCACTCAGAAAGAGGAGTTGCTCCAGCCCTGAGTTGGAATGCATCTCCAACCATTTACCAGTTGACAAAGGGTCGGATCAGAGTTCAAGAATGACCACAAAGGTACATTTGTGGGAATTCCCAAACTTCCAAGGCTAACCATGCCTTGGAACATCCACTCTTCCGCCTCTGGAGAGAGATTTAATGCTGAATAAAACTCCACACTCAGGGGGGTGATCTCTGTCAGCGTAAATGGGTTTATGCCTGCCTGCAAGTAGTCTGTAAATTTGTGGCAGGTGTAAAAAAAAGTACAGTTAGTCAAAAGCATTGGTTTGTGGCCAAATTAACCCTGGTGGATATGGTCCACTATATGTTAAGAGGCACTAAATGAAAACAGGTCTTTAAGCCCTGGAAAGTTGTGCAACCATCACAGCAAACTCAGCAGAAAGAAGAAACTTCACTGTCCCTTGATGTTGTTATACCACCAATTAAGAGCCTTCATGAAAGGAATAAGTGCTGCTGAAAAGCAAAACATTGTTGTAGAATCCACAAACCACAGACATACAAACGAGTTGAATATTAGAAATCACGAGGTCGAGGATAAGAGAAACAAGTCCAACAATGACGTTCTATCTTGGTAAAGGGAGGAAGTGACAACAACAACTGTCAAATTATTACTGGAGTGTTTAGAAACTCAAACTGGTGAGAGAGCGCAAAACCGAGTTAGAAATCGTAGGGGTGCATCATATTCACAAGTAGTCAGCACCCACATATATAAAGGACGTACTAATTGTGTTCAAAAAATATTGTAGGGTTGAGAACTAATGTAGAAGGTATTAGAATTACACTAAGAGCTAATGTAATGTGCTTTAAAAATCAATAATGCTGTTTTAACAAAGAGATGCCGTTTGCAGTGGAGAATTTCACTAATAAGAGTGTGTTTAATAATTCACCATTGTGCCTTTATTCCTGCTTATTAAACTCACAGTTGTAACTTTAAATGTGATTAAATGGCTTAGGTAGAGAATTGTATTTGTATTAAAGGTTGATGTTAAAGAACGTAAATGTATTGCTTATGTTAGCATGTTGGTGCACATAACGTGCAGAGGCCCATTTCATGGAAATTGTGTAGGCCTGATTTGAAATGCCTTTCAGCATTAAATCGTAGAATTATTTTTGGAGAAAGCTACTTCAGCTAAAGTCAATTGCAACATTTAGGATTTGTGAGCCGATTCACATGCGTTCCTTTGCAGGTGCAGGACGAAGTAGACAGTGGAGTAGAAGGGCCCATTGTGTATGAGAGTTAGAATGTTAGGCTCAGACGTGGAGGAGTAACTGAGGAATTCAAGAAAGCAACGTGAAGCGAAGAAGAGCCTGGGACCCAAGGACGTTTTAACGGACAAGGATGGAGAGGTGCCATAATGGAAAATTCTGGAAACCAGCACCTTCTCGAGGGGCGTACCTGAAGGCGTGTCGTTCGCATTGTGGGGTTTTGTATTAGGGACAGCACCCCGAGGGTGGAGGTAGAGCAGATGGGCTGAGCAGTCAGAGAGAAAGATTGGTTAGGCAGAGAGAACTTAGCTAGGACTGAGTAGCCTGAAGATTGAGATTGAAGGAAAGTGAGTGAACTCTTTTGAGAGTCACCACTGCTGATACCTTTTTCTGAATGGGACATTGTTGAGTAGGGATGTCACCAAGAATAGTGTAGGGACAGACTAACCTGGATTTATTCTTTTTATAAATGCTTACTAAAACTCAGGTTATAGCAATTCTTGTTAGCCTGATGATTCTTGAACTGATTCTTGTATTATTTCTGAGTCGTCTGAGATTCTTCCGTAGGATTATGTTTGTATTAGTGACTGTTTACCTTTTGAATCTATTGCTGAGATGTTTATACATTCAGTTGTTTTTGGCTTTGTAATAAATATTTGAACTTAGTTCTTAGTCAGTGGTTCTTTGGGGGCACAAAGGGGAGTTTGTTGAGATCATCTAACCATTGTTTAACTAGATTTCCTAATTCACTCTATGACAGGTAAAAAGGTCTAGTGGACCTGTGTCCGGGATTCTGGAGAGTAGTAAGCCGACTCTAGAAATAAAATCCTGCCCTTCCAGTTGGTAGCAGAGGATGGTTTCCTTCTAGAGTGAGGGTGATCTAGATTAGGTTAAGATTTCCCCAAGGCCCATAGAGATCTAGTGATGAGTGTTTAGAGAACAGCGGACGGAGGATGGCGTTCCATGGAAACTGACGGAGAGTGACGGTGCGGCGGAAAGCAGCAGGTCGTAAGAGAGTGAGTATGAAAAGGGTCATGCGTTGCTAGATTGCGGTTACGTTGAATTGTTGTGTTGTGTTGTATTGTCTTGCGGAGTTGAGTGCCTGTAGTGTGAAAGGAGATCAGGTTGTGAGCGCGCGCAACCGGTGGAAATCTTAGGCTCAAGGAGAGTTTAAGTGGTTCGGGTGTATCGAACACTCAGAGTAATTGTCGACCATTGTAAGGGGGTCATGAGGTACCACTGATCGCCCGCAGGACCGAGATAGGGGGAACGTATGTGTGAGTGTGTGGGTAACGGACGCTGGTCGGAAGTTGCCGTGTGTTTGTAACCTATCAGTTGAGGCGATTGTCCGGTCGTTTGGTGGACAGACATTTGCCAGTTCGGTGACAATTACAGTCAGTCTGTGGACGTACAGTCAAGGAAGTGGTTGCTTGGTCGGAAGTGATCATTTCAAGTGTATGATTGGGACGCATGCGTGACCGAGAGACGAGCTGAGAGAGGAGGGGAACTGCTGCGAAGCGGAGGCAAGTGACGTCGGAAAGAGCCGCGCTGGGATAGGACGGTTAGTGTGAAGCCGCGCTGGGATTGGTGGAGTGACGTCAGAAAGAGCCGCGCTGGGATAGGACGGTTAGTGTGAAGCCGCGCTGGGATTGGTGGAGTGACGTCAGAAAGAGCCGCGCTGGGATTGGTGGATTGTCATCGAGAAGTAAAAGAGCGCTGTAAACAAAGAAACGTTGTGGTTTTCATCATGAAATGTTTAAAAGTATTGCGGAATTGTTTCAAAGTTGAAAAGAAGTTAGAACCTCGGGGTGGGGAGGAGGCTCCACCCGAGGGTACTCCAGCCCATTACATGGCTACGAATGTTGGGTTGCATACCATATTGTGGCTTGAGAACTGGTGTAAGATGACTGACGGAAGCGAGGAATTGACCTTTCCTGGATACGGAACGTTTAAATTGGAAGTGCTGTATCAGTTAAAAGCGACTATGGCTTCTTTGCGGCCTTTGCCCAGACCAACACAGTTTGAAGCATTGAATGCATGGATCAGGGCAGCCCATGAAAAGAACAGAGATAGGAGACAAGAAAAAGTGAAAAGATCAGTTAGGGCAGTCCAAGATGCGAGATGGGATGCACTGGCTAAGAGGTGGAGAGTGCAGACCATCGAAGGAGACAGGTTGTACCCGTTGTTGGTCAATGCAGGGGATGCGCAGAGAAGGAGTACCGAGGATGAGGACAGTGAGACAGATGATAGCCTGATAGAGAGACTGTTGTCGGAGAGACCACCTCCATATAATCCTGAGATAGAGGGAAGACCAGCATCAGCAATGGACAGGGAAACTTCTAGCGCCTTGAGACCCTCCGGGTAAGTAGTGCGCTCTACAAATGCCTATGATTGATTGATTGATTGATCGTGGACGGTGGCGTCCCACCAGCGAGCGGTTTGGGCCCCTTAGGGAACAGGTCCGGCTCAGTGGAGGGTGAAAGGGCACCTCAAATTTCTCCAGAGGCGAGAGTAGTGGGAAGATTTACGGTACAAAATGTGCAGAACGAAGAGGGTGTCGATTCTCAGAGACTGCCAGACGCCCTTACGGTACCGGTTACCATAGGCCCCATAGTATCAGTGTACAATCCGGAACAGAGACAAAGCGAGGGTCTGCCACAAACAGACAGGGAGAGAAGTGCCAGCGAAGGGAGGAGTAATGTGGCGGACGGATGGAGCCAAATGCCAAGGCCTGTGGAAAGGAGCACCCCTTTGGCAGCATCGGCAGACTCATCTAGAGAGCAGGGGGGTTTGAGAGGACTGATGGATTTGAGGGGACCACGGCCAAGGTCGCTTAGGGAATTAAGGCCAGATTTGCAAACTTGGGAGACGGTTGTGGATACCCAGAGCGACAGGTCGAGAGATGATTTTGATCATAGAAGTCAGGAAAATAGGGGGGTGTCTCACTGCACGACTAGCGGAAGCAGGCAGGAATGGGATCGCGGGAATGTGGAAAATAGGGGGGTGTCCCACCACGCACCTAGCGATAACAGATCAGTGTGGGACCGCGATGGTTGGGAAAACCGAAGGGTTCCCCATAACACACCTGAAGAAGAGAGACGAGTGAGTCAGGACGGTGGCAGAGGGGACTCTAATGGAACATCGAGTCAGGGCACATTGAGGGCGGCAATAAAGGCAAGGAGGATTGATGTGCTGAGACTCAAGTCAGAAGTGGAGGATATAGTGGAAGGGACGTTGCCACTAGAGAGAATCGAACTCTACGAACCAGATGAACTGTTGTTTGTGGCGAAGGATGTTACCCGAAGGGCTAGGACAGCTCATGAGAAATTGTCTGAGTTAGCGAACAAGTATGCTGTGGACTTGACAAGGACGAAAGCATTACAGGGTGGCCATAGGTTGCAGTACTCAGGCCAAGATCTAGAAGAGAAGAGGGTGATCGGATTAAAAACTCACATCAGGGAATTGGTTGTGGGACTCCGAACATGGGTCCAATTGGACAAGTGGGAGGAAAGGTGATCAAAGAAAAAGAGTGTTAGGCGAAGTGCTGTTGAGACATCTCCGGGAGGAGGGTTGATGCATGTGGAGGCGTACCCCTTGCGGGAGGTGGCTCACGGGGGATATGTACATGTACCCTGGAGTAGGGGAGATTTGGCTGCCTTTACGAACTCATTTCCGAAGTTGCGTGAGAGTCCAGTGGAATGGTACAAACAGGTAGAGAGGTTTGTTAAGATCTCAAAGGTGTTGTGGATTGATCTGAATACTCTGTTTGACATTGTGGTTCCGGGAGATCTGTGGATAGCATGTAAGGTCAGTGTTGAATGGCCCACAGTGGAGCCTGAACGAGATCCTGCCACAAATGGACCCTCACCCAGGGTGATGGTAAAGTATGAGCAGGTGATCACGTGGTTGAAAACCAAGGTACCACCACAGGACATCGACTGGGTGAAGATAGATCGGATTAGGCAGGAACCTAAGGAGACAGTTCATGAGTATTATGAGCGATTATTGCAGATATTTAAGCAGTACAGCGGATTGGATGTGATGGATCCAAAGGACATGGGACAGTTTGTGTCTAAGTTTTTTCTAGGACTGAGGCCCAATATTTGTCTCATGATACAACAACACTTTATTTGTTGGCAGAACAAGCCCCTAGATGAGATCTTGAGGTACACAAGGTACAGCAGTGACGAGATAGACTCTAAATCAAAGAAGCTTAAAGATAAGTTGATGTTAGTCCAAATGCAATCGGGAGGACAGGGTCAGTCAGGGGGTGGAACCTTAGGGAGAAAATCAGGTGGTCAGAAAAGGGACAATGAGGACGGTACGAGACCGAGGATAGATCTGGCGACTCTGAAGAAGACGACTAAGTGTCATCAATGTCACGAGATCGGACATTGGAGGCGCGAGTGTCCCCATAATCCAGAAAATCAAGGGCAAGAAGAGGAAGAGGAGTAGGTTCAGGTCCCTCCGGTGCAGAAGACAGCAATAGCAAAGGTTAAGACGGCCAAAGGGGGGACTTCAGCTCCTAGGGCTCCGGTTCCCCAGCAACCGAAGATTTCGGCAGGGAACAAGGTTTACAAGCAGATGCCTTTTATGGTTGAAGGGGACGAGTGCTATTACTTTGACCCAGTGACAGGAAGACGCCTGAGGGGGGGGGAGGACTGTACCCTCGGGGCAGTTCTGGAGGTAGATCAGAGAGGACCATTTGTAGAGGCTGATGTGGATGGCCATCCACCACCTTTCTGGTTGATACTGGTGCTACCCGTTCTACTGTACGGTCTGCAGTAGTCCCCAACCTACCCCTTTCAGGACAGACTATCCAAGTTGTAGGCATTGCAAACAGAAGAATGACAAACCCACTGACTGAGCCAGTCCCAGTGAAGATAGAAAGTTTCAGGGACAAACACCAATTTGTAGTGTGTGACTCCAGTCCTGTGTGTCTGTTGGGGAGAGATCTCCTGTGTAAACTTAATTGCACTATCTACTGTACCCCCAAGGGAGTGGAGTTGCAGACAAACAATGATGATGCTGCCTTTAAGGTTGCAAATGTGCATGTGTGCATAGAATTGTATCCTGCTTTAACTGTGGAGGAACTCCCTTGGGATTTGCGGGACACAGTCTCACAGGAAGTGTGGGACTTTACAGGAGAAGAGATCGGTTTGATTAAAGGAGTAGAGCCAGTTAAGATTCAAGTAAAACCGAATGCTGAGTTCCCAAGAACACCCCAATACAATTTGACTCCGGAGACGATTGCAGGGATTAAACCTGTGATCGAATCCATGATTAGACAGGGAATTCTAAAGGAAGTCATCGGCAGTCCGTGCAACTCTCCGATCATGGGTTTGCAGAAGCCTAGCGGGAAGTTTAGGATTGTGCAGGATTTACGAAAAGTAAACAACATAGTTGTTCCATGCTGTCCAGTGGTACCGAATCCATCAGTGATACTGTTTCAGATACCGTTCCAAGCTGAGTGGTTTACTGTGATTGACCTTTGTCAGGCTTTCTTCTCGATTCCATTGCACGAGGAGAGCCAATATCTTTTTGCGTTTAAGCTGGAAAATCGTGTATTAACGTGGTGTCGTATCCCTCAGGGGTATACAGTGAGCCCATCGATCTTCAATCAGCTGCTGAAAAAGAATCTTGAGAATCTAGTACTGCCGCAGAACTCCGTTCTCGTACAGTACATAGACGATCTCCTTGTTGCGTCAGAGACAGAAGATGCTTGTAGGATTGACACCATTGCCTTGTTGAACCATTTGGCAGAAAATGGACACAAGGTATCCCCCAGAAAGCTACAGTACTGTTTGTCTGAAGTACAGTATCTGGGTCACAGGATAGAGAAGGGAAAGAGGAAAGTGTCGCTTGACAGGATTGAGGCAATCATGAAAATTATGGTGCCTTCGACCCAGAGGGAGGTTAGGATGTTCTTGGGGATGGTTGGCTACTGTCGCCAGTGGATTGCCAACTTTTCCCTGAAGGCGAAACCATTGCAGAAACTGACGCACAAGGATGTAAGTGATCCGGTACCATGGGACACGGACTGTATGATGGCTTTTCTTGAGCTGCGAGAGGACTTGTGTCGCGCTCCAGCTCTGGGAATGCCTGATTACACAAAATCATTTTCATTGTTCTGTTGTGAGCGAGAGGGATGTGCTTTGGCAGTTTTAGCACAAGATCATGGAGGTGTCCGTAGACCAGTTGCTTATTTCTCGGCTACCTTAGACCCAGTAGCCGCAGCGTTGCCCGGATGTCTCAAATCCGTTGCCGCAACAGGTGTCAGCATTGAAAGGTGTGAAAGCATTGTGATGGGTCATCCACTGATGGTACATGTTCCTCACTCAGTAGAATTGTTGATGACCAGGACCAAGACACAGCACTTGACAAATAATAGGCTCACACGCTACGAGCAGGTTATACTTGCTGCTGAGAATGTGACCCTTAAGAGGTGCTCGGTCTTGAATCCTGCTACCTTGATGCCATTACCAAATGCTTTAGACGATGATTGTGAAGACCATGATTGCCTTGATGTGACTGAACTGTGCACCAAACCCAGACCGGATATTGTTGATGAGCCATTGGTAGACCCTGATGAAATTTTCTTTGTTGATGGCTCATGTGTAAGAGACAATACTGGTCAGTTGAGAGCAGCTTTTGCTGTTTGTACGATTTCTGGAATAGTGGAAGCGGCTTGCCTGGAAGGAGTACACTCCCTCAGGTGGCTGAGATAATTGCGTTGACGCGTGCCTGTTTGGTAGCCAACAAGATTCGGATTACCATATACACTGACAGCCAATATGGGTTCGGTGTGGTTCATGACTTCGGGCAGTTATGGTCTCAAAGGGGTTACATGACATCATCAGGTTCCCCTATCAGGAATGGAGAATTTGTCAGATTAATGCTGGAGGCTTTGCAGGGTCCAGCAGAGATAGCCGTTGTGAAATGCACTGCACATAGCAAGGGTACTGACTTTGTGTCCCTGGGAAATCGTTATGCTGATGAAGTTGCACGTTACTGTGCCGAGCAAGGATACTCGTTTACTGAACAAACTGTTGAAGGGACGCAGGGAAGGACCGAGTTAAACATGATACTGGAAGTGGCCGATACCTGGGATGAGTTGAGGTGCATGCAAGAGCAGGCGTCGGACTATGAGAAAAAGGTGTGGGAGACAGCTGGTTGTGTCAAAGGAGAGTTGGATTTGTGGGTTTCGGCTGATGGGATAGCTGTGTTGCCGAATGAGCTGGTGAGTCCGATGGCACGACAGATACATGGTCCTGTACACCTGGGAAGAGATGCAATGATGCGTGTGTTCAGACAAACGTGGTATAACTCAAAATTTCGGGCAGCTGCGGAAGCGGTATGTCAGAGGTGTGTTACTTGTCAGCCAATGAACGTTGGGAAAAGAACACCGCTCACACTGAGTCACATTGGGAGGTCCGGTGGACCCTTCAATAGGATGCAATTGGACTTCATTGAGATGCCAAGATGTAATAGCCTCAGGTACGTCTTGGTGATCGTGTGTGTGTTTTCCAGGTGGGTTGAGGCATACCCAACACGTAGGTGCGATACACTCACAGTAGCAAAGTTATTGCTGAGGGAGCTAGTGCCACATTTCGGGGTTCCGACCTCTTTGGAATCAGACAGAGGGACGCATTTTAATAGCGAAATCGTGAAAATGCTCTGCTCTGCACTGAACATTGACCAGAGATGCATTGTAGCTATCGACCAGAGGCTTCTGGCATACTGGAGCAAGTAAATGGAACACTCAAGGCCCAAATGGCGAAAGTGTGCTCATCTACGTCACTGAAATGGCCAGATGCATTGCAGTTGGTGCTAATGAGTATGCGCAGTACACCAGACAGGAGAACAGGTCTCTCACCTCACGAGATATTGATGGGGAGGGCTATGAGGCTACCCTCTGTTCTTTCAACAGCCTTGCTGAATATCACAGATGATTTGATTCTTGACTACTGCAAGGGACTTTCTGATGTCATCCATTCTGTGTCTCTTCAGGTGCAGACTGCTGAAATCCCGACTTCTAGAGACATTTGTCACGACCTGTGTCCAGGTAACTGGGTCCTGGTGCGGAAGCACGTGAGGAAAAGCTGCCTGGATGTGCGCTGGAGAGGACCATTCCAGGTCATCCTGGTGACGAACACTGCTGTGAAGTGTGGAGGATTGCCGAACTGGGTCCATGCTTCTCACACCCGACGAGTTCCAGCACCTCTGGAAGAAACAGCTCCTCTTGTAGATGAAAATCTAGCTGTGGAGGAAGATCCACAAGAGGGGACAAGTCCAGTTGTGGTTGTGTCTGACGAAGCTGGTAGCTCATCTGATCGAGCTGAAGGAAATCACGACGACAGTGACTCTCAGTCAACAACTGAATGGGGAAGTTGCTGTGAAGGTGATTCGAGCACAGAGCAAACTGAAAGCAGTGATGAGCAGGGTGTGCGAACGAGAAGCAGAAGAGTGAAAAGCGCAGAGACACGTTGGCCTGAGAGGCGGAAGCGATTGAACCTAAGACTGGCTTCCGAAAGAGATCTTGCT
The DNA here is from genome assembly GCF_964263255.1 of Lissotriton vulgaris. Classification (NCBI taxonomy): domain Eukaryota; kingdom Metazoa; phylum Chordata; class Amphibia; order Caudata; family Salamandridae; genus Lissotriton; species Lissotriton vulgaris. The sequence goes on along the minus strand of NC_141689.1, from coordinate 2,100,577,437 downwards.
CCTGTTTCTGAAGATTCAGACCAAGAGGAAGGTGAACAAGAATTAGAGCAAGGAGGTCCAAGAAGATCAAGGAGGGTGAGAGTACCTTGTCGAAGATACGCCACTCCTGAGTGGACCTACCCTGTGACAGATGCCCGGTGTACTGAGATCAGGGAGGGTGAGGGCTGTGACAGTGACCAGTACGAACCCAAATGTTAAGTTGGATGTGGTGTTGTTGGTACCAGGACTTGAGATCGAAGGCATACTGACACTCACTGTTCCTAATCCACCTTATCTAAGCAAGATACGTGATTTAATCCTGAATAGACTGATTTTTCCTACATTTGGCCCAGAAATTCCAACTCACGAATCGATTGTGCTTCGCATGGAACTTTTGGAATACGTGCTAAGTGCAGTTGGAGCAAGTGTGATCATCGATTATTAAAGACTTTTGTAAATAGCTGTTTAGGGACTTTCCACAGAGGACGGAGAAAGGTTAGGGTTGTCTGATGTTGATGTAAATAATGAACTAAAAACTACAAGGGGATTTCTGCTTCCAGGTGTGGTTCGAGAACTTTCAAAAACCGAGAAAGAGACTTTGTGTTGCTGCTGAGAACGAACTACACTGTTCTGAGACCATGGAGGCTGGAAACCCGACTCGTAGAGCTAAGTGCATTGTAGGCACACTTGTAGGAGGAGTGATACTTTTTATTTTTTTAGTAGTTATAGTTTCATATTTAGTGCCACACGAGCAGGCAGTGGAGGTTGAGGGAACACCGACACCTACCACGCCTAGCAAGAAAAAGGTAAAAGTAGGAGCTGAGAAAGCTTTGCTATTAGAAGAGAGTCGCAGGTTACATGTAGATCTGTCCAAAGGCAATTTTAAGCAGAATGCGTATGCAAAGTTGTTGTATGAGTACATTGATGCGATGGATGCGAAAGACTGTTATGTGTGTATGCAGTTGCCGGCTTCAGTAGATGAGGGTATTAAATACCATCACCTTCCATTAACATATGGAATTTCATGTAGTTTGCTGCTTAGCATATTTTATGGGCGAAATCATTTTGAGTATTTCTTTTCGAATTATGACGCTGTGCTTCCAGAAGTCCCTGCTTATAAGCACCTGAATAAGTTTGATTATTATAAGTCAGAGGACAGACTTGGATATTTTTTCATTCCAACGCAAGAGTTAGACACCACATATGCTCACCGACACAATTTGACATGCTTGCTATCAGAGACGGGGAAAAGGTTCATAGAACAAGTAGAGGATAGATACAAGAAGCAAAAACAGTTGCAAGATTCAGGACAAGGAAAAGTTGATTGGACGGATGAGGAAAAGTTGCACAAGATAAAAGGGAGCTATGGCCCGATCACTCTAGATGAGGTACAGATGGGGAAGTTATGCCTTCACAGACCACAGACGTATTATGAGAATGTGTATGTGGGTCATACTACATGTGAACACACTTTCACATTGGAGTATTACACAAAGGACTTCTTGCAGAGCGTGGTGCAGGTGATTCCTACTGTGTATTTTGTCTGCGGAAAGAATGCGTATGTGCGATTGCCAGAGAAATGGTATGGGACTTGTTATCTAGCGATCATTTTTCCCAAGATATACCATACTGAGGATTTTGCTCTCTTGGAGGGAGGACACCAGACGAGAGTAAAGCGAGGTGAAAGTGCTGGTGCAATAGTTGGAGATGTGTTTGAAGCAGTGATACCCATGTTGGGAGTGATTCTGAATGACGTGAAAATACGGCGGTTGGCAACTGTGGTGGATGAACTGTCTATGAATACAGCTAAGTCATTAGTGCTGGTTGAGGGTGAGATGTTGTCGATAAGGACGATGGTTTTACAAAACCGTCTTGCCTTAGATGTTCTTCTAGCAAAAGAGGGAGGAGTCTGTAAACTTTTGAAGGTCCAGGAATGTTGCACGTATATTCCAGACAATTCCAAGGATCTGGAGAAATATATAAGTAACATTACTGCCGTTCATTATGAAATTGAGGATTTGACGCAAGAGAATGTGTGGGAGAAGGTTGGCGAAGGATTTGGAAAAGTTGGAAACTGGTTTGCAAACTTGGGAAAGGGTTTCCTTGGATTTGTACTGAAACCCCTCATCATCGTTGTGGCATGTGTGATTGGGTTGTGGGGTTTGGTAAGAGTGTGCAAGTGGTATAGATCAACTAGGTTGGAGAGATCGATGAGAGCGCAAGAGCAAAGAATGGAGAGACTGCAGGACAGTCAATATCAGAGCTTGAGAGCAATGGAGATGTTCAAACGAGGGAAAGTGGCGACAGACTCTGTTTAACTCGGTTCTTACCTTCAGGGATGGTGTGGTGGTGGTGATGACAGTGGTCATCAAAGGGGGGAACTGAGAGAGCGCAAAACCGAGTTAGAAATCGTAGGGGTACATCATATTCACAAGTAGTCAGCACCCAGATATATAGAGGACTTACTAATTGTGTTAAAAAAATAATGTATGGTTGAGAACTAATGTAGATGGTATTAGAATTACACTAAGAGCTAATGTAATGTGCTTTAAAAATCAATAATGCTGTTTTAACAAAGAGATGCCGTTTGCTGTGGAGAATTTCACTAATAAGAGTGTGTTTAATAATTCACCATTGTGCCTTTATTCTTGCTTATTAAACTCACAGTTGTAACGTTAAATGTGATTAAATGGCTTAGGTAGAGAATTGTATTTGTATTGAAGGTTGATGTTAAAGAACGTAAATGTATTGCTTATGTTAGCATGTTGGTGCACATAACGTGCAGAGGCCCATTTCATGGAAATGGTGTAGGCCTGATTTGAAATTCCTTTCAGCATTAAATCGTAGAATTGTTTTTGGAGAAAGCTGCTTCAGCTAAAGTCAATTGCAACATTTAGGATTTGTGAGCCAATTCACATGATTTCCTTTGCAGGTGCAGGACGAAGTAGATAGTGGAGTAGAAGGGCCCATTGTGTATGAGAGTTAGAATGTTAGGCTCAGATGTGGAGGAGTAACTGAGGAATTCAAGAAAGCAGCGTGAAGCGAAGAAGAGCCTGGGACCCAAGGACGTTTTAACGGATAAGGATGGAGAGGTGCCATAATGGAAAATTCTGGAAACCAACACTTTCTCGAGGGGCGTACCTGAAGGCGTGTCGTTCGCATTGTGGGGTTTTGTATTAGGGACAGCACCCCGAGGGTGGAGGTAGAGCAGATGGGCTGAGCAGTCAGAGAGAAAGGTTGGTTAGGCAGAGAGAACTTAGCTAGGACTGAGTAGCCTGAAGAGTGAGATTGAAGGAAAGTGAGTGAACTCTTTTGAGAATCACCACTGCTGACACCTTTTTCTGAATGGGACATTGTTGAGTAGGGATGTCACCAAGAATAGTGTAGGGACAGACTAACCTGGATTTATTCCTTTTATAAATGCTTACTAAAACTCAGGTTATAGCAATTCTTGTTAGCCTGATGATTCTTGAACTGATTCTTGTATTATTTCCGAGTCGTCTGAGATTCTTCCGTAGGATTATGTTTGTATTAGTGCCTGTTTACATTTTGAATCTATTGCTGAGATGTTTATACATTCAGTTGTTTTTGGCTTTGTAATAAATCTTTGAACTTAGTTCTTAGTCAGTGCTTCTTTGGGGGCACAAAGGGGAGTTTGTTGAGATCATTTAACCATTGTTTAACTAGATTTCCTAATTCACTTTATGACAGGTAAAAAGGTCTAGTCGACCTGTGTCCAGGATTCTGGAGAGTAGTAAACCGACTCTAGAAATAAAATCCCGCCCTTCCACTGGCAAAACAACTCACTCCTGGTGCAGAAATAGTACGAGAGATTCGAACACTTTGGGATACTTACTGCATTTTTGTTACCTCTCACATATATGATGCAACACAAGGACACATTTAAGTTAAAAACAGGGGTAATCTTAAGGAGAAGGCCAGTTCTGAGCCAAAACGTTTCTTGACTGTTCCTCCAAAAGGATCCTGCACTGTAACCTCTCACTCTTTTCCTTCATGCTCTCTAACTTTGCGACTTAGAACCCGATTCGGGTAATGAGGAATTCTGTACGGAGATTCCGGGAAGCTGGAATTTCTATTAAAGAGCAGAATCTTATCTCCACACAGATTTCCTGCTTTTACAAGTTAACCCTCTTGGAATGGTGAATAACTAGGAGGATTCAGATCTAAGGAGCAGAATTGCGCATGGGATTCCTGATGCAAGGGGGTTGTACATATTTACTAACCGTAATAAGCAGGTGGTAAGTATGTGCAGGGTCTCCTTTTCGGTTCAGGGCTAGGATAAGCTCCCCCTTGCCTTGACAGAGGGTCAGGTCGGGCCAGGGAAGAGGGTCAGGTCGGGCCAGGGAAGAGGTTCGACTTCAAGGCACACCTTCTCACAATGACTTTACTGTCTGGATTTTTCTTTTGGTAAAATAGGGTCCAGCGTTCCAGCACGCGGAAAATCTGGTTGCAGGAACACTGGTAAATTTATAAATTTACGGATCAGAATTACACATGGAATTCACCTCTGCACAACTTGTAATAGGGGCTTAATGTTCAACTACTTTGCTTTTTTCACCATCTCTAGTTATATGATTGCATCTTAAGTCTGCCTATGTCCTGGTAGTGACTTTTAGGATGGAATGGCCAATTTAACGTTAGAACTAGTACATCATAAATGTATTTAGCAGGATAGAATTTCTCTTTGTGTGTGAAAGGCATACTCACTGAAATGTTAACTTATTTAAAAGAGAAACATTAAAATGTAATATACATGCATATAAGTCCTTTGAATCATAAAAGAGACACATCTCACACAGTTCTCAATAGAAAGGATTTATTTTATGGCACACTGCTAATGACATGAAGAACAGAAGTACAGGATTGAGAAAAACACTGTGATTTGGTTTTCCTCCAGTACACTGCGGATGCGGACAAAGCAGATGCAAGTAGGGATGTGCACGTTGAGTAAGCTAATAGTAAAATTGTTTAGTGTTTTCAGTGGGACCCATAGAGATTCAAATAATATAAACAAAAATTAATGCAAGTAAGTTAGCCGATGTGCAAAAGGCTCGATTTTCAAGGTATTCGCAAACAATGACCCTGCACTGTAAATCTTTTCTTGATGCACAATATTACATCACCATGGAATCTAATATTGCACATGAGTAAACCCCACTAAAGAGGCGGGGAGTGGGTATTTCAAGAAGGTGGGAGAGGTGTCCTCGGAAACTTTGGAACGCACACAAACTTGAGAGCATACGGGTATTCTCAAACGTTGAGCATCGCAGTCTCACCCTGGAAACAGTAAAGAGTAACTCCTTTTGCAGCATGAGGAAGGGAGGGGAATGCCCCTAGGATTTGCAGGGAAAGGGTTTCTCCATGGACAAAAAAAATATATATATTTTTTTTTGACGGAGTTTTATATAGCGCGAACTTGACCCGGTATCGGGTATCAGAGCGCTTTACATAGCACCAGTTGCGTTACATGAGGACACACATTCATTTTTGTTAGACACAGGGAGATTAAGTGAATTGCCCAGATTCACAGGATGTTCAGCGTCAGTGCTGAGACGCAAACCCGGTTCCCCAGATTTGCGGTCGACCGCCCTAGCCGTCAGCTCAACTCCTCTCTGTGGAGACAAAAAAGAAAACAAAAAAAATGGGCCACTGCACGAAGGCAGTGACATTTCCCTGTACGTGACCATGTCACATATACAATCAGGAGTGTGGACATTTCTTCACATTATTGGAAAAATGAATTAAATTAACTAAAGTTTTTCTTCAGTAGGTTTGGAAACTTGCAACTGTCGCAGCTTTCCAGGCACCTCTGCAGCGGCAGTGTCTTTGGAGGGTGAGGGGGCATTGCCCCACCCCCTACTCCGCGCCTGCTGCAGTGGTACTAAACGTAAAAAATAAAATGGCAATGAAATTGCTATTTTATTTTTCACATTTAGTGTGCAGCGGCATCCAAACGGGAGAACTGGGGATGTGTCCTCCTCTGCTGCCGATTGGCAGCGTAGAGGACTGGAGGAGCAAGATGGACCCTCTAAAGTACACGTCAGTTTGGCCAGCTCTCTTGAGCCGGCCAAAGTTACGTGTGCACTTTGTAGCTCTCCACTCAGCTGTCTTAGACAGCTGGGTGGAGACCAAGCACAGACCTAAAGGGCCTGAAGGAGCATCCAGATAGGGCGCTCAATCGAATCCTGGCACTGCTTTCATGCTGGTGAGAGTAGCGCCAGGATTGGTTAGTGGAATTTTCTGGAGGCTGGAGCCCGTGGAGCTGACAGAGGAGGAAGTCGGATGTGCAGCAGCCTAGGTAAGTGACTTTATTTTTTATTATTTGCCACTTGCCTTGCCTGCATGCAAGCAAATTACTTCCCCCCTCCTGCTCGCTCCACCGGTGCATATATGTGCCAGCATCCCCTGCACAGCAGGAAAGATTTCTGAATTCTTCAAAGTCATACATCTGTACACATGTGAGGTTATAAACCTACAGGTGCAGATTCATAACTTTGTGATTTGAAACATCATGTGAAAATATTTCTCACACATATTCAATGTGGATATCTTAAAAAAATACTTGACTGGATTTCACTGGTTTAACAAAATGTCCCGCTACAGAGAGGTGGCCAGATTATTGAAGAAAATACTAAACATTTGAATAGATCAAATGGCAATGTGATGCATTTTTTTCCCAAGTCTAATGGGTGCACCTAGCAAATGTCCAAGGTGAATATGGAAGACAGATCCACAGAAGATACAGCTGCCCTTTCCCAGGGTAGTTATGGACATTAACACAGAAGCCACAAATTCTGAAAATGTGTTGAGTATTTTAATGGACAAATCAGTATACGACGACTAAATATTGAGGTTCTGAAAAAAGAACAAAATTGAAATTTTTAGAATTTTTTTTACTCAACCTGCAAGTTGTTTATTTCACCCTAAATACATTGATTTGTATTTGTTTTTAATTCTCATAGTGGACACCTTCAAGGGATGCTCAATAAAATGCATATCCAAGAAATTGCAAAACTGCGTTTCGTAATTTTTGTTAGCCAAAAATGTTTAATGAAAAAGAATATAAATCGGATACGTTTCAGGTTCTCAGTCTCTCACAGTAGAAGTAACTGGGACACACTAGTCATTTTACATCCTCCCAGAGTAAACTCAATTTATATCTTCCCGGGAAGGACTGATGACCACTGGTAATTTTAATCTGGATATCATTAGGCTACTCAAACGCCGATGTTCAGATGTAGGCGCTCAGCTGCAAACAACATCTCTGGAATGTCAACTGGTTTCAAAAGTTTGTTGGACATAACAATGACCTGAAATAGAAAAAATGATAAATGCATTATAGTTTATGTTCATTAAGTATGGTAGGACTTTATTCTTAGTAACAACAGATGGTTTAAGGATCTAATGAGTGCTCTTTTCTATTTAAAAGAATATGGGCAATTTTGCATGTTATTCAGGCACTTTAAAATGTGTTAATAAGTCGACTAAGGCACTTCTGAGTATATCGAGCGCAATGAAATGTTGGTACTTGCTTCTATAATGACTAATAACTATTTCTTTAAATTCACTTCATACTTTGCATTTGTCAGCTCATAACATTGTAACAGATTGTTACTTAAATGAATGGGCAGAGTTAGCTTTGTTGAAACTCATGCTTGTAAAATGCAAGTCAGAAAGGATGTCAGTAGAAGAGTTTAACTCTCTTACTTAGTTAAAATTCAGTTGTTGATCTCTATTTAAGGTATAAAAACTAAAAAGGAACAAGATACTCTAGGTAACACATTATTGATTAAACGTTTCCAGTCGGTCACCAGCAATCTGATTCAATTCACACAGATGAACTCCTAACTTCTGAAGTGATCCTTTTGTGTTTCCACAGATAATTTTTCTGTTCCATTCCACTCATTTCCTCTCCTATTTCCTGGAAAGTTCTACATGACTCTACCTTCTTTTATAATTTGCTCAGCATTTTTTGGCAACATTTAAATGAAGTCTTCAGATCATGAGGAGTGGGTTTATCTATCTATGCAGATAACACCAAATCTCTACATCAGTTTCTGTCTAAGAACCTTAACTCCATTCAGTGATGCATATATTGGAACATTATATTCCTCAACTTTGTGGTTACAGACATTCTTACAATTCAACTGTTCTCCTTTTTGATAATCGGAAGCTGCTACATCAGAAACAGTTTAAGCTAAATTAAACACATCTTTTCAGTACTTCAAAAGCTTCATTAACAGCTGCCTTACTAATAGTATCCTGAGTCCTGAACTACCAGGCCAAGTCCCCTCCAGACGGCAACACAGCAACCCCAGACAGGGTTCAGCCTACTTAAGCCTCGCCAGTGAGATATAGTTTGAGTCCTCCTGCACTGGGAGCACAGACACCACATCTGGGTATTCATATCACTTTTTAAAAAAAAACTTTATTTACCAGTTTCACAGTTAAATACAATGTTGTTGCCAGCTCGAGTTCAACAATGTTTTCAGCATTACACTTTATGCAACTTTCATGACTGCAAAACATTATACAATACTCCACACAACTATGCACTTTTGATTAGCACTGAGTCTCTCACATAATGTCGTCACCGGGCCAACCACATCCCAAACTGCCTATAACTGTATCAACATTAAATCACCTTGCGAGTAACAGTAGCGCACTAAATTGGTGTTGTCAAGTGATGTTCTTGGAGATTAGCTTTCTGGGAGTCAACCAATACCCGCAGGAACCAACCCGCTATTTGGCCGTGCATTAGGCTGTGATTGTGTTGTGGCTGTGTATTGCTTAAAAGTGCCCCAAATATCCCACGGACGAGACCTACTGGGTAGTGTGGGAGCATATAAATCGTAGTTAAGGTTGCAATATGTTAGGCTGTGTAGCCAGTCCTTGCGCTTCGGCATGTCCTTCCACCCCCATTTTAGTGCAACCTTCCTTTTTGCAAGTAGCAGCCCCAGTGCTGTGAACCTCCGGATCGATTTGGATATGTTTTCAACATATCCCAATAAGGCTATGGCCGGTGTGGGATCAATATCAAAACCAATCATGTCCCCCAATGTGTGGAATATGTCGGTCCAGAAGCTGCTAAACTTAGGGCAGGTCCAAGCCAGATGTGCAAAGTCTGCATGTGGGGCCTTGCATTTGAGGCAGCAATGGGACCTGGCCGGGTCTATTTTGAGCAACATCTCGGGTGTGATGTAAATTCGCCATAGGAACTTGAAGTGAATAAGCTTGTGCCTGCTGTTCAAGGACACTTCTTTCATTTGCAAGCAACAAGCGGCCCTCTGGTCATAGGTCGTAGGATGACCCAGGTCCCCCTCCCACGCAGCCCGTAGATTGGTGTCATTAACTGGAACTATGTCTACGCAGGCCCTATATAGTTTAGAAACCAAATGTTCCCCTGTGCTACTGTCTAGTACAATGTTAAGGGGGGTGAGTGGGGTGGGTTCGAAGGGAAAGCCGGGAACCCTAGCTTTTAAAGCAGCGCGCATGCGGGCAAGCACAAACTTGTCCATAAATGAAGCTTCATGAAACTTGCTTCCATCAGAGTCTGAGAAGGCCAGGCCCTCAAAGTAAAAATCGCCAATTTTTCTCATGTCGAATTTAGTTAGCGTGAGTTGCACTATTCTTTCCCCAGTTATCGTATCCATCGGTTAATTGGAAGCGGTAGGCTTGGGGAATACATAGGCGGGGACCTCAGCAGCCTGAGCAGTTTTTGCCAGGCCCTACTGGAGGTGGACACCGTCTGGATGTCTAGGGGGATCACGTGGGTAACCCTGCGGCAACACCGTGCTCAAGGAGTCCGGAAGGACTAGATCTGCTTCAAGTCTTAAATAGGGGATTCTGGCGTCAGGATGGTACCAGAAGTGAGCATAAACGCACTGCGCGATCAAATAATATAACTGAAGATTTGGCACTCCCAATCCACCCCTATGGTATGGGAGGTTCATGACCTCCCAACGAACCCTAGGGCGCCTGCCACCCCAAGTCAGCCGAATAAGGTGGGTATTGACGGTTTTGAAATAGCGATGTGTGAGAGGGATAGGTATGGTATTAAAAAAATTCAAGAATTTTGGCAGAACGATCTTCTTAATTAGTGTCACGTCACAGCAATTGAGATTGGAAGCCGGAGCCATCTCTCCACTTGTTGCTCCAAGTTGTGTATTGCCGGGCCATAGTTCAGTAATAGAATCTCAGCTGTGTTTGAGTGTATATGTATCCCCAAGTGTTTGACGGATTCGGAGCACCAGGTGAGTGGATATTCACATTCCCATCGGACTGTGCCAGAGGTAAGAGGGAATATCACAGACTTGTGACAGTTTATTCCAAGGCCCGAAAAACTGACAAACCGAACTATCTCTCTAATCGTATTCATAACACACTTAAAGTGTCTACTGCAGCAAATAAAGAGATGATGAAAGGAGTATTTGAACTTTGAAGGCAGTTTGGGTTAGACTGGATTGGAGCAGGACCAAGTTTGACTTACATATGGTTGGCCTCTGTCTAACGTGGCACAGTGGGCAAAAATAATGGACTGGAATGCAGCCCCAACGAATTACCAGCATATAAGATTAATTCACGCATTCCACACACACTCTGGGGCAGATTTACAAGCCCCCTGCACCACCAGTACGTCACTTTTCGTGAGGTACTGGTGGCGCAGGGGGCTCCTCCATATTTACAAGGAGAGGAAAAGCCACCCTGCATGACTTCTCCTCTCCTCGTAAATATGGCCCCTTCACACGCAGCACTGTGCGTGGAAGGGGCGTTCCATGGGTGTTGCTGTGGGTGTTCCCACGCAACACCCATGGAACCAGATACATCTCCAGATTTACGAGAAATCGTAAATCTGGAGATGCGTGTGATTGCTATGCCACCCTAGAGGTGGCGTAGTGAGGCACAACAAGAGCTGTTTATTTCTTTTTGTTTTTTCCTCTTTCAATGAGTGCTGCATTTTTTTTGCGGGAAGGTGTCCCGTCCTGCACACAAACAATCTCCCCATGACGCAGGCACCCTTGCACCATGGTGCAAGGGTGCCTGCTCCGGCGCATGGCTGCAGTTTGCGTGCCAGCGCAGGGAAAGCACAGAGATGCGACATATTCTTGTAAATATGTTGCATCTCTGTGCTTTACAAACTAACGCAGCACAGCGCAGCAAAATGACTTGCTGCACCGTGCTGCGTTACTTTGATGTAAATCTGCCCCTCTGTTGTTAGTACCAGTGGCACAATTTCACACAATCAAAGGGGTAGTGGCAGGGCCGGACTGGGAACTGAAACCGGCCCTGGCAAAGTGCTCGGCCGGCCTCCCCCTCCTCCCCCAGGGGATGGATTGGGGTGCGACCGAGCTCTTTGCCAAGGCCGGTTTTCGCCGATTTTGTTACAGGGTCGTTTTTGCAGCTATGCTGCAAAAAACGGCCCTGTAACAAAAACGGCCCCCTGGGGCCCAAAACCGGCCCCCACCCATGCGGCGCACCAGGGGATTGCCCGGTGCCCGCAACGGCCAGTCCGGGCCTGGGTAGTGGATGATACCTTCTACAGCCTTTTACCTCTAATGACATCACAGGAAGTGACATGGCATGACCATTTACTTCAATGGGGTATTTTTTCACAGTAGTTATGTGGCATCTTGATAAGAGGTGACTGATAACAGACGCTAACCAATAAAAGTGTTAGCAAATCGTTTGCAAACATCGTTAGCCAGTTCAATTAAATCATATGGGTTTCAAACAAATCTACAAGACTTACAATACTCTGCTGCCCCTAACTATTGCTTAATAGTTCCCAAAGGGTGTAAGCAAACAACTTTGTGAAACCGAAACTTCCAGAGCACATACTAAAAGGAACGACTGGAATAAATTTACAAATCAGATAACAAAAGAAGCGCTTTCAACAAACTAGTAATTTTAGTTAGGTGAAGAGCATGCAGAGCGAGTTCAGCTGCCCATTACAAAACAGAAAGGTGTAATTTGGAAATGACGGCAATTAATGTAATATGGAAATTACTGCTGCAAATCACCTAAGGTGGTAAAACATACAGAATGGGGAAGAAAAAGCTTCAGCAGATACAGAGAAATAGAACATTGTGTCTAGATGTGATGAGCAGATTTCTGTAGGGATTGAATATTGGAGGTCAGATGAAAATCAATATGACTGGATGCCAACGATGAACAGATGTGCAACAGTTAGAACATGAATGATGATAGGAAGTGTTATCACCCAATATTTATTAGTGAACAACTCCCAGCACATTGTCTTTTGAGGATGCAATGGCAGATGTAATTATTCCACGCTGAAACACTACTTATTGCATCAATATAAATACTGTCAATGTAAGCAGTGGTAGCGTTTAGAATAGTACATCTAAATTCCCTTTGACAATATAGTAGTAGTCCATATTCTTTAGTCAGTACTCTTGGTTGTTGATAATGAAAACCTGATATTATGGAAATACACCCTGCCCTGGTGTCTCGAAGCACTGAGATGGTTTAGGCTAAGGGTTAACATAATGTACAAGAGGACAGCATGGATTTGTAAAGATAAGTATACAACAGGGGAGTAATGATATATAGAAATGGGGACTCAACGAGCATTGTTTTATTTTGAGTAGTAATGTGCACAGCATCTGTGCATTAAATTCCCGAAGTGAAAATGTGCTTACCTGAGAAATCATGAAACTTTAATAATGACTTGTTCCTCAGAATAGTGCATGTGAAAGCATTTTATGAGCTATTTTGAAAAGTTTCAGTAAAAAATAAAAAATATTGATATATAAAACAATTTTATTTAAACCCTTATAAGGGAAAAAATACTCATTCAAAAAAAAGTTATTCATCTTGGACAGGTGGCCTGCACTCAAGCCTTAACTGCCTAAACCAGGATAATCCTGTGAAGTAAATGAAGCACTTTAACATGAAAGGGGTGAGCACAAAATATCTCCTCCGCACTCTGCCTGACTCCTTTAAATTTCTTTAGCCTCAAATGTAACAACTACACACAAAGGCCAAGTGGCCATCAGGGCTGCTGAGAAAAGCCCTCCATTGTCTGGGAGTCCGCCTGGAGGAGTGACCTGGCGCTGGGGTCACGCTACAGCAGGGCGGCAGGGGATAGGCTGCCAGCACACTCCCACTCTAATGTCCTCTACGCGGGGCGAGGCCTAGTAACTGAACAGGCGTTAAACACGCTTTCTTTCAAGCGCACACCAATCTTTAAGTTTCATTAGTGCACTTTGCGCGTGGATTAACTTGTCCATCAGTGGCGGGCAAGAACCCAGCTAGTAATCCAGGTAGCAGCAAAGGATTTTGAAGAGCTCTTTGAACACTCCATGACAAAAGCACTTGTACACACAGTGCTCTTTGCGCAAGTACCAAGGGGCAAAGTCCCATCAAAAAACGCAGCTGAGCTCGGGAGGTATGTGTGAAATGTTCCGCGCTTCAGACGAAATGGCAGGACAACATTACTCCTACAAAGGATTTATTTTTTTATCAGATCAAACTTGATTTCTAATCTCAGGAAGAATGTCTGCAAAAGTGGGTGTGAACTCTCGCTGCCAACAGAGCAGTAACGCTGCACAGCCATGGGGATTAAATTAAGGATTTGTCAGGGTAAATCATTAAATAGGCATTGCTGAGTGTTTTATGAGGAGAGGTAGGTTTTGAATACCCTGACATTATTTGTAAATCAACAGCATGGGCTGTAATAGCCAGGTCTGTGCCACAGTAGCGTTTGAAAAAGCGATCTGCAAGCACTGCTTGGAGCTAAGGCAGCACTGATGCAGCTCAAGGTTATGTGAAGTGCAAAGTCAATCCCATAGAAAGATGACTTCAGAGTTACTCGGTTCAAAGGCAACTTTGTGTATTTCTGTTTTTGGGCAAATTAACTGTGCATTTGTTTTTTCTTGGGGTAAATATTAAGGTGCCTAATCTATGCTTCTTTGGCCCATGTTTGGGGTCAAGGGTAACAGTGTGCCCACTTATCAGGGAGAGGTTTGGTTATGTGCTCTATCATTTTTGATATGGCCTCTTGGCACAATGGTTAGGCAAAGTATGGGCCTTGGGCACAGTGACATGAGCAGAGTTGACTTTAAGTTCTGTCTATGTTTCAGGAGGCAGGATACTAGTGGAACCTTCAGAGACATAGTTTGAAAACTCAAACCACAATGTATTGACCTCCTGTTCACACTGGTAACTCCAGGTCATTGGAAGACACCAAGCGTTGAAATGATATGTAATTGGTGAATATGTTATAGACGATGGTCCAGGTCAGTGAGAGATCCTTGTGTGCAAACCATAGGGTGCAAACCGTAGGGGATTGAATTAGAGGTTAGTGGCGAAGTGTGAGCTGAAGACACTCAAAAGGGTTCTGCTAGGAAGAGGACAGGACAGCGGGTGCATAGCTTTGGCCCGGAAACGGAGAAACCCGTCTCCATTGCTTGATTCCTTGGACCCTATTGTTTCCATAGCTGACTTGGTTGTCTGAGCGGTGTTTTCCATATGCACTTTATTACTTATGCCTGTACCTGATGACAGTTGTTTGAACTCAATGAAATAGCCAAGAATTGTACTTCATGGAGGGTCATCGTCTTTAGTCATGATGCCTAGCCCTGTGCTGTTCAAATCAGTGCAATATGACTAAGAACTGAGATGGTGATATGGCTCAAAGATCCTATTGCACTAGCCTGCATAGTGTATACAGTTAATAAAAGTTAAAACAATGAATTAAAAAAACAGTATGCTAAGTAGTGCAGTGCAATGAAGCAGTGAAACAAAATACAATACATGTGACTACTTAGGTGCTGTTTACAACTGTTATCAGTGTTGCCGCTCCCTTTACCTTCTATAGGGCCTCATTCAGATTTATGGGCAACTGTACAATTTCTTTTATCAATTCTTTTTATTGGTTTTCATCAAATAATCATTGATAAACATGTTAATATGCTTATGCCTGTCACACATCTCGATCTATAACCACCAACTACAGTTCATTGGGAGCTTCAAGTATAAGGAATGCCGTTACCCCATAAGATCCGAGTCCCTGATAATGTACAGCAGACGTACATCTCGATGAGAGATGAGTGCCAGATCAATTATGCAATTATACACTTTTTTTAAACTGGAGTGGAAAGGGCAGTTGTTCTAGATTTTCAGCTGTATAGTAATACTAGCATGAGCACAGCAAGCAGTATCAATGTATGGAGGGACACTGCCACTTCACATTTGCACATGCACAAGGGACTAATCAAACTGCTAATGAGAAAAGTTCCATGTGAGAACCGAATGTCATCAATATATAAGTGGATCTAAAAGGCCTCACTGGATTTGGAAACACTGTGCCTCTGTACTATCTATGGGCACAGTGGGCCTCAGCTAGTGGTAGTTAAGGGCCTGTCACTGTGATCTGGGACGTGAAAGTGAATGGGGAAAGTGGGCCAAGAAACAGGAACTAATCACTAGTACACAGGGTTATGCACTCCAAGCTATTCTAAAAAGTATCCGTTGTAGTTCAATTCAAAGAGTGCAGTAGGGTACACTCCCTGATTCTTGAGTGTAGAGTAATTGAACTCAAATATGAGTGCCCCCACTGGGGTTTGTCCCCTTCCGCACTGCCAGGTGCCCCTCTACACTGATGGTTCTTGATTCATAATTAATCCCAAAGTCATCCAATGGTTGAGAATTTTGCTTTTTAATTCATCAAATCCCTAGGACACTGCATATTGTAGCTAACATTTTATTCAGAGAATTAATTCATTTATCACAAATAACGCCAATACCTCAAACTATCAGTAATGCAAGACCTATTGCATTACAAAGCTTGTTTATGCAGCACTTAAACTCTGTTTTGTATGTGCTTGCAATTTTTGATAGGAACATGGAGACATAAGGAGGTAAAGTAATTTGCCCAAGATCACACTATTTTTTTTAAATTAAATTTTTATTGCAAAAGAAAAAACAAGATACATAGGACTCAGGTTCATAAGAAGAGAATACTGTGAAAGGCACACTGGGTTATTAGTGAGCTTAAATCTGACTAGGGAGGCTTAGAAATACATTTCAGTTACAGAATACTATCCCTTGGGGAGGTAGAGAGCAGAACAAATGCATGCTATGTGCTAAAAACGAGTACTTTTATTTCTTATAACCGGGTATACATCTGGAAACAGTCTTGCACACAGATTTGCAGCTGGGACGGGCATGTGGAGAGGTTTTTCACAGTGCAGAACTCTATGATTCACCTCCAGGTACAGTCAGGGGCGCAACTGGACCCGAACTTCAGGGGGGGGGGCTAACACTCTCAGCCAGGGCTGGCCCTAGCACTGATCACACACGGTGCAACAGTCTTTTTTGGTGGCCCCTAACCCCATTTCCTCCTTCTCCATGAATTCCTTCACTGCCACTCACCAACAATGCACCTCATCTCTCTATAGCACCTTTCTGACAAATATTTAATTTTTTAACAGCGCTACTCATGGTTTACTCATGCTCAGTTCTGTGATCTGCATGATACAAGTTCTTTGTAGCGGCACATTAACCCCTCTGCACTGTGTAGGTGGCAGGAGTGCCCATGTGAGTGCATGGTAAGCGATACAACAGTTTGAGAGTAAGGAAAGAGGAGTGAGTGAGGGATGAGTGAGGTGACCATATGAATTTGGGTGCAGATGTAAGTGCAGAGTGGGACAAATGAATGCCTGGTTAGTGATGGGCTTGCTTGAGTGAGAGTGAGCAGTGAGGGGGACAGGTGAATGAAATGTCACATGAGTGCAGGGTGAGTAGTGCGCTCGTGTGACTGTAGAGTTAGGTAGCACAAGTGCATTGTGAGTGCAGAGTGATCACTGTGGGAACAGGGTGAGCGGGTGAATGGTGCGAGTGCATGGTGATCAGTGTGAGTGCATTGTGATCGCTTTGAGTGCAGGGTGAGTGTAAAAGTGAAGGGCGAGAATGAGGAGTGAGTTGTCTGAATGCAGGGGACATTTCAAGACACCTGAAGTAACTCAGCATGTTATTGATGGTGGGGTTTCAGATATAAGTTAAACTATTGCTATTATGGAAATAATCCGGGACCAAGGGTGGAGGAAATAAATAATGTGCTGATCCTGCAACAAACTTCCAGGCTTATGATTAGGGTTGCCAGCTCATTATTTTGATGTCCCCGACGGTACAAAATTATCTGTGCATACTTTGAACAGCAAATATAAATAGAAAGCACTTTTGTGTTGTAGGGCTGCCTGAATAATCCATGACTGATAATTAAAGGGAACAAAGACAGAAAAATCACATTACATGTGAATACCTACTTTTTTATTTAGAACCCTTTTTAGTGTCAAGACGAGGTCTTTGAAGGCTCTTTATACAGCACTTGGCTGGTATTTTTCTTTTGGCCACCCTACTTTATATTCCTTTTCATGAAATGCATTCTGAAACTAAGGCAGTAAATGTAAAATACAAATGTAAGGACTATGCAGAGTGCAGGCCGAGGGACTACTGGAACAAGAAAACAAACTAAGCCTCTGTAACCAGTTTACAAAGGTATGTAAATATGCAAATGGTCTTTAAAAATCTGTGAAATATTTGGGCCTGCCGGAGGAAAGACTCCAGACAATGCCCAGCTGAGCCCACTGCAGCTTAAGCTGCAGCAGCCCAGGCTGAGACACGACGGGGAAGGGGGGTGGGGGGAGGGGGGACTGAAGCCCTTTTAGCCCTATGGGCGTCGTGCGCCTGGGTACAATCTCCGGAGTTCCGAAGTGTCTTTCAGATATGCAGCTCATTGTGTACCTGAACTTCCACAGTTTAGCTACAATATGCAGTGTCCCCGTTTCCCTAGCACTGTGTGATCAGCTTTTGGATGCAGTCTGTGTAGTTTGTACAGTTTGGAGATCCAGTCACGTGCACCCAGCTTTGCAGTAAGATGTGTCTTGGTGGAAACTCATGCACTTCTGAAGGAAATGTGGCCCACAATACTGAGGTCGCATGTCTGGTCCTGTGGTAGGCGAAAATATCCAAAGCAGTAATCTGCCCGTCTCCTCTGAATTGTGCAAGGGACAGGATATTTGCCCTCTCTAGATAAATTTGCAGATTATTCTGGCCTTATGTGCACTATTTATGACTTTTGTTTCCAGTGTGGGTGAAAGGGTTGAGAGCAGGGGAAGAGAGACAGTCCAACCCAGACTTCCTGGCCATGGACCATACAGACCTGCACCTACATCTCACAGCCCCTGTCAACTGCCCAAATCTGGCTAGTTAATTATAGTATCCACCTGATCCCTTTCAATATGAAGATGAGGGGCATGACCAGACAAGGTCAAACCAGTAAGTGGCATAGTGAGCCTGGGCAGCACGATCACACTATTCTTTCCAGCGTGAAAGTCGGGATTAGAAGTCAGGTATGTTTTATCCAATTTTGGCAATTTAGTAACTATACCACCTGTATGTAAGCACTGAGAAAATGAATCGAGACCTACCGTACAGGAAAACCTACAGAACACATGGAGAGATTTAAACGAAAATAATATTTGCATTTGTGTGCATATTGTGTCTGTTAAAACAAGTTTTTGTACTTTTGAGGAGAGTGAGAGCCTCAAAACATCTGAATCACTGAAATATAAGAAAACTGAGCTGCAGAAGGTGACTGACACGAAGTAAACACTTATACGCTATAAATACAGTTACAAGAAATCTAGTGCTAATCCATTTTTTAAAATGTTGCTGGTTTTATAATACATATGATAGGGAATGGAGCAATTAGTATTTATTCCAAGACAAAATGAAGAGCACACTGATTTCACACAATGTTTGCTATTTATTTAAGAAGCGAACACGATATTTATTCAACTTTTCAAAAGTGAAGTTTGGGTCTGGGTTAGCGGCAACATCGTTTTGCTTGGGTGAGAAGAAAAAGCCACATCGGTGTGCTTTCTTTTTTCCTTTAAATGGTTAAACGTCGATTAGGATTTGTTGTTCAAATGTCTATGACTCGCTGTAATTATTAATAAGCAGTATATGTCCTACGTAGGGTCTTAGAATTTCCATGATGCGGATTCGTGCAAAATCTGTTTGCCCGACCCTCCATTGAACAATCAGCAAAAATAGTGTAAATCGTTTTTTTTTTTTGCACCAGTGCAACGTTTCAGTGATATGAGCTCAGGTGTTAAATGCTTCTTATCTTATTACACTGGACTGGCAAGGACGTCCAAGACGAGAAAATCAGTAAGTTAGAACGATAAACGTACATAGTGAATGACAAAGTTCTTCGCTAGCAAAGCATTATCAGTGACTAGAAGCATTGCAAGCGTGCTCCGAGTTCCCCAAATTCCATAGTGATGAGCAGAAACACCATTGTCCAAGGCTTAGCACTCAGCCCTGCTGATAAATGCACCCACTTCCTAAATCGGTATCCCTTGGGTCACACTTGCTTGTGATACTAGTAAATGCAGCAAATGTGTCAGCAAAGCAACGTCATCCGACAGAGTATCTATCACAGACAGGCCCTTCAGATAATGGACGGGCCACTCTCACTGCTGCCAGATTAATGTGACACCCTGTGTAATCTGACCTCGGCGTCAGGACGTGGCCAGCCTCTTATTGTTTGTGTGTCTCGAGTGCCCCGCAGAATTCTCTAAACGCGTCCTCGAATACCGGAAGTCACTGCAGGGGTGTGAAGAGAGAGTGCAGAGGGTCTACTTCAGGGCCGCCCCCTGTGCCGGCGACACTCAACGTTTCACACCCGCAAAAAATCTGGATTATCTGAATTGAGGCCTACCTAAACGTGGCGTGTAAAATCGAATTTATGTGACAATGTGAAATTGTCACCTCTTAAGCGCACGTTCTCTGTTCCCGGTGCACAACAAAACACTGTTTTGCACACGTGAAAGCCCCAAATCTCCATAAACCTTTAAAATAAAAAAAAAAGGACAGTTTAACTATCAGAATAAACACCCGGGGCCAACATGAACGTAATCGGCTCGTGATTGAAGAAACGGACCTGCGCTAGACACCAGTCCAATGGAGGTGAAGAGGCTCTGTGACGTCACGCCTGATAACCGCTGCGCGGGCTGCGGAAGTTACGGCAGTCTCGGCTGGGACCAGCGGAAGTAGCTTTCAGTGAAACTTGCAGCGCTTCATTGCTATTCGTGCCAAAAGCGCTACATTATTACGATTTTTCTTAAATTATTTCTGTTGATGTAAGACAATTTTTCCCCCTTGATCAGCTTCTGTTCTCTCACCTTTCGGTATGTATGTCTAATCCTCGTCAGCCCGCAGGGTCGTACTGCCCATGAACCTTAGCTTTTACTGCATTAAAGGATTAAGGGCCGCTCCCCTGCTGCTGTTAAGGCCGCTCTACTGCACTGGATCACATTCCTTCCTGCTAGTACCAATAACGAACATTTCGTTTCTAAAGGTTTGTTTGGAATTACACCTTCTTGTGCTGCAGAACCATTCTCTTATGAAAACACTCTCAAAGCGCTTTACATAGGTCTTGTCCAGAGTGTCTAGGCTAGGGTTTAGTGAGCATCCGGCCAGAGTTGCACAAGGCATCCCCGATCTATTTCTGATCCAATCACAGCATCCCAGCTCATAAGAAATGAATGAAATATTCTAATTTGTGGGCCCTTTATAAAGCACTGGTATCCCTTTAATGTAACCAGAATTACGTTTTGTTTTCAGTTTATCATTTACTAAGATAGAGTCTTCTAGCTCAGTGAACCGAATCACCCACGATATGTTCTTGACTCTGTTAATGCTTGAATCCCAGGGGTCCACTCAGGTTTTCATCCTTCGATAAAATGAGTACCATTGTGTTGGGTAACAAACATATGTTACTGTCAATATCGACAAACGACCAAGCAAGGGTTAATATATGCCCTACAATATCCCTGATATGTTCGTTAATGCAAATAAAACAATTGATGAACGGGGGTGGGTGAATATTTATCACTGTTCGGCATTCCGTCCATTGTCTTTGTTTTGCACTTTTTTTGGCCACTGTGGCAAGGGTATGCCCAGACATGGGCCCCGTGCTCACTACACCACCGGATTCAAGCTAGCTTGGCTGAAGGTGGGGGATATCCCCGAAACTGGTCCCAGGGTGCTTGTTTTCTGGTCCAGGGAGGTCCTGGCCTGGCAGGTCGGGATGGACTGTTCCCAGGAGGAGCAGGGTCAAGACTGATTTGCACATGACTAGGTCCAAACTGGAATGGTGCGGTGACCAAAAACTATGGGTTTTGTCCTAGACTGGACTCGGGGTGATAGTTTGACACTGTTCAGCCTTCTGTCCATCATCATTGTTTCGCAATGCTATGTTCATTAATGCAGACATTTGCCAAGCTACTAGGCTGGGAAGAGGGAGCCATGATTCCCTGCTAAGGCCCTCATTTCATGGGCAGCAGTAATCACAATCTGGCACCAACAGGAGTTGCACTCAAGTCAGAATTGGAACAAGTCTGCATATACTGCACCCAGGGGGTTTTCATGCAGTAATATTTGTGCAAGGAAATCCTGCAATATTCTCAATTTTCAACTTAGAATACGGTGGGAAGGTGTGGTATTACCACATTATACTCTTTTCTACAATACAGAACCTGGACTGATGCGGAAAACACACTGGAACAGTAGCTGTACATTTCTGCATCATTTCCCCGTTGTCCTGGAAATAAAGTACCCACTGTGAACTCACTTCACGATTCACAAAACACGCCAGCCTTATGAGTTGTAAGCTTGCGTCCTCTATTGTTGTAAAAGTATTACTTTTTGAGATTCAGACTTTCCAAATACATGCACAAATAGCGTAGATATCTTCCCTAGAATCATAAAGATTATGGTTAGGAAGCAAATAACTGCACCTGAACGTTTTTCCCTCTTTTCTCCAAATGACTACTATGTTTCTATGTCAAGGAAACCATTTCTCTGCACTCCTCTGAAAATATGGCGATGTTAGAGAATTTGTCACAGCCAATAATTAGCATACAGCACAGTGTGTCAAATAAGTACCCAGAAATTACACGTTTTTTACAATTCCCTGACACGTGGTGCTCAAATAACTTAGTGATCCAGGAAGTCAGGGCTCACAGAAGATGCTGCATTTTCTTAAAGAAAACCTCCTTGGCCGGGCACCTTTCTTATCACTCACTCAAAATAGACCTACCCGAGTATCATTCAGTGCTAAAGGTCAGGTTACACTGTCGAGCTGGTACAAGTCTTTGAATTCTATGGCTTTGGAGTGCACAGTAGCACCCCTGGAAAACTCCCTATACACATCATGATACAGGCTGAGCATACATATCACTGAGATCAGAAGAAGCGTTGAGCACATCATCTAAGAGAAGCACTGAACGTTACCCCTACTTGATATGCTCTCAGTGGGACAGGACACATTAGTCCACTGTATAACCCTAGCATAATACCTGCCAATCAGTCATGCCTAGCTGCCCAAATATTCTCGGGGGCACTGTACCACCAGGCACACCAGTTTAATAACCACCTGACAGCTTCAATGATTAACACAGTGCATCACCAACTCCAAGAGAGTATGGCACCAATATCCTACTTTGTTGTATAGGGAAGGGAAAGGGTGGGCATGGGGAGCATGCTCAAAAACATGACAGCGAAGAACAAGACCAATCCTTACCAAGGTGCAAAAAACATGTTCCCGAATGGCACAGGATTGCCTTTTTCCACAACAATCACATTAGTATCTGGGGTCATAAAAAAGAAACGATAATCCCAACCTACCGGACCAGGCATACAAACAACCCTTCCAATAGGAATCCTTATTTTCCGCTTTGAAAAAGACATATATCTGTATTTTTTAGTGAGTATTTGGATTAAAGCAATGACCTTCATCTGCACTGCTTCACTAAGATATACATTACACCTTCCAGAGGTTGGGTACCTGGAAATTTGGCTTCTGCGCACTTATCAGATCTTTCACCATTCGGACTTCTGAGGCAGTCACTCCACCAACCATGAACAATATCAGGAGAGGATGGTCACTTGGGTGCGGACGGCTCACCTGCGTAGGATGACAAAAGAAGGCAGGTTTCAGCAAACTCAAACAGGTAGCTTTTTTGTTGTTCAAACATTACAGTTTCCACAAGATTGGCCAGCTTGATATTTTCCCAAGAATTTTTAAAACGCATTCATGAGTGAACAATCACATTCATGTACTGTGTTGCTCTGTGTGTACTGATGGAAATGGTACACATTCTGTTCAGGAGCCTGTAGACCAGAGTAAGTAAGTGAGATGGCACCAGCACAAGGTCACACCTTCAGTATAGAGAAGACCATTTTGCTGATCCTATGCTATGTTCTCAAGGTCGCTTTCTCACAGATTGTGGACTTGGATGCAGGACAGATGAATATCGGTGCAATCACAAGCCATGGACCTGCTCCCAGTTCAGTAATCCTTTTCTCCAAAATATCATGTCACTCAGAAGAGAGATGTGAAGTAGAACATGAAGCACCCACTAGCTAGAGCCTGAGGTTTTGGGCAAATACAAACCTGTCACTTCTTTGTATGCCATGTAGATGCATTGAAACCTGATTTGGAAAAGTGCTTGCCTGCCCCTTGCCCAAAACACACAGCAAGGATCAAGTTGCTTCATTAGAGGTATAAGCATCATAAGTATATAATCCATTTAGGCATGGAAGCTCTGAGCACCCCCAGTAAACAATAATACACGTGGATATGAAGAGCATGCAACAAATGAAAAAAAATACATTGTCATGAGAGCTGTGCAGATGGACTGAGGCAAAGTTTAAAAAAGGGTAAAAAACGTTATATCTGCTGAAAATTATGGTACTGTTTAATGAGCTTGCATAATGTTAGCTCAGTGGTTAGCAAGTGTATACCAGTGCAGGAATCTCAGGCAAAATAGAAGAAGGCGATGAGTTAAAAACAACACAGATTGCCTACTAACTTTGTTGCAGATTTACAAACCTGCACACCACTTGGCAGATGCTCAGCATATTTTGGTTACACCTGATATTTGAGTCACATGCAACTCCATTGCTTGGGGCACATTTAATGGGGGGAGGGGAAAGGAAGGGTGTTCATTTGCTGATAGCTTAGGCATTCTGTAAGAAATCTGTAAGAAATGTTGCTAGCTCTTAGACAATGACGCCCAGTTGAGGAATTTCTGAACTCAATAATAAGTGTGACAAAGTTAAAGGGGACTCAACAATCTTTGATTTGCTTATGATATTGATCTATTTCATAGATCTACACAGACGTTAGCAGACACCAGACGCTTGGCATGGTTAACTTACTTACTGGGGTAGTTGGATGGGGGTGCTCAGCTGAAGAAGTGTTTATCTAAATGCACTGCAGCTTTTCACTTGATGCATAAGTAACGTGAGAGAAGAAATGACTATCTGCTATTCTGCAAGTATTTAATTTATCGGCAGTCTTGATTTGGTATCCAAGGTGTCATGGGGAGTGGGGTGGTATGTATGCCATTATTGAAAAATTTAAACTTAAATTAATTACACAATATTACTTATACATGTGATACAAACATGTGCTTCATCTTGTGGAAACTGCAAGAAGATGGGCAAATAAATCACAAAGTCTCACTCTGGAAGCAGAGAGAAGCAGATCAATGGTGGCCACAGGATTATCGACCACTGCATGTGCAGGCACAAAAGGGAAAGAGCAAGCAGGAAGGCAAAATGGGGGCAAAGCCGGACCCCAAAAGGGGAACAAGGGTAGGGTGAAAGACAACTATGTCATACTTACAACAGTTAAAATTTCACCATCTTTTTGCTAAAATGGGTAAGGGTGTCTTTCATACTACCACTGTAGAGTGCCCGGGTTACATAATTACAGCAGAGAGTATTAATATGGATGAGAAGAAAGTGTCAGCAGTTGTTGAATGGCCCATACCTCTCACAGGCCAGGCTATAACATTTTGTTGAGCTTTGTTAACTTCTATAGACAGTTCATTCATCAGTTTTCAGAAATGAAGACCCAGCAATGGGTTTCTACATAAGTGAGCAGTTTGTGTATGGATGAAAGAGACTGACCAATATTTTTGGAATAATCTTTCCCTAATGCTCCTATTTTGCAGCTTCCCAATTCAGATCATCCACATGTTGTTGAATTGCATGACTTTTATCCTTCTATGGGAGGTGGTCTATATCAGAGAAATACAGACACAGCATTTTCATCTCGGGTCTCATTTTTTTCCAAATATTTTCTCATGCAGAATGAAACTGTACTATCGCTGACAGAGCTTTTGGCTATTAAGAAGTCCTTTAAGGAGTGGAGCGTGACTTGTTGGGATCACAGACATTTTCAATGTCTGAAATCAGCTACAGCATTGACTCCCAAACAACTTAGGCAGGCCTTGTTCTTTTGTGACTATGCATTCTTAATTAATTAGAGAACCGGTTCTAATAATGGTAAAGCTGATGCTTTGTCTTGGCAGAATCAACCTGAAAATGTAAATAGGCTAATAAACTATCAATCATTAATGTTGTTCCGCACGATTGTAAACAATCATTCTGTAGCTTTGATTAATGTGGAAACATTCTTTGAAAAAAGTACACAATGAAATTATCATGAAACTTAGATTAAAGTACAGGAAGGTAGGCATAATAAAGATGTATAACTGTTATCAAGGAAAAACCATGCACTTGCCATCCTCTCAATTAAGACAGCAGGCCATGAACTGGCTTCATGATGACTATGAAATTGCTGGGCATCCTCAGCTAGCTAAAACGTTATCAGCAGTAGGAGACATTTTTTCTGGTTAAGTCCAATTGCTGATGTGAAAAAATATGTGCAGACTTATTCCCCTTGTGCTCTGATAAAGATTTCTAAACCCCGTGGGCCATTTGAGACTGTTACGTGTTCCACCCAAACCTTAGCCTACAGTGTCAATGGATTTTATAATGGAATTACCTAATAGTCATGGCTGCATTGTAATTTTAGTGATTGTAGACTTTTACTCTAAAATGGGTCCCTTTGCTTCTGTACCAGGCTCACCCACTTCAAAGGAGTTGGCACCCATTTTTGTACAACACATCTTTCGATGACAGGCATCCCACAAGTTTTAATTACTGACAGGGGGCTGCCTTGAGTAAGGAGGTAGATATTTTTTATGGCCACAAGCATTTTTAGGCCAGCAAGTGTATCTTCTCAGCCATACCCGGTTGCCCATCTAATTATATGTCACAATTTATATCCAACATGAAAAAAAAACGAAAGGCACAAAGCAAAAAGATTTGAGGTCATAGTTCCAGAAGATAAATTCTGGCCAACACATGTTTTGCAATATCCATTGCTTCCTCAAGGCCGCATACAACAACACTTTAATCAGTCACTTCTCATTGAACCACATGGTTGGATTCTCTGTGTAGCTTGTCTCTTTTTTGTGTGTGCCAGAGATGGTTGATGTCACGTACGAAGCTATCACTGATTTGAGAAGAAATAACGCAACTTGAATAAGGATAAGATCAGAATAGAACTTTCAGTCCAGCACGCCAACGAGCATCTGCAAACATATGTGAAGTCTCAAATCTCAACATGTTCACACATGCGGGCCAATTAGGCAGGAAGTCCAAGATGATGAACATGTTCAGAATTTCTGCATGCCAGCACATACTGCCTATGGCTCAAAAGTTTTTACCCAAAATTGAACTGACCAATACCAGTAGACATAATACTAGACCAAGTATTTCACTGTTTGGTTCCTGTCATTTTAAGTCCCCTTAATTTGAATTTAAAAACATTTGTACAGCGCTCGTTTACCCAGCGGTTTCATGGCGCTAGTGATGCACAGTGGACGGCGGCAGCTGAAGGAGTTTAAGTCAGAAAGGCTTGCATAAAAAGGAAGGTTTTAAGGTCCTTCCGAAACTGGAGGTAGGAGGGTGAGGTACGCAGGGTAATCGGGAGGGAGTTCCAGAAGGCTGGAGCCAGGACAGCGAACCTCACTCCACCCGCCTTCTGTTTTTTAAAACGGGGAATGGTTAGAAGGGCCAGATGGGTGGAGCGAAGTTCTCTGCCTGGGAGATAGGACTTAATGGCAGAGCAGATGAATTCTGGAGCAGTGCCCGCTCTGGCCTGGTAGGTGAGGCAGCCGAGTTTAAAAAGGGCACGCTCTTTCACAGGGAACCAGTGTAGTGTTTTGAGCAGTGGGGTGACGTGGTGGTATTTTGGCAGGCCATGGATCAGGCGAGCAGCCTGATTCTGTACCAGTTGTAAGCGATAAATCGCGTAGGCAGGGGCCCCGTTATAGACTATGTTGCCATAGTCTATACGAGACAATACCATGGCTAGCACAATTACTTTTAAAGCAGAGGAAGAGAAAAAACAGGAGACTTTCCTGATTATTCTAAGGGGAAAAAAAACAAGAGAAAACCACGGAACCAACTTGTGAGTGAACGGTGAGTTGAGGGTTGAGGAAAATCCCAAGGGTTTTTACTTTGGGTACAGGGAGTGGAGGGGCACCGAGGGAAGGTGGCCAGAAAGAAGGGGACCAAGGACTGCAACCACCTCCGGTCAGGACCAGCTCGGTCTTGTCCGGATTAAGTTTGAGGTGGTTGCAGTTCATCCAATCTTGAATGAACGTCATTACTGACTGGACGTTCTGAGCGGATGAGGATGAGTGGGACAAGTTGAAGATTAGCTGGAGGTCGTCCGCATAATTGAACACGGTGACCTCCAGCTGCTGTAACATAAAAATGAGGGGGAAAATGTATAGGTTAAACAAAAGAGGGGAAAGTGATGATCTACTAGGGGCGCAGTCCTTGCTGTACTGTAAATAAAATCTGCAGAAATCCTGGGAAAACAAAATCTGCTGTATATTTTCTCAGCCATGTTCATGAACTCAGTAGGTGTATTGTCGCTTTCACTTCTTTGGGACTGTTCAGGGGGTCGTGTGACTCCTCTGAATGTTTTAACACGTGTAAAAGGCTCCACCGCCTTTGGCCAAGTTCAAGCTCGCGGAAGTTTCTAAAGTAAATAAACTACTAGGGAATTAGCGACGGATGTGATAGGACAACCTGAAAATTAGCCTAACCCAACCTTTCACTTTCCTGTGCGGTAAAATTAGGCTGCCGCACAGTATTTTCTCGTGACCATGAACTTAAAGCCCCGAATGAACCACACATAATGAAATACAAGTCTCAGTTTTGAAAAAAGCTCTTGGCCTCTGCAGGGGCCCTTTACGAGGTTCTTCAGAAGAAAGAGGATATTGTCGAAGCCGGCAATTAAAGGGCAGAGAAGGGATGCCAGGCCTGGCCTGGAAGCCCGCATGCTGCAGCTGACTGGGCCAGCCACAAACCACACCTGCTTTTCCATTTGAAGGCAGCTATTTAGTGGCAACAGTTCACCGAGTTCCTTTTCCCAGCTGTTACTCGCAGGAGGCCCGGGGATGTGAGAAAACGTAGAATGTGTTCTCTGCATCTAGTCTAAATGTATATATTGTATACAAGGCTGTCGGCTGTGAAAGTTAAATGGGCAGATTCTAAAGGCATGTTTTTTTTTTTTTAAATGTGCTACTACTTTCTATGTGTCTATGCAGAGGGACGTAGGTGATGGAGACTTTTTTAATCAAGAAATGCACCACCTGCGAACTCACACTTTGGGTTACAATCAGGTTTTCTTTTTTCTTCTTTTGTACCACTACCAAGGCAGTACATTTCGGAATTTCAGAGATGGAAAAAGATAGTTTGTAGTTTGGGTAGGGGTGAGGGGGGGCATTTGTTCAGAGTGAGTAAGACGAGATACCAGTCAGGTGGCTGGGACAACTCGCAGTGGATTTATGGCCATGATCGAAAATGTTCCCTTTTTGAAGAACCCATATCATTGGATGGGACGACGTGCATATCTTGAAAAACACTTTCACCATGCCACCTGGATGCAGTCAAAGAGCCCAGCCAGGAGCTAGTGAAAAAGGGCAAACTGGACCCCAGCTTTAGCCTCCCAAGCTCCAGGGCAAGAAGACAGAACATCAAAGGAACCAGTAAAGAAGAGAGCAACCCTTTTGCACAGAGCCTCAGATCGGACAAGCCTGATTTGCAGAATGGCCCATAGCCCGCTACAGCACATATTTCAAGTTTGTTCATGGCTGCGGCACATAGGTCCCAAATCTTCGAGTCTACACATCTGGAAACGTTCCAAGCAAGACTCAAGGATTGGGTAGAATACTCCTGGGTGTGATATTTGAGGTTGTTTGTGTCTCAGTCCACATTGGTAGCAAAAATATCATGGAACTCCTTACACTAACTGAGACCTATATATTTTTTACTGTGCATATACCAACACAAAGGTGGCCATGTTGAATTGGGCATACTATTTTTTTATGTGCAGTCTGTGCTTCTTGTTCATTATGCTTTATGCGTGGATACATCATATTTAGTATAACATGGCAATTAAAGGTTTCTTAATCCATATGGTTAGCAATACTAACAAAGAAATACTTACACCAATTAGGTATCCACAGTTTGCTTTATTAACAAAACACTGGTATGTTCTATTACGTTTATCACTAGGTCTATTCATAACATTCTGTACAATAGATAAGGGATTGTGATGTTTTCATGGCTGATCGGGTCAGTCAACATTTATTGTTCATGATATTTAAAAGAAAAAAGAGGACTTAATTTAAACTCCCAAATAATGTATTTTTGTCAAGCTCTGTGTCCCCTTCCTTTATTTACCTGTTACAAATCACTGAATTAAGGCTCATCATGAGCTATTGTTTTCAGAATATTGTTTGGCATGTTTTACAATACACTTTTTTATGTGTTTTATATATTTGTTGTCATTGCGGATTGTAGAGCTTTAGTATTGAACGATGTGGTTATTTACAAGTGCATGGTAATTGTTGTTTTGTTTTATGTATCATGTATTTGTATATTTATATATGTATTATATGATTTAACACCCTGAAGAAGTTCCTTTTAGAACGAAATGTGTTGGCTGTGGCTGAATCGGTTTTTAAGAGAGAATCCATATAAAGAGGAGCTCTATTGTGTGGAACAGTAATGTTTGAAAACACTCTTTTGAGCGCCTTTTGACTTATTTTCTACTGTTCTCTCTGCTTTTGCAGCTGCATCTATATCAGCGGGTGCTGATCAGACTGTGCTCCAGTTAACTATCTGGGACAGGCTTAGAAGTGCTGTCATATGGGGCCATATGTATGAAGCTAACTAGCATCCGCAAAGGCCGAAATTCTGCGATTTTCGGCCTTTGCAAATGCTAATTACCTAAATGGTATGTATCAAACATTTTTGCATCAAAATAAGGAATCGCTAAATTTGCTATTCCTTATTTTGCAATTGCACTTAAGGAATCACAATTTTTGCGATTCTTTAAATGCAATGTATCAAAGAAAAAATATGGAAAAAATGCCATTAAGGAATCGCAAATTACCACCAACTTCTAGTTGGTGGTAAGTTGCGAATTCTTTTAATAATGCTTTTTTCCAAAAAAACAAAGGTGCCATATGACGCCCATACATGCCCTTAGGGCATGTATGTGCGCCATATGCACCCAAATGTCTTTTTCAGGGGTGCAGCAGGGTGTTCTTGAGACACCCCTGCACCCTTGAAAAAATTCCTAATTTGCGATTAGCAAATTGCTAATCGCAAATTGCCCCTTCATTCCTATGGGCCTCCTGGCCCATAGAAATGAATGGGTAATTTGCGATTAGCAATTTGCTAATCGCAAATTAGGAATGGTAAGGAATCGCTATAAAAAAACGATTGTGTTCATACATACCATCTTGCATTTCCTAAATAGGGATTCCTTAAAATTCACTATTTAGGAAATGCAAATTGGTTTGATGATACATATGGCCCATGGCATCAGCTACTTTGTACATTGTATAGAATGTGCATGGTATTAGCAATGTGACCCTCAAAAATCCTCACTCACCATCCACCCCTCTCCAAAGCAACTGCAAGGGAAAGTGGCTGCCATGTACTGTTATCATCATTACTACTGTGGAACTGGACCAGTAGCAGGGGTGCACACAATTCTTAGTCCCAGGCATTTTTGGATTATAGCGGTATAGAGCACCAGGACCCCACATTTCACCATACCCTGCAGGCTGAATGCACATAGAGGAGTAACTAGTTATTATTTTGATTATTCTTGTAGATCTAGCAGACACTCCTGTGGCATGCTACAGTGACTAGGTGTACACAGGCAATATACAACTCTCTTTTATCCGAGGCTACAGTCAAACATGAACTAACTCTCACGTCTTTCATTGATAAGTGGGACATATGAAGCCTGCAGAAGGTGTTAGTGTATCAGCAAGTGGAAGGATATAGCATGTAAATCTGTCAGCAAAGAAGAGTCAGGTCACCCTTATTTTGCACATGTATAATGTGGATTGCTTTAGCAATCACTTGTAGTTGCTGACATTTCTAAATATTTAGACCACTTGCGTTTTGTTCATCTTGTGTGAAGAAGTGAGGCAGTCCTTGATTTTTATCAAAATACACACACACACGTATACATATGTTCGAAATGGGGTTCTCTAGTTGGCAGTGGTTTGCACCCTGTCCAAGTAGGGACCCTTATTCTAATGCGTTGACTTGTGTAGTCCTCTTTCACTCGTTATACCGGCTCGACCAGGTGTTTCGTCTTTGTGGTCGGAGACGCGTGTATTTAAATCAAGCCCATCCCCGGTTCTGCCTCTTTTCGGGCGAATGCGAGCACGTTATGGGCGGCACTCTAGGAAGACATCGGACTGTTTTGCAGAGGTGAGGTGTTAGAATATTTACAGTGGGTTGCTAGGCAGATATACCTTTTGGCAAGTGTATTTCTTTGGTTAATGGGGTGTTTGGTTGCCATTCTCTGCAGCATTAATGTTATCTATTGTTAGTCACCCCGCCTTATGCACTTTGCTGAATTGAGGTTACTATTTTTCTTCCTGCCTGGAATGCTTTACTGCCATAAAATTCTTTGTGCAATCATTCTTTTAGCGCTCGTGCTTGGCAGGATTTTAATGAGCATGCATATGTTGGCGGCGAATGTGGCGTTTTGCTTCCTTTATTATTTTAACGTGCATGCTGTTGCCTGGTTGGCTTATTTTCCACGCTTTTTGTCGATATGTGGTTACTACTGTACTTCGTGAGTAGAGGGCATGACTGCTTATAAGATGCCCCGTTCAACTATTTTCACCAGCACTCATGTGGGTATTTTTTAAGCGCGGGGTATCCTGTTTTAGGCTTTATGGAAGGGTCCACAGATGGTGTATTGGGAGTATAGAATTTAATGGCACCTGTTTATCAACTATGCCTGCAGGTAGGCTTGATAATATTGTTTGCTGCTTCCTTTTGTACAGCTTACCATATATTGAAGCATATATATTTTTGGAAGATTGAGAAGGAGGAGGACTATTGGACCAATTGCAGCCTTTGAAGGTAACATCCGAGTACTGTGGATAACTTATAGAGCGGAGTGCCATGATCGATCTATTTAACTGAGTGGTGTTTTTTTTGGTGTTGTTTTGCCTTGCAGTATTGGATGCCCTTTACTGGTTGTTGCGATATCATCCCCTCGCCATACTGTTCCGGTGCTTAATACGTCCTGTAGAAATAAAGAAAATGTGCGAGGGTAGTTGGCTATAGATAGTTTCGCTCGAACTAGTGGCACAATCCTTTGTGACTGTTGATTGAGGATGGCTTCTTGACATTTGTCCTTTTTTGCCCTTCTTGTCTTCTTCTTTTTGTTGTTATGAAGATACAGGAATAGAGTCTCCTGAACTTCGAGTAATTGTAACCCTAGGAATGATTTATGGGGTTTAATTCCCTCAGGTAAGACATGTATTCTCCGTGCTTTTGAATCTCTCTACAAGGGCTCCTCACGTAGTTCGATAGCTGTGAATTAGACCACCTGTTCGTTTGAAACATTGGTACAGCATGGATTTCCTGTCCAATTGGCGAAACTTGATAAGCCACAGGCCTAGCATTACTGCACACTAGCAGAATACGGAATAAGCTTCCATGTATATTTTGCCCCCATAGACGCTGAGATT
The DNA here is from genome assembly GCF_964263255.1 of Lissotriton vulgaris. Lineage (NCBI taxonomy): Eukaryota > Metazoa > Chordata > Amphibia > Caudata > Salamandridae > Lissotriton > Lissotriton vulgaris. Next base: position 2,100,544,450 of record NC_141689.1, on the reverse strand, counting down.
GGTGCTATCACCTGGTTGAGGGTTGCTTTGCAAACCCGGATTCTATATCTAAAGACGCATATCAGCACCTATTAAGAAGGTGCTTATACCTATTGTTGGAGTAAGTATGTTTACGTGAATATAGAGGCACGTTTTATAAGTTGTATGAGTATTCTGGTTAGGGGCACATACATGGCGGGTATGTTGGTGATGGTTAATCTGCACTGTCTGGGTGTTGTCTGTGTTTATTCCATGATGGCCTTGTGTAGGTAGGGGCCATCGGGTTGGTGGTGGTGATTTGCTGTCTATCACGCCTGTGAATTTCAGATGTATAACGTCAAAGCATATGAATATTGTTCTTCCAATTGTTTTCTTCGCTCTTGTATTGTTACCTCTAGTTATATCCTGTGGGTTCACTGGTCTTAATATAAATATTCTGACTTTTTAGGTGTGTGATTTTATCTTTCCCAGGTGGAGCGGCCTTTCCCCCCCTTTTTTGGGGGCATTATATCTGGCAGGTCCTGATGAAGGTGGCATTCTACCAGCTTGCAGCCACCGAAACGCGTCGACCACGGCCTTTTTAACATCCTGCCCTTGTGCAGTTTTTGTCTTTGGCCATCCCAGTTACTTTGTCACTCTGTAATTGTGTGACCCAGATATGTTATGAATGTGAAGGTGTGTCTGGATATGTGTGAGTTGGGTTTGAATGGGTTGTTGTGATGCTTCTGTTTGTCTCTTCCCGGGTCCCCATGATTTGATTATGTATGGTTTTCTCATTTGTGTTGATCTGCGACCTTATTATGCTGAAAAATGTTACTTGTAAAAATATTTATGGATTTGTATAGTAATGAAAAAGTATTTTGATAAAATGAAATGAAAACAAAAAGTGTATATTTTTTAGGTATGTTGTAATAGTTTTTTCTGAGTGGGCTCACATTTTGGCTTGGGTGCTCACAGTGGCCATTGGGATTAATTCCGATGTATAAATAACTGTGGTCATGAGGGAGATTATCTTTTAGGTAGGGACCCTTATTCTAGTCAGGGTAACTGGATTACACAGCTAAAATAACCCCAGCTCACCCTCTTGGTAACTTGGCAAGAGCAGTCAGGCTTATCTCAGAGGCAATGTGTAAATCATTTGGACATAAACACACAGTAACAGAGTAAAAACGCTACAAAAGGACACCACACCAGTTTCGAAAACCAATACTTATCTGAATGAAACAAGACCAAAACGACAAAAATCGAACATACACAAGTAAAGATATCACTTCTAGAAGGTGCAAAATAGTTCAGTTCATAGGAAACTATGGTTGAGTGACCTTTTTCACAAAGTACCTAGGATTCATCAAAATCAAAGATGAAAACAGGCAAAGGGGAGATGAAGCACTGAAAAAGCAAAGCAATGCATGAATGAATGAATAAATGAATACTCATTTCTATAGCGCGTAGTTACCCGGGGGCATCCCAGCGCTGCAGTGAACCAATTCATCACCCGAGAGATTAAAGAAATAGGAAGGTTTTTAACATTTTTCTAAACCTAAGGTGGTTCTCTTCCATCCGAATAGGGTCAGGCAGGTTGTTCCAAAATTTAGCTGCTTGGACAGAAAAACGCCTGCCGCCCATACGGGTTCTCCTTATTCGTGGGACTGCCAGAAAGTTCTTACTACTAGATCTCAGGGTCCTATTGGTTTGGTAGGGGCAGAACAGTGGTTGAATTAGACCAGGACCTGTGTTGGTCAAGGCTTTATGAACAATGGTCATAGCCTTAAATTCGATCCTTTGTTGTATTGGTAACCAGTGGAGTTGTCGGAGAGCTGGTCTGGCGGACATTCTACGTGGTATCTTTAAGAGCATCCGGGCAGCACAGTTCTGTACCGTCTGAAGGACCCGGAGTGTCCCTAGTGGTGCTCCTAGGTATACTGCATTAGCGTAGTCCAGGCGTGTTAGAATCAGGGTCTGGACTAATATCCGCCTTGCTTCGAGCGGAAGCAGTTCAATGATTTTTCTCAAAGATCTCATCAAGGCAAAACAGGTCGCTGCAACCTTCTGCGCTTGTGCCAAGAAGTTGAGAGCTGGATCTAACCACACCCCTAAGCTTTTAATTTTCTTTTTGGGAGAAGGGGGGTGACCCAAGGTGGTCGGCCACCATCCGTCTACCGTGGATGGAGCATCATGCCCCAACATCATGATCTCCGTCTTTGTTCCGTTGAGTTTCAGGAAAGAGGCATCCATCCACTCACGAACCTTGCTAAGGCAAGAGGAAAGTTTATCATAAGATGACATCTGATCAGAAAGGGTGATGATGAGCTGCGTATCATCAGCATGCATTGATTCCTTACTCCCAGGGGAGGTAATGCGTTGGTTCCTTACTTCCAGGGAGGTAATGCGTCTATTCCTTACTCCCAGGGGAGGTAATACTTCAATTTCTTACTGCCAGGGGAGGTGATGCGTCAATTCCTTACTGCAGGGGTGATGCATTGATCTTTGGAAACAGGGCCTCAGTTTCTTACTGCTGGGAAACGTTGATGAAGAACTTGGCGAAAAGGAGCGATTTCATAGAAAATCCAGATGCACTGGTTCGATGTGGCGGTGACAAAATATGTATTGCATTGATTTTCCAGCCGCAAAGCAAGTAATACATCAATTCCTTCAGCCGCACAGCAGGGCCTGCGTCGAAGTCAGAGCAGGTGCCTCTGGACGCCGGAGACACAGTGCTTAGGACTCGCGCTGCAGCTATCTTTCAACCGCACTGCAGGCTCTGCATCGCAATCTTTGGCCGCACCACTGCAATGCAGAGGTGCCAAGGTTTTAGATTGCTATGTATGATATTTTCATAATTTTAGTGTAATTATGAGTCACATTTCAATGACTATGTGTGACACTAGTTTCCCGCAAACAAAATCAAGCACAGATGAGGGAAACATAAATATCAGAAACTACACCAATTTGAGCAATGAGAAACTCTAAGATCTTAAAACTGTTGGAAAATACTAGAAATTAGGACAGCGAGGCACACATTACAGCCAGCCCACATGCTGCATTAGACTTGACTATAGTACTGCTTGTTCAACGTTGATAAAAGTGATTCCCTGCATTGCTGAGTGGTGTCCGGCCCAGTCGGTGCACCGCTGTCTTCTGCCCAGCCTCGTAGCACCAGATCTACCAGAGCTACTATAAACACCAGGCTCTTGACTTAGACCAAGTGATACCGGCTGAGTGGTCACTGCGTGCTGGCACTGACTAGGGCAGCCTGGGGCTCCCGAACACTCTGGGTCCTGGTAGGAGGTAGCTCAGGCCATTTCTCTAGGTATAGCTGTGCAGCCCAAGCCTGCGTACCAGATTGGCTTGGGAGATTGTGGTAAGCGGTTTTGTGGCCTGCCAGGAGATTTTATCATAGTTATGAGGTCAGTACAAACACGGGGCTCTTAGCAGACGCTGCTGCCAGCTGTGCGGAGGGTTAAACCGCCAGAGGTGTGGTTGCTGCGCACTGGCGCTATGGTAGAGCAAATTTTTAAGTGGAGCAGTCACTTACATTGTTTTGCTTGGTACAGAGGGCAGGGGTGCAGGCCCTCCTGTGGCAAGCGCCAGCCCAGCCATGATTCTGGGCCTGGCTCGGCAACTCTGGCTACACTGTGGTGTGAACTTGTGCGCTGGGCGTCTACTCACTCAACCACCGGCCCCTCGGTGGGTCAGACGGCTCCCTTCAGTTGCTGGATTGTTTTTAGATAATTAACGCAGTATGCAAGGAGCATTGCTCCAATTGCCAGTGCAGCTCCTGTTTGTGAAAACGTTATTCACTTGAACTGACCACTTATTGCGCAGCCACGGCAGCAGGATGTCAGCTGACCTCACCTCCACCTGTGTGTGTGCCACAAACCTCACCCCCAAGCTGTGATTAATGTCTACGTAGTAGACAATGGCCATTCAGACTCATGGTAGTTTTATGAATCGAAATATGCTGCGACCCATGGTGACGGAGGGGAGGAGAGGATAATGACCATATATTGTAACTTACATTATTTTTGCAGAGTTTTATATAGCGCAAACTTGACTCGAATAGATATCAGAGCGCCTTACATAGCACCAGTTACGTTACATGAGGACGCACATTCATTTTTGTTAGGTACAGGGAGATTAAGTGATTTGCCCAGAATCACACAATGTTCAGAGTCATTGCCGAGACTTGAACCCAGTTCCCCAGATTCGACGTCGGCCGCCCTAGCCGTTAGGCCAACTCCTCTCCCCATATTATTAACAGCTGCTAGAGCTGCAGACTTTCAGCCGCCTCCCTGGAGCAGCATGCATGGAGGGCTGCCACTCCCGTTTTGGTGCCTGATTATGGTGATTTACTAGCGCCATTGATGGCTCAGGAGGCGCTATTATGTGTGACTTTGCATTTCCATACGGTGATGCAGACCACCACACTGATATGCATTAGTCTTCTGCCTGATGCATGGTATTTGGCAGGCTGGCAATGCATTAGTTTCTCAGCCACACAGTGGTGCTGAGTCAGGAAAAGCAGGCGCTGAAGGTCGATGCGAGGACTTCTCATTCCACTGCAGCAAAACCACCTCCAAGGGCCCAGGCCTGAAGTTAGCATCACTTGGCAGGTCAATACTCCCAGCAGAGGAGTTTAGGGACTGCAGATGGAGTCTTTGATGGCCTGAGACTTCTTAACAGGAGGCAGGTACATACAAGCCCTAGGAGAACATTAGCAAGCAGGATGTAGAAAGCAAAGTCCAGTCCTTTCAATGCCGTAGACAAAAGCAGCAAAATCAGCAAGCAGGAGGCCAACACAGCAAAGTGGTAGTCTCTAATAATAGCTTCTCCAGCTCTTCTTCTTGGCAGAATGTTCTTTTAGTCCTGGAGTGTTCTGAAGTTATGGTGTCACAGCTCCAGTACTTCTACCAGTATCTGCCTTTGAAGTAGGCAACCTTCAAAGGAAAGACTTTGTAGTGCACAATACCGTGCCTTTCCATGACCTGGCTTCAGACACACTGCAGAAGTGTGGAAACAGCTTTGTGTGAGGACAGGCACAGCTCTATTCAGGTGTCAGTGAAGACTCCTGCCACCACTCTAGTTCCAGAAGCCTGGTGATGGGCAATCAGGTGCAGGGCAAACTCCAGCTCCCTTTGTGTGACTGTCTAGAGTGAATGAACAAACAGACCAACTGCCAGTCTAAACCAGACGTGAATTCCACATGCAGGCAGTGGCACAGAATGGTAAAGCAAGAACATAGCCACTTTCTTAAAGTGGCTTTTTCAAACACACATTTTAAAAAACAACTTGACTAAAAGATGTATTTTAAATTGGGAGTTCAGGGACCCCAAACTCCAAATCTCTATCTGTTCCCAAATGGAAGTTACACTTTTTAGAGGTTATAAGGCAGCTCCAATGATAACTTATGAGAGAGATAGTCCTTGCAATAGTGAAAAATGAAATTAGCAGTATTTAACTATCAGGACATGTAAAACACACAAGTACATGGCCTACCTTTTCAATACACTGCACTCTGCAGATCTAGAGTGTCACTGGTGTTGAGAGCGCTCTATAAGGGAGCTGCTTTTCACCTAAACTTGAGAACTACGCAGAGTTCTCTGCTTCTTTTTTGAATAATTTATGCGTCACTCTATGACTGAAAGGTTATCGTTTTGACTTATACTGGGTGCTCCCTTGTGTCTGGACAAAGCTATACCTCTCTGAAGAGCTCTAAGTAGAGCGAAACACTGTGTCAGAGGTTGCTTTTACTCATTTCAGGTTGGCTTGGTTGGTATTTTACCAATTCAAAGCAGTAATATTGTGCCTGGAGTGGTAGTTGGCTTTTGTTATTTTACAGCTCGGCATGGACAGCACTGTGCTTGTCCTATGCGTAAAGACTTTGCTGTATAAATGGCAAAAGACTCTGTCCATTTCTGTCTCGCCGTGGATGGCACTGTGCTAATCCTATGCTTAAAGACTTGGATAGAAAAGCAGACAAATGAGGTGAGCCAATCTAGAGTGTCGCTGGTGTTGAGAGTGCTCTATACAGGAGCTGCTTTCCAGCTAAACTTGAGAACTACATAGAGTTCTCCACTTCTTTTTTGCATAATTTATGCGCCACTCTATACCTGAAAGGGTATTGTTTTGACTTATACTGGGTGCTCCCTTGTGTCTGGACAAAGCTATACCTCTCTGAAGAGATCTAAGTAGAGCGAAACTCTGTGTCAGGGGTTGCTTTTACTCATTTAAGGTGGGCTTGGTTGGTATTTTACCAATTCAAAGCTGTAATATTGTGCCTGGAGTGGTAATTGGCTTTTGTCATTTTACAGCTCAGCATGGAAAGCACTGTGCTAGTCCTATGCTTAAAGACTTTGCTGTCGAAATGGCAAAAGACTTTGTCCATTTCTATCTCGGCATGGGTGATACTGTGCTAATCTTATGCTTAAAGACTTTGATAGAAAAGCAGACATTTGAGGTGAGCAGATCTAGAGTGTCGCTGGTGTTGAGAGTGCTCTATACAGGAGCTGCTTTCCACCTAAACTTGAGAACTACCCAGAGTTCTCTGCTTCTTTTTTGCCTAATTTATGCGCCACTCTATACCTGAAAGGGTATTGTTTTGACTTAAACCGGGTGCTCCCTTGTGTCTGGACAAAGCTATACCTCTCTGAAGAGCTCTAAGTAGAGCGAAACACTGTGTCAGGGGTTGCTTTTAATAATTTCTGGTTGGCTTGGTTGGTATTTTACAAATTCAAAGCATTAATATTGTGCCTGGAGTGGTAATTGGCTTTTGCCATTTTACAGCTCGGCATGGACAGCACTGTGCTAATCCTATGCTTAAAGACTTTGCAGTAGAAATGGCAAAGGACTTTGTCCATTTCTATCTCAGCGTGGATGGCACTGTGCTAATCCTACGCTTAAAGACTTTGATAGAAAAGCAGACATTTGAGGTGAGCAGATCTAGAGTTTCGCTGGTGTTGAGAGTGCTCTATACAGGAGCTGCCTTCCACCTAAACTTGAGAACTACCCAGAGTTCTCGGCTTTTTTGCATAATTTATGCGTCACTCTATGTCTGAAAGGGTATTGTTTTGAGAGATATACATATATATATTGTCGCTCCTCTTGCACCATGTCCACGCACTCTCGAACGGGTGCTGTTACGGCGGAGGGTGCTTCCGCCAATATTACCGCTACTCGCAATGCATTGAGAGTCTAAAATAAAAACTATGGACTCTCCCCAGTGAGTGCTGTCTTTTTTCTTGTACGGAGAGGAGACGAGTAGAATATACCAGTAGGTTATATATATGTGTGTATATATATATATATATATATGTGTGTATATATATATATATATATTCAATGAAAAAACCATAGGTTATAGGCCATATATAGTTAGGAATTAGCATTTACAAAACCTTATTTTACTCGCATAAAACCATTGAAATTCCATATATAGTTAGAAGCGCTAACTATATATCGCGCACCCGCAATCCACTGCTGATGATGTCACATATTACATCATTCATGACATGGTCAGTGACATCACTGATGACATCACTGATGACATCTCAAATGACATCACTGATGACAACACCCAGTGACTGTATGTTTCTGTAAAGTTAAAATATGTTTCACATATTGAAGAATGAGTGGATGTATAAGTGTCTGGATGAAGAATTTAGTAGGTGCATGACTGACTGTATGAGTGAGTGATTAAATGTGTCTCACTGAGTGCATGGGTTAGTGACTAAACTGTCTTAATTTGTGCATCAGTATGTTTGTTGTTGTGTAAGCTGCTGCATGTGTTGATCAGTAGCTATAAGAGTGGCCATATGGGTTATTGATTGGTTGCCCAAGTATTTGAATGGGAGGCTGAGTGTGTGTGTGGGTGGCTGGGAGGTGCGTGACTCTGTGCATAGATGTGTAAGCAGTTGATTCACTAGGAGTATGAGTTCAAGAGTGCATGTGGAAACAGCTATATGGGCGGTTGACTATGCATGGGTGTGTTGGTGAGTGAAAGGATTTCTCATTGCTACATGAGCAAGTAAGTACGTATGTAAAACACAATACATGTGAGAGTTGAGATATATAAATAACTGAACATAAGAGCCAGTGAATGTGTGAGTGGCTGTATCGATCACTGTGAGCTTGTATCAGGGATTATATAAGAGAATAAATATGTGTTATTATATGTTTGAATAAGTAAGATGTGTATAACTTTATAGTTGAGGAAATGGAGGTGTGATTGATTCTTTGCATGACTGAGTAGGTGTGTGAGTAACTCCATGGATGAGTGACAGTCTGTGAGTGTCTGTTTATACTGAGTGTATGTAAGGTTATATTAGAGTCTGAAGAGGTTCATTGTATTATCACATAAGTGATGTGATCAGTGATGACAAATGAGATGTCATCAGTGATGTCATTTGAGTTGTCATCAGTGATGTCATCAGTGATGTCATTTGAGATGTCATCAGTGATGTCATTTGAGTTGTCATCAGTGATGTCATTTGAGATGTCATCAGTGATGTCATCAGTGATGTCACTGACCATGTCATGAATGATGTAATATGTGACATCATCAGCAGTGGATTGCGGGTGCGCGATATATAGTTAGCGCTTCTAACTATATATGGAATTTCAATGGTTTTATGCGAGTAAAATAAGGTTTTGTAAATGCTAATTCCTAACTATATATGGCCTATAACCTATGGTTTTTTCATTGAATTTTCAAGGTTTTGTAAATGCAAATTTCTAACTATATATCCACTATAACCTATGGTTTTTTCTGTGAATTTCATTGGTTTTTTAATAGCAAATATGAAAAGCTTTAAAATGTCAAGTACGTGATAGATAAAAACATTTTCGTATTTATGCACGCTGATGTGCTTTGAACGCTGCACCCCCCCCCCCTCCCCTCTTTTGTCTTAGTAGTACTCTCTCTTTGCAGATACTGAAGGGTAGTTAACGCAGGCCTTTACCCCCGTTGTAATCCGTCGTGCCTCCTTGTCTCTCCATTTGATTGATTGTTGTCCAAGCATTTACTGTTTTAGAATTGGTTCTCTTTGGATCATTCTCTATTTACAAACAAGCACAAAGTCGCAATACTCTGTTTAGTCTTTGCAGATAGTGAAAAATCGTGTAAAATAATAAAAGTAATCGAGCAAAATCAGTAGGCCACTAATTAGATCTCTTTTTGACCTCGCTAAAATAGAAATATTAGGAACAACCCTTCATGAGAAATACGAAAATAGTGAGATGAACTGAGCTCCACACCATGAGGGCTGTAAGACAGCTCGGCTCCATCACCCATACCGCACAAAATAACGACAAACCCTATGCAAATATTAAAAATATAGACAACACACCAGCAAAGAAACAGGGTAAAACATTTTATTAAAAAACTATTTACATAACGTTGTTTTATAAGATGATGTCAGTAGTGGACCGATGTGTGAATAGATCGAAAACAGCACAAGGCTCCAAGATCCAGATGGCAAGCTCCTGGATGTTGGGTGCCATAGTTTAGAGTTCTGAATTTCAGCCTTTTTCAATGCCTGTGCTTTGTTGAATCAAAATGGCGGCTTGACACAAAGCTGACTCAAGCGTTGCTACTGATGCTATGCAGACCAAAACTGGTTTTCAGTTTGTACATTTTTCTAGATTTTTCAATCCAAGTTTGGTTGACTTTGTAGAACGATGGCTTCAGATTTTCAACATACGGTGTGGTGGCGCTGACTGGGAGGGGGCGCTTCGCTCCTGCCCCCTCCCCAAGTAAGATTTTCATACGTGAAAGTACGTTAATGGTTTTGGTCCCTGAGATGCTTCGATGTCACTACCATTCTCAAATAGCATAAGTTCTGGATGTTGGGTGCCATAGTTAAGAGTTCTGAGCACTGCTTGTAACACTGTCTGAAGCTTATTTCCACCTACTGCAGCTTCACTATTCTCAAAGTAAGTGAGTGTCGTTTGTGGACCTGACTGCATTAGAAAACAATGTGATATGTTACCTTCCTAAACAGCTTGACGGAGGCCCCTGAGGGGCGGTGTGATGGCCATGGACTCGGAGAAGACGCTTGGCTCCGACACCCTCCCCAAGTCTTATAGCACTGGTGTAGCCTGAGATCGCCCCCGACATAGGCGGCCGGCTCCCGGGTTCCGGCGGAACTTTTTGCCTTTTGATGACTCTTCAATTCTGGACCTTGTCCCACAATCCGTTTGACCTGAAGACAAGCTGTAGTGGGGCGCCCCTTTATCGTTTTAGTTGCCATTCCGCCCGCTTTTGCTACACTGTGCCTCTTCCGCCATTCAGCTGTTTACCGCCCGCTCTTGCGACTACAGCGTCTCGCTCACCATGTAGTTTAGATGCGCCCGCTCTTGCGGTGCAGCGATAGGCGGCTGCCACAGGACTCTCAAAATGGCGGCCAGCTCTTCGGTTTTGGGCCTGGTCCACTAAAATGGCCCTGGGACACCTTGGAACTCGGACGCTTGTCTGCTAGGGCTTGGGTCCCATTCTCGAAAAGCGTCCCCTCAGCCGTGAAGATTCTACAAAAGTCTTGGGGGCCTCCGACTCCCGCAGGCTTCTGGTGGGGAGCGGCTGCCATGATTGCTCGTGGAATGGCCACGACGGAGCTACGAGATGGTAGTGGTCTCATGCTGACGCCAGCTTTAGTCTGAAACATCCAGAAACACTGTAGACTACCAATTCGATCAGTTCCGGTAGCGCCCCAACATGACCCGGAAGAGAAGAACTTGCCCTCCCCTCTTTGACTGATGGTTCTTGTTGCCTGTCCCCTCTGTTGTCATTTAACAGAACTTTTTGGACTGCTGAAAGGGGTTGTGTTGTGAACGCTGGTTGGTGGAGACATTTTGACTATATTCTTGACCTACGTTGTCGCGTAATGCGTTTTATGACACGCCGCGTTAGCGCACCCGGAAGTGATCCGAGGCGCGGCGCGCAGCGCGTAACGTAAGCATAACAGGTCATGTGACTTGTTAATAAAACTTTTCATTGGTTCATTTTACTTTTGTTAATTTAATGATGAAAAGCTTGGTCATATGACCTAAAAATTACGCTTTTTATTATTTTCGAACAATATTTTTTTTTCAAACATATGTTATAATATTCCAGGCTAATGTACTTTCCCGGAAAATTTACAACTGTCTTGCAAGTAAAATATATTCCTTTTTCGAGAAAAAGGGCGTTTCTTCCTTCCATGACGGAGCCGTTGAGTAAAAGAGATTCGGCCGGCTATCTTAGTCGCCGATACGCCTGATTATCAGATTCTTATCGATCACTTTATGTTGCAGGAGTGGAAAACACAACTGCCCTTGACCATTTATCTTTACTGCGTTCCTACATATTATACCTTTTATCCGTCATGTAATTGGACTGCTTTATTTCACTTGCCTTTTACTGATTCGAAAACAGTCACTAAAAGTAAAAACTTTACAAATGTAAATACTACTACCGAGTTTTGTTTTAAAAACCTTTATTGTGAAAATGTCAGTATACAAATACGGGCCTATAACCACGTGGGCCGGCCACGGAGCAAACTGAAATCGTATATGATGAGGAGACATTTACACTGTAGAAGAACGTAACGAGCGGGCCATTAGGTGACAAGAACAAAGGTGTCTAACAGTTGCGGAATCGGTGGACGTACATTTTGTAATTAAAATACGACAGGGCCACTTACAATAACATTTTCTAGATATACATTTGCGGGCAAGGAGTTACGAGTCCCATTTATACCGGCGCCATTTTGGGCGAGGCCGGGCAGGTCCAAGATATAGTCAAAATGTCTCCACCAACCATCGGCCAGACCAGAACCCCTTTCGGCCCTTTATGCTACAAGATGGTGTCTTCCATTCAGAAAATATTGGTGGCAGCATTTTGAAAGGAAACAGAAACAGCCGTTCTCGAGTTTCACATTGTTACATTTAGGAAGAATGTTGAAGAGTAGTATGTGGTAAATCTGAAGCCATTTTTCTACAAACTCTCAATCAGACTTGAATGGAAAAAAAAAACCTGAAGAATGTACAAACTGAAAACCAATTTTTGTCTGTATAGCACCAACAGTAACGCTTGAGTCAGCTTTGTGTCAAGCCGCCATTTTCATTCAATCAATAGCGTCCCCCTGCACACATTCAGGGACCTGGTCGTGTCTTCAGATGAAACGCATTGTAGGAAAAGAAGCAGAAAAGAAAAGGCAAAAAGTTCCGCCGGACCTAGTGAAGCTGCAGCAGGTGCAAATAAGCTTCAGACAGTCTTCAACTTACTCTGATTCTTATAATAAACTTCAGATAGTCTTACAAGCACTGCTCAGAACTCTCAACTGAGGCACTCAACATCCAGGACTTGCCATTCGGATCTTAGCGCCTTGTATTTTTGTTTTGTTCTTGATGGAGGGGAAACAACAAAAAACAGGCATTGAAAACGGCTCAACTGGAGCAAAAAAAAAATTACTTCTTGGGTGCATTAGGGCATTTATGATTTTCGAATGCCGTATTCATCAGGTTGATGCTCATGTTGCCATAGGACAGCATAGCATTCACCTTCTTTGATCCAGGAGGGATGGAGAAAAACTGCCAGATGAAACTTGAAACTTGGCCATCCAGATCTCGGCGCGTTCGACTCACTGTACCGCAACAGTGACCGCAACTCAGCTGGACACGCCGTCTTTCGGCGCAGCATTGTAGGATGGCCACACCAGTGCGGCAATTTGCTAGACACCACCTCGGTGCCATCCGGATCTCGGCGCGTTCGAGTCACTGTACCGCAACAGTGACCGCAATTCAGCTGGACACGCCGTCTTTCGGCGCAGCATTGTAGGATGGCTACACCAGTGCGGCAATTTGCTGGACACCACCTCGGTGCCATCCGGATCTCGGCGCGTTCGAGTCACTGTACCGCAACAGTGACCGCAACTCAGCTGGACACGCCGTCTTTCGGCGCAGCATTGTAGGATGGCCACACCAGTGCGGCAATTTGCTGGACACCACCTCGGTGCCATCCGGATCTCGGCGCGTTCGAGTCACTGTACCGCAACAGTGACCGCAACTCAGCTGGACACGCCGTCTTTCGGCGCAGCATTGTAGGATGGCCACACCAGTGCGGCAATTTGCTGGACACCACCTCGGTGCCATCCGGATCTCGACGCGTTGTGCTGCCTTCGGCCTATTCGCACATCGGTCCGCTACTGACAGTGACCGCAACTCAGCTGGACACGCCGTCTTTCGGCGCAGCATTGTAGGATGGCCACACCAGTGCGGCAATTTGCTGGACACCACCTCGGTGCCATCCGGATCTCGACGCGTTGTGCTGCCTTCGGCCTATTCGCACATCGGTCCGCTACTGACGCCGCCTCACGTGCCAACGGATTTTCTACGCTTTTTGTAGCCCTATGCCGCAGAACAGGTCATGTGACTTGTTTATAAAACTTTTCATTGGTTCATTTTACTTTTGGTTTCCTAAAGATGGAAGGCTTGGTCATATGACCTAAAAATAACACTTTTCATTGGTTTAGAACATTTTTTTTCCCAAACGATGAAAGCCCCACCTTGTTTCTGGATCATTCAGACTGAAGCTGGCGTCAGCATGAGAGCACCACCATCTCGTGGCTCCGTCGTGGTCATTCCGCGAGCAATCATGGCAGCCGCTCCCCACCGGAAGACTGCGGGAGTCGGGGGCCCCCAAGACTTTTATACAATCTTCACGGCTGAGGGGACGCTTTTCGAGAATGGAGCCCAAGCCCTAGCAGGCAAGCGTCCGAGTTCCAAGGTGTCCCAGGGCCATTTCAGTGGACCAGGCCCAAAACCGAGGAGCCGTCCGCCATTTTGACAGCCATGTGGCAGCCGCCTATCGCTGCACTGCAAGAGTGGGAGCAACTCCACAACATGGTGAGCGAGACGCTGTGGCCGCAAGAGCGAGCGCAACTCAGCTAGATGGCCGCCACCTGGGGAGGCCCGTTCACGCCGCCTCCCCCCCCCCCCCGGGCCGCCGCACGCCAATTTTCGGAGCAGCATTGTAGGATACCAAAACCAGTGCGGCAGTTTACTGGACATCACCTGGGTGCCTGTCGTACATGTTGTGTCAGCCATGTGACACTGGACACAGACCGCTACTGACGAGGCCTCCCCCCGCACCACCCGGGACGCCCCACGCTGTTTTTCTGTGCTGCATTGTAGGATCCCTAAACCAGTGCGGCACCCAGGCGACATCACCTGGGTGCCGTCCAGAACTCTGCACGTTGTGCTGCCTTGGGACTATTCGCACAACAGACCGCTACTGACGAGGCCTCCCCCCGCCCCACCCGGGACGCCCCACGCCAATTTTCGGAAAAGCATTGTAGGATCCCTAAACCAGTGCGGCACCCAGGCGACATCACCTGGGTGCCGTCCAGAACTCTGCACGTTGTGCTGCCTTGGGACTATTCGCACAAAAGACAGCTTCTAACCATTGTTGCTTTTTGTGTTAAGAAATGTTTAAATGTTTTTAGTTTTTGTTCTGTTCATTATCGTTAAAAGTTAATAAAGTTTTATAACCTTAATTTGTTGGAGTGTTATCTATTTTTTGAAAAACGGGTGAATGGGGCCTTGAATCGGGTTATTGTCATGTGTGGGCTTTGGAAGTGTGCTGCTGCAGGATCGGACATTTCAAACTCAAATGCACGTTCTTTTTCTTACCTTTCCGAAGCATGGAGCGCAATAGCAGGCAGAGAAAGGGTGATGCACGTGTTGAACACTACCTGACCTGGCAAGTTGCTGGCAGTGCCCCCCCGCCCGCTCCTGAAAGAGGGCACACACACACCGCCGCCCCGAGTACTTCACAAATCTTTAAAAGACCATGCGCTTGTTCATGAGGCTTAAATGGTTTATCACCTCTTCTAGAACCCCTGCATCGACCCTCTGACGTTTCATGGAAAAATTACCATGTAACACAATAGCAAGCCCTGTCGGCTGAAACCCCCAAGGAATCGTGGGGCATATTATCAAGGGGGTTTATCTCCGCTTTTTTGGCTTTAAAAGCCAAGAAAGCGGAGATAAAATTATCTCCCTATTACCAAGCTGTCGCTAACACCAGTTAGTGACAGCTAAAAGGAGATAGCGACCATCTTGGGCCCCGCTTTGCATGTCAGTGATATTTATCACTAATGACATGCAAAGTGGCGTGCCAAGATGTTAGCGACTGGAAACAGTCCCTAACATCGCTACCTTCTATTACCAACTTTTGGAGATATTCGCGCTAAGCGCGAATATCTCCAAAATCTAACACCTGCCCTGAGCAGTTCTTAGCCATGTTATCCAATGGGAGGTGGATAACATGGCTAAGAGCATTAGGTCAATAATACATGAATATCGCTGACTTTTCTGCGATAATAGCAAGGTTTATCTGCGATAAAAATCGCCGATGTGCGGCGATAATTTTTGTCTCTAAACAAGTTAGAGACAAAAATTATCGCTAGTTGTTCGTAATATGCCCCCGGGTTTTTGCTTGCAGAAATCGGGAGGCGGGAGACTAGCACTGAAATCAGTAGTCACACGCCTAAATCAGGAGGATTGGCATGTCTGAATTCTCTACAGCTGGGGCCATAAACTACATCCGCAGGGTTAGGTGATATCCTGGGACCAGCCTGGCATCTAAAATGGCTGCCGTGCACGACAAAATTGTGCCATTCGAAAAAAAGGCAAGATGGCGCAGCCGCTGGAAGAGATGTATCAACATATATCAGCCTCCTCAGCCACCCTCAGGAAACATAGGGGATTAGGATACGTCTCCCGCACCCCCTTATACCTAGTAATTTAATTAACGAAGCACAAAATGGCAAATTCCCGTTTCGCTACCAGTTTGCGGCCCAGTTCGCGGCCCGTGAAGCGCTTCTACCGTGAAAAATCATTTTTTTTTTTATGTTCCCCACGGGACCCTTTAATAACCCCAACAACATTCCTAGGGGGTGAAGAGGGGGATACCTTGCCCCCTTTCATTAAATTCCCCCTTAGTTTTTCACCTTTTCTTCTCTCTCGATCCTACCGAGAGACAAGATGGCGGCCGCTCCGGACTGTCACGCAGCAAAAAAAAAAAAAAAGCTCACGCACAGCCGCTGGAAGAGATGTATCAACATATATCAGCCTCCTCAGCCACCCTCAGGAAACATAGGGGATTAGGATACGTCTCCCGCACCCACTTATAACTAGTAAGGGGATTAGGATACGTCTCCCGCACCCCCTTATACCTAATAATTTAATTAACGAAGCACAAAATGGCGAATTCCCGTTTCGCTACCAGTTTGCGGCCCAGTTCGCGGCCCGTGAAGCGCTTCTACCGTGAAAAATCATTTTTTTTTTTATTTTCCCCACGGGACCCTTTAATAACCCCAACAACATTCCTAGGGGGTCAAGAGGGGGATACCTTGCCCCCTTTCATTAAATTCCCCTTTCGTTTTCCACCTCTTCTTCTCTCTCGATCCTACCGAGAGACAAGATGGCGTCCGCTCCGGACTGTTTAGAATGTTGACAGACACCGGAGAGCCAATCAGCTTTCTGCGCGCAAAGTTCCGATAAGCGAAAAGTAAGCGGACCGGATCGCTGCCCAGAGCGCTGTTACAGATATATATCTTGGTTTGAACGTTAATTTCTCAAAAACTACTGGAGCACATATATTGAGACCTAGCAAAGGCACATCGGGCTAACAGTCCCTACAATTTTGCCAAGTTTCGTGCAAATCCATTCAGCCGTTCGAGCTAAAAGTGAGTCCAACCGCCCTATGGAAAACTCAATGCAAAAAACGCGTTTTGGGACCCCCCTTTTTTCTCGGCCCCCCCTTGACGAAACCCCCCCAAATTTTCAGGGGCTGCTCAGAATCAAAATGTGCCATTTTCCTGAAAATTTCAGCCGATTCCGTCCACAAACGCCAAAGTTATTAGACATAGAATTTTCAAAAGTCCCATAGAGAAAAAATTCTAACTATATATACCTACTGGCGATAGCCAGTAGGTAATATACATATATATATATATATATATTCCAACAAACATCCCCCAAGAGAGATAGGTGAGTCGCACAAAAACTTTGCTTGCTTGCCTTTAATTCGTGCAGAGGAACAACGGGATAATGGCATTTAAAACCAACATGTTTCGTTTCTGTTTGAAACTTCCTCAGGGTATGCCTGCTCCAAAACGTCAATGTGCCACAGGTGAGCCTTCAATGTTCTTTTGAGTTCTTTTTCCGCTGGTCCCGCCCCATTGAGGGTAACTTCCTTTTTAGTGTTTTGCTTTATGGGACCTGTGGTTCATTAGCGCTTCTTGTAGTTTGAACCTTTCAATGAGTGGTGCAAAATTTATCTCGTTGTGGTATTGTATTGTGGCATACTTGTATAGTGCGACCTGTCACCACCAAGGTGGTACACACACATATATATAACCTACTGGTATATTATATATATATATATATATATATATATATATATATATATATATATATATATATATATATATATATATATATACATACATACATATATATATATAACCTACTGGTGGTCGACAGTAGGTAGTTCTAGTTAGGACCTAGTTTCCATAGGATAAGCGCTTTTTGATTTGCCAATATCTCTGCCACCAGTTGACAAATCTTTGCGAAATTTTCAAAACTAATGGGGCGCTCCGGCCAGGTCCTGTCTTGAAAGTTTTGGAAATAATATTATATATATATATATAAATAAATTTTATATATATATATATATATATATATATATATATATATATATATATATATATATATATATATATATATATATATATATATATATATATATATATATATATATATATATATTCAAAGCTCCGCAACTCTGCAACCGGCAGCCGGCAGCAGAAAGCAACAAGACGGCACTCGCAGCAGAAGTTTAAACCACATACGGTTTATTTAGCGCAAATAATCCAAACAGACGCGTTTCAGCACTTGCCTTCGTCAGTGTCAGTATATATATAAAATTTATTTATTTATATTTTGCAGGCAGCCACCGAGAACACTATCTCCCCTTCACAGGTATTCTACGACACACCAGCAAATCAATTTCACAACAAGATATCCACCATCTACAGGAACTTCATACCCTAACCTGCTAACCTCAGCAGCAACAGGTGCCACCTCCGCCCATCAGCTCACTGCATGGGAACAGCTCACCACCCAGAACACTACAGCCATGGTGAACTCCATCCACTTTGGAGTACTCACAGATCCCTGTCTACTCGCTCTTCAACCTCGGAAGCAAGGAAATCAGATGCCAACTCACTATCACTCTCATTGTATCCATCGCCACAGCCACCTTCCTGACTTATGGAAACATGCATAAGTCAGACACCTCCTCAAGAAACTCTCCACCGATCACAGCGAACTCAAGAACTACCACCCCATCTCGCTGCTCCCATCCCCCAACAAAATTCTCGAGAAAACCATCGGCCGTCAATTCACCAAACACCTGGAGAGAAACAACCTGTCAATCAGCTTTCTGCACCAGCCACAGCACTGACACTGCTCTGATCACCACCAGCGACGACATCAAGACCCCCTTTGACAGGGGAGAATTGGGGTCCCTGATCCTACTCGACCTCTCAGCAGCGTTCACCACTTTATTCCACCATAAACTCATCAAGAGACTTCACCACATCAGAATCCAGGGTGACGCCCTCAGATGGATCTCATCCCTCCTCACAGGACACCCTCTCCACTGACCACAGCGAACTCAAGAAATACCACCCCATCTCGTTGCTCCCATTCCTCACCAAAGTTCTTGAGAAGACCATCAGCCCTAAGCTCACCGAACACCTGGAGAGAAACAACCTGTCAATCAGCTTTCCACACCAGCCACAGCACTGAGTCTTCCCTGATCGCTGCCATTGACATCCACACCCCCCTTTGACAGGGGAGAATTGGCTTCCCTGATACTACTAGACCTCTCGGCAGTGTTCTCCACTTTATTCCACCATAAACTCATCATGAGAATTCACCACATCGGAATCCAGGGTGACGCCCTCAGATGGATCTCATCTCTCCTCACAGGACAAACCTAGAGAATCTGGCTGCAGCTCTTCAGCTCAGAACCAAAGAGCACCATCTATGGTATCCCTCTAGGTTCACCCCTCAGCCTCACCCTCTTCAACACGTACATAACAGCCCTGGCTAACATCACCAGAACCCATAACCTCAACATAATGTCCTAGCCGCAGGCACCCAGCTCTTCCTCTCTCTCTCAGCAGACCCCACCAACATGAAGACCAGATTCCACAGCTGCATGATGAATATTGTCTATTGGATGAAGACCAACTGCAGGAAGATCAACTCTGAATGGCACCTGGTGGCCTGCTGAACTCGGGCCTACTCCCATGCCGACAGTTCATACCTGCAATCTTGGCATCATCCTAGGCGGCAAACTCACCATGAAACAACAGATCCATTCAGTATCCTTTGCCTGCTGCCATACTCCTTGCTTCCTCCAAAGGATCTTCAAATGGCTCCCCATCTGCACATGGAAACCGTTACCAAAGCCCTAGTCATCAGCTGACTAGAACATGGCAGCGCTTTGTACCTATGAACCACCACCAAACTCATGAAGAGACTCCAGACGATACAGAACTCAGCCGCCAGACTCACCCTTAACCTGCCCAAATGTACCCACATCATCCCCCACCTCAGGAACCTCCACTGGCTCCCTGTCCAGAAAAGATGTCAATTCAAGATTCATACAAAGCCTTCAACCGCCTGAACTTCCGCCAGCCTTCCAGAGACACCGCTCCGCCTCCCTGGCCCTCGCACAGACACCGCTCATCCGCCGAAGCTTCAATGGAGGTCGTTCCTTCTCCTACCTCACTTCCAAGTACTGGAACGGCCTTCCCCTCCACCTTAGGTCAGCACCCTCTCTGGAAGAATTTTGGAAGACACTCAAGACCTGGCTTTTCAACTTTCAACCAGCAACCTAGCGCCTGCATACCATTGCAGGTGATTAGCTACTCTCTACAAATACAGATTGATTGATAAAAACTCAGAGGTTAAAGTGATGTTATAGTTAGGTGTTTAATGGTGCATCATTTATGGCAGTATTACTTTATTATTTTGTCATTTGTACACCTGTTAACCCTGCCTGAGCAAAATGCTCATCCCATTAGTATCAGTCTAGCACCTAAATACAACAATAAGCAACAGAAAGGTGGCCAGAAAAGCTTTAGAAAGGGCTGGAAGGATGTGGCACCATGTTTTTAGTGACTTTTGATCTGTTTGAGTTTTTTTGTTAAAATCTCCAGATTGTGTAGCAGATAATGATTTATGTGGTAGACGTGGTAAATCCATATTTATGAGGAAAATGCTGCAAAATCGCTTAATTTCAGAGGCCCTAACTTGCGCCCCCGTCATGCACAGGTTATGACCTCACATATGACCTTGGCGACCGCAGTACTCATTAGAAATGTAAACAATATTGTTTTCAAATCAAATGAATGGTGTCATGCTATCCTTCTCACTCCAAATAACTGACTAATATCCCCCACTCAAATTACTTTCATATTTCACCATACTAATTCACCACTAATCCTTTATGGGTTTCTGGAGTATCGTGCTACTCACCAAAAAAAGTGCTTCAGCACACCATCAGGGGTTAGAAGCGCTATATGAATACAAACCTTCTTTCCTCTTCTATCCTTCTGCTATCCTTCCGAATCCAAAACACTGACTAACATGTCCACCACTTAAAAATGTACTTGTATGTTTCACTATACTAATTCAACACTAAACCTCTATGGGTCCCGGAGTAGAGTGTTACGCACAAAAAAAGTCATTTGACGCCTCATCAGGTGTAGTAAGAGCTATACAAATACAATTACAATACAAAACAATCAATTATTTAATTTATCATATCATGAGTGATGTATGTGAGGTCGCTAGGCTTGCTTCCCTCTTCTGGAGTCCAACTAAAGCTAGTCTCCCAAACCCTTTACTATTTAAAAATTAGGGCGCTGTTAAGCAACTGCAAACATGGGTATGGTGAATGAAGAGAGTTGAAAGAGGATGCTGTAAGTATGCAGACGTATCCTTCTTTAACTATTTTTGTCCCATTAAAAATATATTATGCCTTGAACATCTAAAATCTCATTACTATTCCCACAAAATGATATCCAGAAGTGCCTAATTTTTGCCTAGAATGCAAAATGTTTGTGCTCTAGCTGCTCCTTAGAATTCTGTGGTGAAGTTGCAGTTGATCACTAGAGAATTAACTGACAAACTGCTGCTGGTATTGAAAGTACATTTTACTGTCCATCTCAGAATGTTATACTGAAATGAACTGATAGAGCGAAGATTTGCTCTATCGTTTGTAGGGGTGCATTATAATCATGAGTAGTTTGTGCCTGTATGTAATCTTTTATTGTGTTAACATTTGTGCCATTACATCATGTACTGTAATAATGTGAAAACTGAAGTGTTGGGGGTATTTCAGAGTGAACGTGAAGAAATAAGTGTTATGATTACACATGCCTAGATGTAAACCATAATGTGTAGAATTGTGCATGTAGCTAATGAAGTTTTCATAATTTGTGCGCTTATGTCATGCACTGATTTAAATGTGCTCAGTAATAATGTTCATATACGTGTGTTTTATGAATTTACGTGCTATTTCTTATGTTGGCCGAATTCTGTAGGCCTAATGTGTATTTCTCCCTGAAGCTCATATATTAGGTTTGCTAGTGAAATTTGTTTGCATGTGGAACTTGTACTTCAGATTAGATTAGATTAGAATACTTGTAAAGCGCATGGCTGTCTCGGCGCTGAGGCGTCCCAGCGCTGAAGCAAGACGAAGTGAGGGACAGAAAAGGGATTAGAGTTGAGAAAAAAGCCATGTCTTCACAAGCCGTCTGAAGACCTGGTGGTCAGAGTTGCTGCGGATGTGTAGGGGAAGGGAGTTCTGTAAGGCAGGGGCCAGTCTGCTGAAAGAATGAACACCATATCTGGTCCTTCGGATGGGTGGGATATGTGCGAGGATAAGGTTTGTGGAGCGCAGCGCACGTTGTGGGGATTAGAGGGTGTACATGTCGCTCAGAATATCTGGGCCAATGCCGGTTAAAATCTTTTGCACGGTGCAAAGCGCCTTGAATTGTACTCGATGTACAAAGGGCAGCCAGTGCATGCGGAAAAGGAGATTTGAGACATGGCTGTACTTAGAAAGGTAAAAAATGGTGCGTGCTGCCACGTTCTGGACCCGCTGCAGTTGGTTCAGCACAGATTTATAAGAGCCAAGGAGAAGGACGTAACCGTAATCCAATCGGGCCAATATGGAGGCTTGAATGATCAGCTGCCGATTTTGAGCGTTAAATAGACCTAGTATAGGTTTACGGCCGCATAGCAGCCCAAAACATTTCCCTGCCACTGTTTTGGCGTGCGTCTCGAAGGCAAGATCTTTGTCAAGCATAATGACCACGTTTTTCACTGCAGGTTTGGGGGCTGGAGGGACACCTAGGGCTGGAGGCCACCATTCATTGTTCCAGAGATGTGAGTCTTTGCCTATCAGAAGGATCTCAGATTTCCCAGAGTTCAGCTGCAAGAAGTTAGCTGTCATCCATTCTGCAATGGGCAAAATGTCTTCTTTAAATTTCGCTCTGTCCTGGCTGGGATTGTTAGACAAGGTGATCACCAATTGGGTGTCATCAGCGTACGACACCAAGGAAATTCCCCTTGCTTTAGCCATCCGTGCCAATGGACTCATGTATATATTAAAGAGCGTGGGACTCAGAGCCGAGCCCTGAGGGACCCCACAGCGCAATGGATGGACACGGCAGGGGAAGGGAGGGGCTTTCACGTGGAAGGTCTGATCGGCCAAGAAGGAGGAGAACCACAGCAAGGCTTTATTACGAATCCCTATCTCCTCCAAACGGTGGAGCAGGATTTCGTGGGAGACCGTGTCAAATGCAACACTCAGGTCCAGCAGGACCAGAGATGAGGTCCTGCCGGCATCCACTACAGATCTAAGTTATTCTACCACCGTCAGTAGTGCAGATTCAGTGCTGTATCGTGGTCGGAAACCATTTTGGGAGCTGTCAAGTATATGATTAGCTTCCAAAAAATGAGTTCGCGTTGAGTTCACATGAGCTTCTAGGTTTTTGGATAAAAATGGAAGCAGTGATATTGGGCGATCGTTTCCTGGCTTAGAGGTGTCCAATGAGGGTTTTTTGAGTAGAGGCACCACTTTTGCATGTTTCTTACTTTTTTTGTTGCAGGTGGAGAAATTCATCCTTGTGAGTTAGAATAATGTCTTTGTTTTAGGAGTTAGGTTTAGGGAGGAGAAGATACATTGAATGGCGATGCTGATAATGTGGTATGGCGTTTTTTCTCACCGGAGAGAGCCTGGGAATCAAGGTAATTGAGCCAAGACCTGGGAGCATTGCTGCCTCAAGGACAGTTACCTACAAGGAGGTGGCTTGCATTGATGGGGTGATGCTGAATAGCATTGTGGGACGTTTTCTACAAGTTCACATATTGGAGTTAGGGACAGAGTCTGGGTACTTCTACATTGCCTTGAGAGAAGAGAGCATCTTAGAATCAACTCTGTAGCTTTATGCCACTTGACCCATTCAACGTGAATGATCTTCTTAGGAAGCCTTCACGTGCTGACACCTTTTTCAGAGCTTGGCTTGGGTAAACCCTAAGTAGGGAATTCAAGTTAGTGATAGTGTAGGGACAGAGTAATGCTCTTTACCTACAAACCTCCAATGATGAGGACACTCGATATTGGAGCCGTCGTCTTTTATGTCATGATTCTGGAATTGGTTATTTTGTGTATGCTGCATCGTCTTCATTTCACCCGTAGGTTTGGCTTTGTCTTAGTTTCAATGTATTTCTATACCCTAGTCTTGAGGTGCTTGTATGTCCAACTGTTCTTGGCTTTGTGATAAATCAAATCAACTTTGGATTGAGAGTCTGTGATTCTTCGGAGTCATGGTTCATTGGAACAGTGGTGAGTAAATTGGCTAATGATTCTTCCTCCCCTCCACACTTTCATACAGACAAAAAGAGACATTGGTCGAGAGTTCCAGAGTAAATCTAGAACGTGGAACCCGGGATCTTCAGAATGAGGAAGATTTTAGAGAACTCATAGAAAATGTGTCCTGCTTTTAGCGGTCTAGTTCACTGACCATACTTTATATGACCAAAATAAAGCACTCATTTCTTTATTTACTGCATTAGCCTCTGTAGGAAATGCTTTCTGTTTTTCAGCTTTGATTCCTTCAAGATGGCGTTCAGGTTAACCACACTTTTTGTTATGAATGAAGAATGTTAGCACTCTAGTTGTTCATTAGAACACTGTGGTGAAGCTGCAGGAGAACTCTGGAGAATCGACTGAGAGGCTGCTGATGGTGTTGAAAGTACTTTTCACTCAGCATACCAGGCTTTTCCTCTGACATTGATGAGGAAGATATTTGAGAATTTATAAAAAATGTATTTTCATTTTACAGTTCCAGAGCATTAATTATAATTTCTGTAACAAAACGAACCATCTGATTTCATTCATTTCTAAATGAAATACTTTGATTCCAACATTATGACATTTAGGTGTGCTACACGTTTGTCTTAAATATAGATTGTTAGCGCTCTAGTAGTTTATTAGTACACAGATGTAAAACTGCAATAGAACACTTGAAAATCCACTGACGTTTCATTCAGAATATCAGACTTGTTTATCACATGCCTGACAAAGTTAGTATGAAATTATGGAAAATGTGTTTTCATTTTAGGTTCTGGGAGCAAAGTCCACAACATGTATGAGAAAAATCATGAGGGAAAACTGTTTCTCTTAAGCATGATTCATCAAATCACAGCACAGGATCAGCATTTTTCACAGGGTAAAATCACCTTAGAACAATCTGAAATTACTAAAATGAGCATGATATTACCAACAATTGATTTAGATTGTGACTAAAATTTGTGATCACCCTTCATGCCCTCAAAACAGGCTTTCACTACAATGCATTTCAATGGGGACCATGTCCCAGATTCCTGCAATGGCTGCCACAACATGCTGTCCCTGATGTGGCCAGCCAATCAAAACGGGGTCCCTTTGCCCACATGCGCCTGAGGGTCAGTGTGTGCTCGCCCTGCCCCTTATATGTTTTTTTCATTCTTTTTCAGATCGCAGGGAAAATGGCCCTGAGTCCTGTAATGGCCGCCACATTATGTTGTTCATGTTGTGGCCAGCCAATCAGGATTAGCCAATCATCTTTAAATTGACCAGGAAGAGCATATCTGGACACCAACGGTCCGGATATTGTTAATATGTTCTGGTTGTTAACCTCTTCATGCCCACCCAAGCACCTGTTTAAACAGTAATATTTTGAAAACTACTGAATGGATTTGCACCAAATAATAAACAGTATGCTTTCTGAGTAACTTTCTACTAAATTTAGTGTAATTCTGTTCAGAATTTCTTTTTGCATCGAAGAGCAAACTTTCCTATGGGAATTAAATTGGGAAATCCATGTTTTGGGACCCTGACCCTAGCCTGATGGATCAGCAAGATATTTTCCATGAAGGAACCAAAGATTCACGCAGAATCACAAAAAGCCGTAAACGTTATTAGGAAAACAAAAAATACCTTTCCAATGGAAAGTCTGAACTAACTATAAATACTCTGGCTCTATTGCTGCTAGTCTGTAGGTATATTTAGGTCAGAGTTTACATAGGAAAAGCAGTTTTTGTCACTGTTGAAATTACGTATGACTTCTCAAATGAGATATTTGTTGAAAGAATAAGCAGCAATTTATCAGAAGATATGACCTGACATTTGACCTCTGTCTTTATTTAACAAATGTGACATGATAAAAACACAATTTAAAGGCATTTTTTTGTTCACTCACCTTCAGAACTCCAGCCTGGTTAATTTGCTTAAGGTTATATTTCCATATGCGTTTGTTTGCATTCAAAAGTGAATACAATTTATCTTGATAAACTGATTTTTCAATGCATGCTGTGCCAACAGCCTGGGTTATCTGGGGGAGCCAAAATTAATAATATCTGTCCTGTCCCTAAATTGCCTCCTTCCTTCCCTGGGCAACACCCTGATCCTAGGATGCCACATTTTATTTATTATTTTATTTATTTAACGATTTGTAGAGCGCCTGGTGACCCGGAGGCATCCCCGCGCTATAAGGACTTGTGGTGACCAAGGGAGGAAGAGGAACTATTTAGGGAAAAGGAGAGTTTTCTGTTTTTTGCGGAAGCGAAGGTGGCAGGGTTCCAGCCGCAGGCAGCGGGGGAGCGCGTTCCATCCTGAGGACGCTTTTACTGCAAAGCGTCGACCGCCAGTGCGCACCTTCCTGAATCTAGGGACAATGGCCAAACGCTCATTATCCGAGCGCAAGAGTCTGGGAGCCTTGTATGGGGTGACCATGTCTCTCAAGATAGAAGGGCCTAGGCCGTTGAGAAGTTTGTGGGCGGTACACAAAGCCTTAAATTCTATCCTCTGTCGCACTGGAAGCCAGTGTAGGGCCTTGAGCGCTGGTCTGGCAGAGGCTCTGGAGGGGAGACTCATAAGGAGCCGGGCAGCCGCATTTTGGGTGCGCTGAAGTTTTGCCAGGGTCGATTCGGGGGCTCCTAGATAGACAGCGTTGCTATAGTCTAGACGGGCAAGGATCAGACCTTGAACCAGGAGTTTCCTTGATAGGGGAGGGAGTAGCGGAAGGATGTTACGGATGGAGCATATGAGTCCGAAGCAGGTTCCTGCTGTTTTGGCTGCCTGGGTCTTCATGGACAGATCAGTTCAAGCCAGACTCCCAAAGTCTTGATTTCCTTCTTCGGGGTAGGCACCTCGCCGAAAACATCGGGCCATACCGATGGAGGGATGGTAGTCCATTTCTTGCCCATGAGCATGACTTCGGTTTTAGATCCGTTGAGCTTAAGTGATGACTCGCACATCCAGTGGTGGATTTCATGGAGGCAGTTCAACAGATTGTCTGGGTGGTTGTCAAGATGTGAGAGTGAGACGACCAATTGCGTGTCGTCCGCGTAGCTTACTATCTTGATTCCGAATGGGGCAACTACATCCTCCAGAGGGGCCATATACGCGTTAAACAAAGTGGGGCTTAGCGAAGACCCTTGGGGGACTCCGCTAGAGAGAGGGAGTGGGGCAGAGCGGGAGTTGCCGTCCCATACCTGGAACCAGCGGTTTGATAGAAAAGATTCTATCCAGGCGAGCCTGGTGCCCCCGAGTCCTGCCCCGGCCAGCCGGTGGAGTAAGACACGGTTGTTCACCGTGTCAAAGGCTGCACTAAGGTCCAGGAGGATCACTGCCACTGACCCTCCTGAATCCAAAATGCACCTTGCCTCCTCGATGACAGCGAGGAGGGCGGTGTCCGTGCCGTGGCCGGGGCGAAACCCAGTTTGGGACCGACGCAGAAGGTTGTTGGATTCGAGGAACTGGGACAGTTGTACATTGACCAGTTTCTCGGCCATTTTGCTAATGCGTGGGAGAAGCGAGATCGGCCTGTAGTTTGCCAGATCGGTGGGGTCCAGTTGAGGTTTCTTAAGAAGAGCTTTGACTACTGCACTCTTCCAGCTCGGAGGGACAGAGCCTTGGGACAGCGAGATGTTGATCAGCTCCGTGATGGGGGGCACGATGGCAGGGGCCACTGTTTTCAGGAATCTGATGGGAGTGGGGTCACGGGGGGAGCCGCTTTTCGTCTTGGGAAGAGTCTTTCCTACTTCGTCCAGAGAAACCGCCCTGAATGCGGTCAACTGTGGATGTGGGATGTTTCCTGAGTGGATAACGGGTGCATCAGTGTCCGTGTGGTTAGACAGACTGGGAGGTGGGAGTGAGGCTAGGATACGGGAGATTTTGGAATCAAAGTAGGTTGCTAGTTCATCACTTCTGTTCGGAGGGGACACGTTGGGAGAGGGAGGAGCTGGTATTTTCAAAAGCTCTTTGGCGATGAGAAAGGACTCTCTCACCGAATTGGTGGCATTTTTTATTCTGGCATCGTAGTATGAGGCTTTAGTGAGTTTCAGGGTGGATTTATAGGTTCTCACTGACCTACGGTAGGCGTCCTTGCTGGCGTGGAGCCAGTCCTTTCTCCACAGTCGCTCCGCTTTTTTGCATTCTTTGCGGAGAGTTCTAAGTTCCGGGCTGAACCATGGGGCTGATCCTGTCTTCCCGTTTTTATCCTCACGGGTTTTTATGGGGAGGATAGAATCAAGGGAGGTGGAGATCCACTCCCTGAACTTTCTGTCCGCTGTGACAGGGTCCTCCGATGGACTAGGGGTCGTAGAGTTCGGGGCTCTGGCCCAGTCCTCTGCCGAGAGTCGGGACCATGCCCTGTCCCTGGTGTAGGTGGCGGGCTTGTGGGGCTTCCTGAATGTCCCTGGCAAGAAGAGAGGGACCAGAAAATGGTCCGTCCATGGGAGGGGAAGGGAAGCTTTGGCTTGAAGGGTGTGGATATTGGTAAACACTGGGTCTAGCAAGTGACCCTTGATGTGGGTTGCTCCGGAGTTGGTCAGTTGGAGGCCGTATGCCGCCAGGTCTAGGATCAAATCGGCTGCCCCTGTGTCTAGGGGGTCGTCAAAATGGATGTTAAGGTCTCCTAGTATAGTGAGGTTGGAAGTAGAATGGGCCAGTGATGATATTGATTCTAGAAGGGCGCTAGCGAAGGGGCCAAAATGGCCGGGAGGCCGATATACTAGGAGGCCTGACAGCGAACTTGTCGGAGCTAACTGGATGGTAAAAAGACAGCTTTCTGAGTCCAAGATGTGGGCATCGTTAGTTCTACAGGAGAAGTGATCCCGGTGGAGGATGGCTAGTCCGCCTCCTCTGCCCGAGGGGCGTGGTTGGGACTGGATGAGGAAGCCCGGGGGTAGGGCTAAGACCACGTCCGAGTCCGAGTGGTCAGTGAGCCACGTTTCCGTAAGGAACAGAATGTCGAGGTCGTGGTCTACCATTAGGTGGTTAATGAGCAGAGCATGCATAGGAAGTGACCTGCAATTCAGTGCGGCTAATTTAAGGCCAGGGTGTGAGACGGGTGGATTGGTAAGTTGTAGCTGGACTGGGTGACAGAGTGTACAGCTAGTGAAAGGTCCGTCTAAGTCATGAACATAATTGCACATGCTGTTGTTAGTGGGTCTGAGACTTAGGAGGTCTCGGTGAGAGTAACTCACCCTAGTGAGAGCTGGCCCCGGCATAGGTTCTGGCCCTAAGCCCGGTCGAGCGCGGACGGGCGCAGACGGGCTTGCCTTAGGCGTGCCTTCGGCGCGCAGACGGCGCTCCCGCTGCGCTTCCTGCCCAGGCACATAATGAAGGCGTTTACAGGAAAGGGAGGTCGGGTGGGCGTGTCCAAAGGGGGCGTGTCCAAGAAGGGCGTGTCCCAAGGGGGCGTGGCTAAGACGGGCGTGGCCCCTAGAGGGCGTGGCCTAGAGTGGGCGTGGTCACCGTCCACGCGGTGCCGAGATCGTTGGGTGCGTAGGAGGGGGTCGAGGCAGCGTGGTAGCGCTGGGGTCTGCTGCCCGTACCAAGTGCCGCTCGAGAATGCCCAGGTGAGAGTGGTTTTTTAAAAACACAACACAAAATCACATTAGAACGCGAGTATTCAGTTTTTTAAAAAAAATATAGCACAACAGCACATGATCCCTCCACCTCTGTCTTAAGCCTCTTGCACAATATTCGGGAAAAAACCAATAAGACGACTTTCAGTTGTCTGGTCTGAGGAAAGAGCTCTCCTGAGAGCCTCAGTTCTGCCCCTTATCAACACAGCTGATGATCATTTTCCACCAAACCTTCAAAGGAAAGTCCATCTTGTATCGGCTCCAGCAGTCTGGCCCTCTTCCTTTAGACCAGTGGGCCTGGGTTGTCCCACCCAACGTCAGTGTGACAAGCTAATTATCAGATAAAAATTTGCTTCCCTTCCTTCCACAGAAACTGGCTCAAACACTGTTAATTTCTCTATTGTGTGAGGAGGCCTTTCGTCCCTCTGCTGACCCAGTAACTGCAAGCATATTTTCTGATGCCGATTTTCTGTGTCTTTAAGGCTTGTTGGAAACCTAGATGCTCCATTCTCTCTCTTTGTTCCGTTCTTCTAAATTTCCACTTGCTGAAATGCCCTGTCAATGAAAAGCACTGTTGAGATACAGGGCTAGAGGGCCAATCACTTGACAGAGTAGAAAGATTGAATGAAACAAGAATGCTAGTAGATGTCTATGGAAAACAACTGTCATTTTTGTGTAGAAAAACCACACAACCTACCTGAAAAGTAGCAAATACACCATCCGAATCATGCAGCTCTTTCCTGTCAAACTCCACAGAGACAAAAATCTCGTTTTTAGAGAAATCATTTATTCCTGCTCCCTCGTGCCAAACCTATGTCTACACCTGGTTATTTCTCTTTTAGCAGTTAAGAAAATTATGAGGTGGCTTTGCGTAAGCAAAACATAAACCACTCGTTTTAAGATCTTTGATTCAGATCTGTGTTAAATGTTTGGAAAGTGGAATACTGGATCATTTGTTGACAAGTTTACAGCAGGTGCCAAAGGCTGTTGATTGATTCCTGACCTACGTAAAATATGCAAACACAAATTTGTGTCCCTGCACTATCCATGTGAGACAGATATAACACTTCGCACACCATCTACCATGTCTTTCATCAAATCTCTCAGATTAAACTCCAACCAAAAGCATTAGTTCTTCTCTGGAGTGGTGCTCTGGATTTCCACACTACCCAAGGAACACTGATCTAGTGAGGCCTCTTCCAATGCTAGAAGGGCTCTCTGCCCTGTTAGCTGCTGCAACAACTCAGGGCAATGCTACCTAACGACAAATATAGCTGTAGACTCATGTGATTAGTCATAAGGACCTTGTCAACGTGTCTAAGGCCCACATGCATCATTGTGACATTTTGCACTTCCTAATTTGCGAAAAATAAGGAATCGCAAATTAAGAAGTGCAAAATGCTATGCATCATTATTTTCGGTATTCATTTGTGATTCGGTAAAAATCGCAATTTTTACCGAATCCCAAATGAATACCGAATTCTTAAGTTAACTTTCGCAATTCCCATTGATTCCTATGGGCCAAAAGGCCCATAGGAGTCAATGGGAATTGCGAGTGGCACTTTGAAAATTTCATGGGTGCAGGGGGGGGTCCAAAGGACCCCCCCATGCACCCCTGAAATGTATTTTTCGCATCATGTTTCACACACACATGTCCTAAGGACATGTGTGTGTGAAACATGAATGTTGAAAAAAAAACATTTTAAGCATTTTAAACACGTTTTCCAAATTTACCGAGTGGTTCAACCACTCGGTAAATTTGGCACCCTAATTGCGAATTTACAGTTTTAAATTTAATGATGCATTGCTTTTAAGAAATCGCACATCTGCGACTTCTTAAAAGCACCCGCAATTTTAGAACTCGCAAACATGTTACGAATTCTAAAATTGCTTCATGCATCCCAAAAAGCACTTTTGCATTCGCAAACGGCCGATTTTAAGGAATCGCACCGTTTGCGACTACAAAAATGCTTGATGCATGTGGGCCTAAATGAATTGATAGTGTAAGCCTTAAACAATCTCTGGTTAGAAAAATCTCAAAGCTGGACACCTGTATAAATCTGAATGTAATGTACATTCACATATTGATAGTGTGGGAGTGAAGTCCAAGTTGTCGAACTTGTTTTCTGCTTAATGAATGTAAAACATGGAAAGCCCCTTTCCACCTTCTTCAATCCCCTAGTCATTTACAAGAAATAAGCAAATATCTAGGCAAAACTATCAGCATCAGAACATCTGATAGACTAGCAACCTAGAGGGGTTGTTGGCAAATGAGGCAGCTTTGGAAGATCCTCTTAATTATCTTCTTAACTTCCATGCATAATAATTTGCCATTAGAATTAATCTTACACAACACTATTCCAATCCACAGTACACATCGCTTTTAGAACACAAACTCAAGCATCCCAGAAAGTACTAAACTCTGCATCTCTGGCAAGCAACATAGAGTTTCCACTAACACCCTAAACAGGTTGCCCAAGAGGCTAGCACTTCTCCTCTAGAAAGTGGCACTTTACAATACACCTTCTCCCAATCCTTCCCACCGCCCTGGCATCAGGACAATATTAAATGCCTTCCTCTTAACCCAACACCAGAAAAACCGTCCTTCACACCATCACTGATATATTCTGAATGCTTTTACAGTAATGCGCCAAGAGACTACACAAGTTTGTAGTGTGCAAGCCATAAATGATTTATAGTGGATCAATAAAATACATTTAAACTATGTTTTAAGATCGTTATGTTTGTAAGACAACTAAAAAAATGCTCAAAGGAGTAACAATTAAAGCTCTTTTGTAACATAAAATATGTTGGATTTTTTTCCAATTACTACAGCATTCCTGGGAAGCAGAGCCATATGGACCGACAACAGGTTTCTGTGGAGCTCTGGTGCAGGTTCCCCTTTCATCTCCACCCTTGACTTTGGGCATCGAGAGGAGAATGCCAACTACTTCTAGGGCTCTTTTGCTGACCTGTGTTGTACCAGCACCACTTGGTGAGCCCCCAGCTGTTTATCCAACGTGCAACGTGAATAAGGAGGAGCACATGAACGGTGCCACCAAAACAAAGCAACAAAGGCTGAGGGAAAAGCAAGAGTTCTTTTACCCATGTCAGTTCTACAGTAAAACTAAACCTGAGAAGAAGAGAAAGCTACTAGGGTCGTACAGATGTTTCTGGGTAGGGTTTTAATTATGGAGTAATTGAGGAATATTCGTACCTTAGTCACTGGCATGTGCTAGAGGATGACCAGGATTGACGAGTTGACCTCAGGCACGACTGGGATTCAGTCAAGTGTCCTGAGTCTGGATCAGTGAGTGGCTGCATTGGATTCCTTAGTACAACCACACAGAGAGGCACACTGTAATCACAGAGAGTTTGGAGAAAATGCAATCAGAGCCTAGGTACGCTTTGTGAACAATATTGAGGGATTGGAAGACAAAGCCTGTGCTGCTCTTATAAGTGATTGCAGAAAGTCCACTAGACACCAGTTTTTTTTTGGGGCAGACCATTTTTTCAAGTGGGGGGCAGTACCCCACACAAGGGCCTATGCTCTTCTCTGTCCCGTACCCCATAAGTCTCCCCTCCGGGGGTTGAGGGGAGAATTCGCCCCCAATCTGCCCCGGGGGGGGGGGGGGGGCAGAAAACATACTAAACACCAGGGATATGTTTTATTGTAGAAAAACAATATGGTGTGTGAGTGGACCACGCTAGTGTTGGGTCTATCCTTCAACGCTAAAACCACCATTCCCAAGGCAAGCAAGAGTAAAGTTTGGTGGTTACCAGCATCCAATTTAAGTATCAACTCCCCTCTGCCACCTTTTCCCTCACTCAAGACTCGACTTTAGCCACTATTGACTGACTGAAGCGCCAATTAGAACTCCCACCGCAGGGCTTCCCCCAGCTCTGTCGTCCACACTTGAAAAGAGTCTTGTGTCCACAAGTAGCACAACGTTTACCCCAGGGCACTTCGACAATTGTACCTAGGGCTCAGTTAGCGGGGGGTTCCCCGTCCCCAATAATAAGTAATAACCAGACGCATCCAGAGTTGTTGATCTTGAGATTGGGCCCCTCCACCCTTTCAACACCACAGCCCATGTGCCAGCTAAAGCTGGCATCTTGCAATGTGGCAGGAGTAAAGACTAAGTTGACACGCTCGCATTATACCCACTTAATGGAAACCTTTGACATCTGCCTTCTTCAGGAAACTAGGAGCACCTCCCCATCTTACATGCCTGGTTATGTCACATACCATCGCCCAGCCATCCAGAATAAAGCTGGCCGCCCTGCAAGGGGATTACTAGTTTTGGTGAAGATAGTGCTCAACTTGCAGATTCAAGAGCTTCCTTTTAATAATCCCAATATCCTGGGCATACAGCTAAAGGGCAAAACAGGCAGTACCCTGACTGGCTAAAGAACATAAATCATGCTCTAGTGGACATAGGGCTTGGGGATCCCTGGTAGAATAGGGACCCTGCATCTTTTCCCTCTAAAAACGAGCTACAATTGCAGTACTGGGGTTGGATTTCCCATCAAGCTACTAATATGACTAGTGAGGGCCGGCTAGCCAACAAATGTACGGACTTCATGTCTGTCAACCTCCTAGAACCCTTTTTAGATCTTATTACAGGCCCTTTAGATAGGAAGCTGTATATATGCAATTCAGGTTGGCACGCTCCCACTCAGTTCTTACACTGGTGCACGGCATAATACCAATGCATCCTCACGGTCTTGCTCTTTTTGCATCACATCTTCTGAATCCCCAGTGAACGTCTTATTCACCTGTCCTGGTTACTCCTGCACCAGGTCCAAGTGGCTTATACCCCCCCTATGCAAACAGATGGGGACCCAAGTCCATACTGAAGCCTTGCGCATACTTAGAGCGACCCTAGACAAGTTATAGCCTGCGCAGTTGCTAAATTCTTCGGCCACATGTGGGGTATCAGGAGGAAACTACTGCTAAGGGGCGGCGATTGTTAATCCTGATTCATGCTGTAACCATATTGTTCAGAACAGTGGAACTGAATTTGTTTGCAACCCCGGCAACCTTTTAGATCTATGGCATAGCGAGTTATAAGGACAAACTGATTTTTTTATTACCAGTGTGGAGCACGCGGACCCTCGTACTGTATTTAATTATCATGTTTTATTCTGCCCAAGTATAGGATATCTTTTTATAACCTTTAACTTTTTATCTTTTTTTAATTTGTATGAAATCAATGGAAATATATTTACTGAACGCACAATTGCACTTTACGTGAAATTGGAATGTATGACTGGTTGTGCATTTCGTATTTTTATTGCCTGTGACTAAATAAAGTTCATTTGATTGACTGATTGATTATTTTGGCCATAGTTTTGACATGTGGACTGGCAGCGTAGCAGTAAATTCATATTTCTTCCTACTTGCCATGGTCAATAGCTACACTATTTGGGGCCATACTCTGTCACCCAAGAAAAGTAACTAAAGCGAGACATTTTGAAAACTAGACCCCTATGCTACTCCAGGGTGGTGTGCCTTGCATGGATCCCACATTGCTTTTTTACCCATAGTGCCCTGCAAACTTCAAACTTTGCTTGAAATCATGCATTTTGCTCACATTTTTGTGAAAGAAAGTTCCAGAATCTGTGGTTAATCACACATTTCCAACCACTCAGTATTCCCCCCACTTGTCCCAATCACAATAGCACACCACATGTGTGGCTGAGCCTAATACACTCAACACAAAAGGCCCCAAAACACAGCATGTAGAAATCAGCAATAGGGCTGTGGCAGTATTTGGGCCCAGGCTGGACGGCCATCCAGGGAAACCTACAAAACTCAGAGATTTCTGAACACTAGACAACCAGCAGAGGCCAGGGTGCTGTGTCTCATGTGGACCCCACAACAGTTTCTTACCCACAGTGCCCCTCAAAACTTAAACTTTGCCTAAAAGCACACATTTCCTTCATTTCTGTGATGTAAATCTGCATAATCTCCAGGGATCAACAACATTCCTACCATTAAGCATTCCCTCACTGGTCTCGATAAAAACGCTACCTCATTTGTGTGGCTGGGCCTTGTGTTTGTGATAGGAACTGTGTCCCATTTGAGTGGTGTTAACTTAACATTAGAAACGTTATCAGAATCTTTGAATTTTTTTAAAATCCATTTTATAAGGTGTCTTGTGTGCTCTTTTGTAATGAGGTCAATAAACAAATGTAAACCTTAAATTAGCATTCCTTCACCTGGCGTTAATAATTCACATACGCAAAAGTGGTAAAATGCTGCTATTTCTTGTTTGCTTACCAAATAAAATTTCATGAAATATTAAATGAATGTCTTTTTCCCTCACACTCTTTAATAATCACTTATGAAGAGATATTTCTTTAAAGAATGGAGCAGCCACAGCACTTAGGGCCAATCAAATAATGTTCCTTGGTCCATTTCAAATCTAGTAATATGGAGGAACATGTGCAATCCTTCTATAGTGAGAACACAGTGTACCCGCACAGACAAAAGCTGGGCTATTGATGAAAATGGATTTCAGCTTGCTCCTGGAAGCAATTCAACTTGCGTTCTGCAAATGGTGACTTTTCACCATCTTACATTGTGCTTTACTACTGTCAAAATGCATGTGTACGGTACATCTCAAATTGGAATGATAAGAATGCTATTATACAGAGGATAATCCCATTGGTCATGATAGAGCCACTGACGACGGATGCTATATGTGCAAAATACCAAGAAGGAGACTTATTGACTCAACCGTTTGGCAGGACAGTAGTCTGAACAGAGCGGACAAATAAATTCATCAGTCTGGCTTCTTCATACATCTTATTTCATTTTTGATGCTCTCTATACATGTTACTGAGAAGTTGTCAATTCCATGTCAAGGATACTTACATTTATAACAGGGCCCTTTATTATTTTATATTTGTTTTATATAATACAAGAAACATGTTTTTGTATTTTTAACTCGAGCAAAGAAAGTCATTGTCTTAACATGATTCTACTTTGTGTTGTTGGATAAATAACTAAAAAAGTATTCATAGGGAATGAAGTCAATACAGACACCAAGGTGACACCAAGGTGAGCAACACCATGCTTTTGAAGTATTACTTGGAATGCCTAACGTCATTCACAAAGTGGTAGGAATTTAAAAAAATTAAATCTCTCTGGTTACGCAATAGACCTTTCATGTGATTATAATCACAAAAAGTGTGTAAAATATTGTAGTTAACCTTAAGGAACTCTTCACTTTTGTGTTAGGTATGGGCTTGGGGGCAGGAGATGCGAACAGTCAAGTAGACAGTTTGTAAAGTGAAATCTCCAATCATAAATTCAAAAAATACTATTGTAAAATATTAAAATACTATTGTAAAATATCAAAATAATTCAACTCACGCAGCATTAACATCAAAACAGGTCCATATAAATTCATCGCTATATTGTGCCTCTACTACAGGGTCGGAATCATAACCACGTTTTCCAGGTAATCAGTGATATTTAGATTTGCATTCATTGTATGTGACTTTATCCCGTCTGTATATCCCTAACATTTAGTGTGCCTCCAGCCCTCAAAGACCAGAAATGTTCCCCCTGGATCCGATGTCTGTACATGATTTATTTTGTATTAAGACTTACAAATAGAAAAGGTCTAAAACTCTGCACACAGTAATAACAAAAGTTATTCATATAAAGGCAGTTTTGCATGCAGCATTGTCACTTAAGCATGGGGAAGCTCTGTAGCACGTACAGCATTTCTGCAATCGGAAGTAGCACCTAGAAAAGTTGATGGGTGTTACCAGGGCAGTTTTGGGGTTTGAGGTGGATGGAGTATTGCTATTCAAGTGAGGCAAACACCAACACAGTTAGAACTTTGTTGGTAGTCACATACATTTGCCATGAATTTCCTATATGATCATATCTGCAGCTAAATGATTCAGGTGTAAGTGATGCAGGTACTGTGGGGGAAAACCACCCTTTCTCTTTCTCTCAGTGGATGTGCAGCAATAGAATCATTTGAACCCTATTATGCTGCTTTTTCAGTTCAAACGTTTTAATGAAATTATACCTACATAGTCTAGACAAAACACACAGAGTAAAATGTGAACGTATTATAGTAAAGTAGTGATCAACTTTATAAATTAAAGCAACATTATTGAAATATAGCAGTACTTAAAATATAGGATTACATGTTTAACATGAATGAAACAAAATTACAAGTAAGGTACCCAGTAGCAACAGGGTAACTATATTGTATGCCAAAAGACAAATGTGTACAACATAAAAAGATCTGATAATTATGACTAAATACTAATAATAAGTATATACATTTAATAACAAGATATGTATATATATATATATATATATATATATATATATATATATATCTATCAAACCACACGAGTCGCTTTGGAACCCTGCCGCTGCCAGAGGCGGGCCTCGGATGGGATAACGAATCCCAGTCTATTCAGCCAAATGCTTTCCCATTAAAGAAAAGGAATCCGGGCCACTTAGAT
Organism: Lissotriton vulgaris; assembly: GCF_964263255.1. Classification (NCBI taxonomy): domain Eukaryota; kingdom Metazoa; phylum Chordata; class Amphibia; order Caudata; family Salamandridae; genus Lissotriton; species Lissotriton vulgaris. The sequence continues at coordinate 2,100,506,428 of NC_141689.1, read as the reverse complement.
TTGCAGGAGCGTGTTTATTTTCAACGGCTCTCTCGACGCGTTTCGCAGGGGAAACCTGCTTTGTCACGAGAAAGAACCAACATCAAAGTGAGCAATATATACAGTCACGTGGTATTGAAATCATACCACTACAATGGAAAACAGACTAGGTGGTCTGCCTACGGGGCTGAGTTCGACTCAAATGAAATTATATTAAATAACATTCATGCCCGGTGACGATAGCTGTTTGATTCAATTGGTACCCACTTGGGCATTATCAATCCAGGGTGCATTTCATAACGATGCTTTACATGGACCTTTTTGGAATGTGAATTAATCATTTCCTTCCTTTTGTTGAACTTTATATACAAGTCAGTGGTGGAATTGTTGGACTTATTTTGTCATTTTAAGAGGAATTATGCCTTTAAAACAAACATATTCCTGTGTAGTCATTTGAAATGCAGAATATGTTAGGCGCATTGAATTAACTTTTGATGTCATTTACACTATGGACTGCCCGGTGACGATAGCTGTTTGATTCAATTGGTACCCACTTGGGCATTATCAATCCTGGGTGCATTTCATAACGATTTTTTCCATGGACCTGTTTGGGATGTGAATTAATCCTTTCCTTCCTTTCTTTGAAGTTTTTTTGAATTTTTGAACCTCATATACAATTCAGTGGCGGAAGTGTTGGACTTATTTTGTCACTTCAAGTTTAATTATGCCTTTAAAACAGAAATATTTCTGTGCAGTTATTTTGAAATGCAGAATATGTTAGGCGCATTATGAATTAACTTTTGATGTCATTTACACTACAAAGGTGCCCACCCGGGCTTTATTACTGTATGAAGTGTACTTTGCTTAAGTACGTGTTAATCGTTTGTTATGCGCGATTTATGTATGCCAAAACATGGCATTTGGTTCACTTGAGCCAGATTATGTCTTAATTCCTCTGGCCATACAATTTGCGTCTTACTATATGCATTTACCCACAGCATTTGTCACGTTCTGAAAATGTTCAGTTTCAATGTTCAGTCAATCATTGAATGTTATTTAATATAATTTCATTTGAGTCGAACTCAGCCCCGTAGGCAGACCACCTAGTCTGTTTTCCATTGTAGTGGTATGATTTCAATACCACGTGACTGTATATATTGCTCACTTTGATGTTGGTTCTTTCTCGTGACAAAGCAGGTTTCCCCTGCGAAACGCGTCGAGAGAGCCGTTGAAAATAAACACACTCCTGCAAATCTATGTGGCCCGGATTCCTTTTCTTTAATGGGAAAGCGTTTGGCTGAATATATATATATATATATATATATATATATATCCCAAACGGGTCCTCACCAAGGCACTCAAAGCTTCATTTAGCCGCGCTACCTCGAAGAAAAACAGCAGGACCAAGTATTCCGTGAGTTGGTATTTTATTAAGCAACAAACGGCAGCATAACGTTTCGGCCTCTCACAGGCCTTGATCACATGGTGTTATGCAGTCGAAAGGCAGAATTTAAAGTGCTAGTGTTGATAACGGTAACCAACCAGAAAGAAATAAAGTGCATAGTGCAATAGACATAGTTAAAATACTATGAAATCTCAATATTGCAAAACCATCGCGTACAAAACAATTTCGACAATGTACACAATTAATAGGTAGTCTTTAACAGTGTTGGGATAAATCCCTCCGCACGGAACATTATATAAATGTTAGTTTATATATCTTGCATGTGTATACATGCACAGGGTGATTTTTAAAAATATCCGGATCAATCCGTAATGAAATCAAACACGATATAATAAACACATGAACAGATGGATGCTCAGCATATGTGTGCAACAATATTAGAAATAAAGGCTATAACAGTTCTATGCCTATGTCAATACCTGGATAAATCCGCTATATCGATCAAAATAAGTGCACATGTTTGTTTACGCCATCGTTGAAGTGCGTACACCGTCAAAACAGACAACTTATTCATAAAATACACTTGAATCAGCTTGAATCATCGACAAACTGAAAGGTCATACTGGTTGGAAAAAAGTGCAAGTGAAGATAATTGTGATTTAAAAACTATGTGCAGACAGATTAAATCGGATTATAAACATTATCATATTAGAAAATATGATGTAATCTAATCTGTCGACTGGAACAGTAGGGACACTGGACAAAAACAATGACAACATATCGGCACGTGTGTCCTTAGACAGACTGCTGGCCTAGCTGGAAACACTATATATAAACCATTTTGTCTGATGTGAAATAGGGACACAATCAAAAATGCCTAGAGGGACCAACCAATGGAGATAACGGAAAGCAAAATTATAAACAGGTGTACAAGTCTTCTGAAGCATTCAACCCATTGGGAAACTTACTGTCTAGCGTGAGAATGTAGCGTGTTTCTAATCTCCTCAACGCTGCTTCCCTATTGCCACCCCTTCTCATAGGTGCAATTGTATCAATGGCATAATATTTCAAGAGAGAGCTGTTACTGTTGTGTTTTTCTCTGAAATGCCTGGCAACAGGGTATGCTGGGTCATTGGACTTGATGGCCCGTAGATGTTGGAGAACCCTTTTGTGCACCTGCAACTTTGAACTGCCCACGTAGCGAAGTCCACATGGGCATTCCAGAATGTACACACAAAATTCACTTTTGCATGTGATTTTTTTCTTTATCTGGCAAGGGGTGTCTGAGAAAGGGATGTAATACTCAGTCTTGTTGACTCCCTGAATACAGGCTTTGCAAGACGCACATTTTCTAAAACCCTTGCTACCCGCCAACCAATCCTGTTTGTTGACTAACTCAGGGCTCGATTTTACTAGTGCATCCTGTAAGGAAAAGGCTTTTCTATAGGTAATCGCAGGTTTTGTGGGCATATATTTACCTATAGTGGGATTGCATTTGACTAGACCCCAATGCCTGTTAACAATTTTTCTTAGTGCACCATGCTGGTTATTAAAGGCCCATATGAGTCTGGTAGGCTGTTGTGTTGGGGCTATGGTGGAAGCTTGTTTCCCCCTATGTACTAGGGCTTCAGACCGGGGTATCGCATTGGCTTTCCTGATGGCAGCCAAGATCACATTTTTGTCATACCCACGGGCCAGGAATCGTTGTTTGCACTCTTCCTGGGCTGTCTGATTTTGTGCATCAGTGCTGCACGCTCTTCTGATCCTCAACATTTCCCCATAGGGGATGCTGCGGATCAGATGAGGCGGATGGTGGCTTTGTGCATGCAACACTGTGTTGCCAGCCGTAGGCTTCCGGAACAGAGATGTTTGAATTTCTCCATTAATGATGTTGATGGCAATATCCAAAAAGGTGGCCTCCACAGAGCTGATATCAGAAGTAAAAGACAAGTTGTAATTGTTCTTGTTCAACTTGTCAATAAATTCTGTAACCTGTTCGGTGGTTCCTTTCCAGATCATGCATACATCATCGATGTATCTGAACCACCGAACAATGTGATCCCTGCAAGTTTCGGAATGTTCGCCAGTGAGGACCTGCCTCTCCCAGTACCCCATGTGAAGGCAGGCGTAACTGGGAGAAAAACAGGCCCCCATGGCCACACCCCTAACTTGCTGGAAATGCTGTTTATTGAACATAAAGTAATTATTGTTCAGACAGAATTTGATCATTGATAACAGCATTTTGTTATGTTCTGCAAAGACAATCGGACGGAACCCCAGATAGTAAGCCACTGCCCTAAGGCCATCCGCATGGATGATACTAGTATAAAGGGCAGAGACATCGAGTGTTACAAGCAGGTATGAAGGATCCCACTGCACAGTGCTTAGTTGTCTTAAAAAGTCACTGGAGTCTTGAACATAAGAGGGTAATCCTAACACATGTTCCTGCAAGAATGAATCCACATAGATTGTAGTGTTCTCTAGCAGCCCCCCACATGCAGAGATGATTGGTCTTCCGGGGGGTTTCTCCGAGTTCTTGTGGATCTTGGGGATCAGGTAGAGCACGGGCATGATGGGGAAATCATTCTTCAGGTATTTCAATTCATCCATACTGATGAGGCCTGATGAACGCCACCCCATGAGCAATGAATAAAACGTACCTTGGGCTTTTTTGATAACCGCCAGATCACAGTGTTTATAAGTGGAAGTATCATTCAACTGTGCGGTTGCCTCTTCCATATATAAGTCCCTTGCCCACAAAACGATATTGCCCCCTTTGTCCGATTGTCGGACGATCACATTGCCCGCCTTTTGGATCTTTGTCACCAAATCAGTGTATCTTCTGTTACATTTGTTTCTGTGGTTGTTGTTCCTCATTGTCTGTGAATGTAAAGTCTTGATATCTTTTGTTACAGCCTCCTGGAAGATATCTAGGTTATCATGCAGCATCTGTGGATTATATGTGGATTTTGGCTTGAATTTAGAAGGGCCAACCATGGTAATGCCAGTTTGGGAAGCACTATCAACGTCCAACTGTTGAGATACAAATTGCTCGTGTCTTAAGCTTTCCATATCTTGGACGAGTGGCAAGTCATGAACATTTAATGGTGTGCTATCACCAGTTATACTAACATCCTGATTCCTGGGTTTGTTATTTGCAAAGTGTTTTTGTAATTTAAGCTTTCTAGTGAACTTAAACAAGTCTATTCTAGTGTCCGCATAATTAAAATTTCTAGGCGGACAAAAGGATAAGCCCAAAGACAATGTTTTCAATTCGGAATCTGTAAGTTGTAGGGAGGTTAGGTTGATGATAGAAAAGTTAGACACACCTGTTTGTTTCATGGCTGCTTCTTCTTCTTGCTCCACTGTTTTTTGTAGGGTTTTCGTTTCGGAGCGTCGTCCTGCTCTGGCTTTGCGGCGCTGTCGTCGCTTGGTGCTGGGGTTTTTGTTGTTTTTTGGCGAGTGACTCTGGGGCGTAAAATATCCCTGTTGTCTTCGTTCACCATCCCCATCTCCTGCGCCATCGTGAGCCGGGTAAACCCCAATCCCGACCGGGTTCTGCCCCCTTCATATTCTGAGCCGCTGTCCACATTAGAGCTTAGATCCGCATTCGATGAGCTGGCTGACGAGGTGGCACGTTGGGCTCCTTGTTCCTTGGGAGGCACCGTGCTTTTTGGCGGCTGGGACGCTTTCCTGGCGTCGTACTTCCGTGCAAACGTAAAAATACGACCTTCCAGATAATCCGTTTTGTCCCTTTGAAATTTGTATTGTTTGCGCCTTATGATGATGTCCTCCTCCTTCTGGACCCGAACCATCATTTCTTCACGGAGTTTTGTGCTTTCTTCCGCCTTATCGGTGCTTTGTTCCTCGATCTCCAGATTAAGCTCATCAATTTGGCTCTGTATTTTCAAACGGTCCGACTCAGCATATCGGACCAGTATTTGCACCAGCCTCCGTGAAGACTCCAAATTGCACTCTGCCCACTCCCTGAGCATCTCCGGGTCAGGCTGGTCATAACTGGGAGCCAGCAGTACTCGTAGCCCCCTCGGTATCCGGTTAACTTCAAGGTATCTGCTTAAGGAGCGGTGCTCCCACCACTTGGCCTGCTCACGTTTAACTAATTTCTCCAGCTTCTTATACAGGCTTCTTAAATTCACAGCGCTGTCATTGCTTTGCACAGTAGAGCCTACTGTAGTCGACCCCCCAGCCGGGGAGTCATCAAATACATCGAGGGCTGCCACTTCCCTCACTCGTCTGCCACCAGCTGCCATGTTGCAATACAGTCAATAATATGCAAAACGCATAAATCCGCGTCACTCACTGGTTATGTCGGTTTTCGAGGTAAATGCAGGTGTCCGACAAACCGGGAAAAACTTCTTCACGGAAAGTGTCCTTATGGCGCCAATATCCACGAGAAAGCTCAACAGCCCGAGCGCCCGACCGCCGTCAGAACGCCGAGCCGGAACTCCCTCTTCGAATCAGCGCCGTTCACAGGATATATATATATATATATATATATATATATATATATATATATATATATATATATAGAGAGAGAGAGAGAGAGAGAGAGAGAGAGAGAGAGAGAGAGAGAGAGAGAGAGAGAGAGATACATAGCAATGAAACCTGTTATAGTTAGGAAAAAGTTATTTATTCTTTTAATACAAACACAAATACACAAACATTGCAAATTCTTCTGTTATAGGTATAACTTAAATGTATGATTTACACATTACCTTTAAATTAATTTCACATTATGTATTATTTATCTACAAATCAAACGTAAACTATATAAAAAATGTAATTTCTATACTTATACCTTGAAATTAATAATTTACGCAACACCTTCAATTAATAAGAACTTGCACACCTTCATACATAGTTTATTCAACTCGGTAGCCACCCTACATTAACTATAACTTGCCACTCTACCATAAATGTTCTTGTAACTATTATTACTTTATATGGTATTAAAGAGATAATAGGAAATGGCATAAGCAGTGCATGGAGAATGCACAAGTTATAATAATTTGAAAATGTTGCATAAATTATAAATTAAAGGCGAAAGTATAAATTTATATTTTTATGTAGTTTTAGTTTGATTTGTAGGTAAAAAATAACAAAAGTGATATTAATTGAAAGGTGGTGAATAAATTATAAATTTAAGGTATAACTATAACTGAAAAATTGTAATGCTTGTGCACTTTATCAATCATCGGTATGAAAGTATAGTGTTGTGGAAAGTTGATGTTGTTCTACAATTTTTTACAATGAGGATTTGATACAAACCGCACATTCAAAGCAGAAAGGACCATTGATCTACATGAATAATAAACATAAATGACTGTATTTGGGACCCTCGGGCATTCTGATATAGCAGAATGCCTTTTGGTCTGGCCTTATGTCTGCTGTTTTTCATGGTTATACAAAATATTTTTGAAGGTCGGCTGCAGGTGTTATGTTTCCAAGATGACATTCTGGTGGTAGGAAGAACGAACAGTGGGAGAGCGTGATGAAGTGCTGGGTGAATTTACTGTAAGGAAAAAATGAACTAACAATAAAAATAGAGAAGTGTGAACTGAAGATAGACGAGGTCTCATACTTGGGTCACAAGATATCCAATTCCAAAAATTCTTTATTTCGGCCACAAGGGCCATAAAAGATGCAATAAATACAATACACACATATATTACACATTAAAATACAGTATAAAAAATACACGATATTTATATATAAAAAGTCTAGGGGACTGCATGGGGTAAGGGCTACACAGCTGTACCAGTTCAGGGGGACATTTTGTTCCTTATTATCCAAACTGCCATTAGAAATTTTGAGACAGCAAAGACAATATGACCCAGGGTATTGGTTTTCATGACCCTATAAGCTTGTTGATACTCCCGAAAGCCCAGGTTTCGGCACAACGGTGCTATCCATCGCTTCCTGGGACTCTGGTACGCGTGACAAACAAACATTATATGCAAAATATCTTCATCCTTGATTTTGCAGCAAGGACAGAGTTTGTCACCCCCTGTAGACCATTTGTGGGTGAATACCTTAGTGGGGAGTGTGCCAAACCTCCATTGCAGAAACAGTTTCCTCGCCAAAAGAGGAAAAATAAAATCCATAAAAGATTCAAAAAGGTAAGAATTTTTGGATTCTATAAAACGTCCCGTCAAGGTGTCACTGGTATGGGCATTATCCATGTCAGCCAGATTTTTGTTTCTGTAGAGCTGGGCAAGAGTTTTACGCGTGACCCTTTGGCAGCCCTGAACTGGATCATCCCAAAGGTCTGGCAAATTCAAGCTGTGCAATTCTGATTTAATATAGGCCAGCCAGGGGATGTTGTTGCTGCCATTCAGCCTCAGAACATGGATGAGGTCCTGCCTGTATTGATGTAGTTCCTCAGTAGACCATATCCGGTGCCAAAACTTTTCGGGTTTCGATAGGAGATCTTCAGCTATGGAATGTATCCCCAAGTCCAATCTTAGGGGGAGGAGTGGCGTGCCTTGCGGGAGAGCAAGTAGGCGTCTAAGAAAACTATTTTCCACCACTGCCAATGCCTTCCCAGCTTTGTGACCCCACAACTCGCTGCCATACATGGCTGCTGCCTTCGCTTGGGTTCTGTATGTTTCGAGGGCCGGGCTTACAGGCTTGAAGGTGGACTTATTTACCACCTTCAGGAGTGCACCTGCTAGCTGGGATAATTTCAGCCTTGATCTCGCTATCTGGCAGTCCCAAGCTAGGTTTTCTTGTAGCGTTACCCCCAGGTATATAAAGGTCGAGACCCTCTCAAGACTAACTTCCCCCAGTTTTGGGTTGGGTCTGGTTCTGGCAGGGGGATTGAAGATCATAAACTTAGTTTTATCTGTGTTGACCTCCAACCCGTGTTGACGACAGAAAAGCTCAAAACCATTCACAACCCTCTGGATCCCCATAGGGGATTTGGAAAGCAGGAGGGTATCGTCAGCAAACATAATTGCCGGAACCCTCCTGCCTGCCAAAACCGGGGCATCATTGTCCTCAACAGTGTCAAGGTGTTGAATGACACTGTTGATGAAGAGGCAGAAGAGGGTCGGCGCCAAGACGCAGCCCTGTCTGACTCCTCGGCGGACCGGAAATTTGCCCGAGAGCTTACCATCCCTCCCACACCTCACTTGGGCGTAGTTGTTTTCGTGCAGCCTGATGATAATGTTAAGGAGGTGGGGGGGCACTCCTAGCTTCTGCAGAACCTCCCAAAGTTTCCCTCTGGGAACTAGGTCAAAGGCTGACCTCAGATCCACGAAGACCATGTACAGTCTCCCTCCCTCTATAGTTACGGTCTTCCAATATAGGAGGAGAAGGCGGAAGATCTGATCCATGGTCGACGTGTTCTTTCTGAAGCCAGCCTGAAGGGGGCTCATGATGTCATTGTCCTCCACCCAGTCCAGGAGGTGATTAAGGATGAGGCGCGCAAAGACCTTTTGGGGTACATCTATTAGGCTAATAGGCCTATAATTGGCGGGGAGCAGAGTAGATCCCTTCTTATGGATCGGAACAATCTCTGCCCCCAGCCACGACCCAGGGATTGGCATACCTCCTAGGATGGCATTAAAAAGAATAAGAAGGTATGGGCCCCAGATGTCCATGTGATGCCTAAACAGATCCCCAGGTAGCCTGTCCAGACCTGGCGCCTTCCCCGATGATAAGTGCTTCAGGGCTGCCTCCACTTCCCCCAAGGATAGTTCCATTTCACAATCCCGTGTGCCGCAGGGCACAAACGGGGCTGTGTCTGGGCAGGGGTTGGTGTCTTGGTAGAGCTCCCCATAGTGGGCCTCCCAAACCTCGGGGGCAATGTTGAGTTCCACTGCTTTTTTAAGTTCCCCTGTGCCATTATTGACAAGGGCCCAGAATTTGCGGGAGTCCCTGACTTTTAGGGCATCATGAAGATCATGCCAGTGATTCCAGTCCCACTCGGTCCTGGCAGTCGCTAACACAGCTTTGTATTGTTTCCTAAGGTCACGTACCTTGGCCTTATTTGTCCCCTCTTTTATTGCAGCAATGAGCTCAGTCTTTGCTGCCCTACAAGAGGAGGTATACCAGGTGGGAACATGGGTCTTTTTCTTTCTATTGGGCACCACCGGGTAAAATACCTCAGCCAAGTCTCTTACAAGATCCTGGTGGATATCGCCCAGTTTCTCATTGTATTCCGGGGTTCTTGGTGCATTTAGAAGTGCATCCACCTCCATGAACCTTGGGAGTGCCAACTCGTACAGCTTGCTAATGGTCTCTTCTGAGCTCACAAGCTTCCCCCACTTGACCCTGCGCCTGTTGGTTGTAAGGACCAATTCCCCCGTGTCTCCCCCTGGGTTTTCTGTCACTTCGCCCACTAGATGGATGGGCCACTGAATATTTAAACAAAGGGCATTATGGTCGCTATCTGACCTATTTATTACCCTGAAGTCGAGGACTTTGGGCCAGAGTGTAATGTCTACCATGATGTAATCTAGCCTCGACTCGTGACCCCTCCTATTAAAGGTACACACTGAGGGAGTGTCGGAAGGAGTACGACCATTACAAGCCCTCAGTGCGTAGTTCAGGGTTATGGACATAAGCTGTATTGCCAGGGGGGACCAAGCTTTGGGATAGGGGGAGGAAGAGGGTGGAACCCCCCAGTAATCATCCTCGGCCGTAAGGGCACCCTCCGCCAAGCCCTCCAAAGGTTCAAAGTGGCAGTTGAAGTCTCCTCCAAGCACCACCCTGAAATCTCCCGGGAGTTGCCCCAGGAAGGAGGACAGATCGTTTAGGGTTGGAGATTCGTTTGGTGCGGCAACCGGTCGCGAGTAAACGTTCACAATAGCCCATGATGGTTTACCAGGCCATGTGAGCCGGACACACTGGATGTCCTGCGAGAACGTGTGCATCAGTTCCGCCTGGCACCCAGCGTGGCTCGCGATCCAGATTGCCAGACCACCTGACGGCCTCCCCTTCCCACCCCATTTGGCAGGGATTTCAAATACTTCAAACCCGCTCCTAGTTGCGGTGTCCCTCGCCCATGTTTCCTGGAGAAGGAGGATGTCGCTACTGCCCACTAAATGATCCCACTCCGGTGTGCCTTCCTTATTTGCAATACCCGCTACATTCCATGAGACAATTCTCAAGCCCTGATCTATTGGTGAGGGACCTTGACCTACAGTAAGGGGTTGACCAGGGGCTGCGGGTGGCTGAGTTCCCAGCAAGGCAGTAGTGCACTCTGTGGTAGCGGAAGGACCAGCCAACTCCGCCCCCCCGCATTGCAGGGTGCGGTCAGTCCCGATATTGTAATGAGACCCCTGTAAGCCCGAACTGTCACCTCTGCTAAGCAGTCGGGCTTTGGAATTATCCTGCGGACCGCATTCAGTCGCAGGGGCTGTAGCCATTCCCACCCAATTATGCACCTCAACTGTAGCAATGTCCTGCAGGCCTGGTTCAGTCACTGGGACTATGCTTTCTCCCGCCTGGCTTGGAGCGTCATGCACCCTTTTCCCAGAGCTGAAGGAGGTCTCCCTGGTTTGTGGTCAGTCGACCTGGTCTAGGCAGGAAAACCTATTGTGGTGTATGAAGTTTGCCTGGGCGTGTGGTGGGTGGTGCCTTGGTCTATAGCGTGAACCATCCACAGCAAAACCTACTCTAGTCCACCCCTTCTCCCCCCCTACCTCACTAGTGCTTGCATTTGGGTAAAAGTATGAGAGGGGGACAAGTTCGATGTTGGACTTATCAGGCCTTACAAGCCAGTTGGAAATGTAGTTAGCTACATGGGGGCTTTTAAAGCTTATGATAATACAGTCCCCTGCCCTGTTCTTTGGGGTGTTACCAATCCAAGGGATCCTCCTGACCATCAGGACCTCGCCTTTCAGGTTAGGAGGCAGCGGCCTATTGATACTAAGCCAGCTTATCACCTTGTTACGTAGCGAGTCCTGGGGCTCCCTCATGTCACCAGTTAACTCAGGTACTCCCACCATGATAACCGTATATGGGACTGCTTCAGGGGGCAGATTCACCACCTTGCGCCTATCAAAATGGGGAGCAGGACCATCAGTGGGGCCATTAGTGGGATTCGCTCCTCCCCCTATCTGCGGCACAGGTATTTGCTTTGATCTCCTAGGGGCCGGGACAGGGGGCCTAGGTGCCGAAGGTGGCATGGGGTGCGTCTGGGGGACAGGCGCACCGTCTGTACCTGACAGCACCCTGTTGGCGCCCTGGGATGGTGCAGCGGGCAGCAGACTATTCCCCAAGGAAGCCCGGGGGACTGAAGGGGCATTTGTCACAATTGTGGCTAACCCAGGACTATTCCCTCGGTGAGTGCTTTCCAGTGCCTTCAGTCTGAACTCTATGGCGTCCAGTTTAGCTGCGATGGGGTTTAGCAAGTTCTTCATGATGTCTGTAAGTGATTTGATTAGTAAGTCAGTGCTAGAAGAAGTTGCCCCACCGAGTACAAAAGGGCCCGGGGGAAGGGATGAGGAAGCGGGAGCTGGAGAGCCCATCTGATTCGACCTGGGCCTTGATAAATTGAGATCAGGAGAGGCAGAGATATCTGTATCGTCAGTCTGATTTGGCTCTATTGTATCGACTTTAGCCCTCTTTGCCTTCTTTGCTTTCCTGGACCTTTTCCTTTTGGGAGGCTGTTCCACTCTACTGCCTGCCGAATCTGTAAGCAGGTCGACCTGGCCTGCATCTTGCAAGACTGGTCCCCTACTTTCCAGAAAGGTAGGGTGATCCGAGATCCCAGATAGCCGGGAGGAGTTCCTGTCCCTCTGCGTCAAGGGAGTCCTTAGCTGCTGGAGGACCGACTCGATCGTCTGATCGATACTGTCCATTAAAGCCATATGGGTAGCATCCAGTGGGATTGGTGTACTAGCGTCTGTGGAGAGAGTATCCCCCTGATCCAAAAACACACTTTCCGAACCCATCTCAAGGGGCGCCTCAGTAATAGACGAGCATTTGCTGGCTAAGTTGCTCGCCTTAGGAAAAAAGTTTTCCAGGGTGCTTGTACCTTGTTGAGCGGACTTGCTTCGTGAAGTTCTGGTCGCCATTATGGGATGTATGGGGAGGCCACAGGGCCGGGAGCGTCAGAGGGGTGGCCCGGTCCGGTCTCTACCGGCCTCTAACGGCCTAGAACGGCCCGCTCTTTGCCCGGTCTTCGCCCCGGTGGCCGCCCCGCGCGCGTCCCGCGATGCGCGTGAGCAGGTACACCTAAGTATAACAAGGGGGCGTGGCACTGGGAGGGGGCGCGGCGCGGCGGGAAGAGGAACCAGCTGGCGATGACCACTGGAATGCTGGTCCTCGCAGTCCCGCTCGCCTGCGCCTCTCACCTCCGCTGCGGCCGGACTTCCTAGATGTTCTTCCCCAAGCGTTGGCTCCCAGCCAGTGGAAATGGCGAGCTAGTCCAAGGGTCAGCGTTCTGCACTCGAGCGGCACCCGCGGAGCGGGGGCCGCGAGGAGTCTTTAAACAATTACAGGCAGGGGGGCGCGGCACTGGGAGGGGGCGCGGCGCGGCGGGAAGAGGAACCAGCTGGCGATGACCACTGGAATGCTGGTCCTCGCAGTCCCGCTCGCCTGCGCCTCTCACCTCCGCTGCGGCCGGACTTCCTAGATGTTCTTCCCCAAGCGTTGGCTCCCAGCCAGTGGAAATGGCGAGCTAGTCCAAGGGTCAGCGTTCTGCACTCGAGCGGCACCCGCGGAGCGGGGGCCGCGAGGAGTCTTTAAACAATTACAGGCAGGGGGGCGCGGCACTGGGAGGGGGCGCGGCGCGGCGGGAAGAGGAACCAGCTGGCGATGACCACTGGAATGCTGGTCCTCGCAGTCCCGCTCGCCTGCGCCTCTCACCTCCGCTGCGGCCGGACTTCCTAGATGTTCTTCCCCAAGCGTTGGCTCCCAGCCAGTGGAAATGGCGAGCTAGTCCAAGGGTCAGCGTTCTGCACTCGAGCGGCTCCCGCGGAGCGGGGGCCGCGAGGAGTCTTTAAACAATTACAGGCAGGGGGGCGCGGCACTGGGAGGGGGCGCGGCGCGGCGGGAAGAGGAACCAGCTGGCGATGACCACTGGAATGCTGGTCCTCGCAGTCCCGCTCGCCTGCGCCTCTCACCTCCGCTGCGGCCGGACTTCCTAGATGTTCTTCCCCAAGCGTTGGCTCCCAGCCAGTGGAAATGGCGAGCTAGTCCAAGGGTCAGCGTTCTGCACTCGAGCGGCACCCGCGGAGCGGGGGCCGCGAGGAGTCTTTAAACAATTACAGGCAGGGGGGCGCGGCACTGGGAGGGGGCGCGGCGCGGCGGGAAGAGGAACCAGCTGGCGATGACCACTGGAATGCTGGTCCTCGCAGTCCCGCTCGCCTGCGCCTCTCACCTCCGCTGCGGCCGGACTTCCTAGATGTTCTTCCCCAAGCGTTGGCTCCCAGCCAGTGGAAATGGCGAGCTAGTCCAAGGGTCAGCGTTCTGCACTCGAGCGGCCCCCGCGGAGCGGGGGCCGCGAGGAGTCTTTAAACAATTACAGGCAGGGGGGCGCGGCACTGGGAGGGGGCGCGGCGCGGCGGGAAGAGGAACCAGCTGGCGATGACCACTGGAATGCTGGTCCTCGCAGTCCCGCTCGCCTGCGCCTCTCACCTCCGCTGCGGCCGGACTTCCTAGATGTTCTTCCCCAAGCGTTGGCTCCCAGCCAGTGGAAATGGCGAGCTAGTCCAAGGGTCAGCGTTCTGCACTCGAGCGGCACCCGCGGAGCGGGGGCCGCGAGGAGTCTTTAAACAATTACAGGCAGGGGGGCGCGGCACTGGGAGGGGGCGCGGCGGGAAGAGGAACCAGCTGGCGATGACCACTGGAATGCTGGTCCTCGCAGTCCCGCTCGCCTGCGCCTCTCACCTCCGCTGCGGCCGGACTTCCTAGATGTTCTTCCCCAAGCGTTGGCTCCCAGCCAGTGGAAATGGCGAGCTAGTCCAAGGGTCAGCGTTCTGCACTCGAGCGGCACCCCCACAAGATATCAGGTAATGGGAATAAACTAAACAACAGTATAATGGCCATTGATAAAGTACCCAGAAGAGAAAATAAGGAGCAATACAAATAATTTCTAGGAGGAGCTGAATAATGTTCTATATTTATATATAATTTTGCCGAAATTGGGGAATCAAGTAGTAATTTTATGAAAAAAGAAACCTGCTGTTTGATTGGAACAAGGAGTGTGAAGAAGCTAAAGTATCAGTACAAGAAACTTCATTTCACTGCTCCTATATTAGGACATTTGATGTTAGAAGAAAAATATGCATACCATCTGATGCTAGCAAGGTTCGGAGTCTGGTGGAGCAGAATTACCTCATGGAATTTTGCTTTGCCTGATTCTGAGTGGGGCAGTGTTCCCAGAGTCTGTTGGAGAGGAATTACCTTACGAAATTCTGTTCAGCATGATTCTGAGTGGGACAGTGTTCCCACACCCAACGTTTCTGGCTAGTGGAACCAGACCCAGTTTTAGCGGGTAGTTTCTTCTCGGCAAAATCACGAGACTTTGGCTGCAGCAGCAGCCTGGAATCTTTCCTTGTTTTTTCTGACAGATAGTACACAATCCTAAACCTTTCCTTGCCACAAGAGCCTTCCCCCAACACCAACCTACAAAGAGACAGCAGAATACATTTACCACCTGCTCAGGGCATCAGAGTATGTGTTAAACCCCTGGAAATGAGAATTCAGTGTGGTTTTACGATTTCTAAATTAGGTCTCACACAGTTATTCCCCATTCCATGGAGTTTAACTTTTTAACCCCACATTACCAGCCGATGAGGTTATGGCATGGCAATATGAATTTTGCATGCAGAGATTGCACCCTTCCAGTACAGGGCAGCCCATAATGAGGGCTTAAATGTGTTACCACCAAGCCTGTAGAACATGCAAACAACATGCAAACATAAGCAATGTTATTTTTTCTTACTAAATGTATTTCTTGAGGAGGGTAGTCAGAAACCCATGGTAGCAGCCAATACAGTTTACTTTGTATACAAGGAGATGGAATAATTTCTGATGAAAATTGGGACTATACATGATAAACGGTATTAGTTAGCCTTCAAGCAATCAAGTTGCTGGAGGGAGGCAACAGGATAGTGATGGCAAATTTAAGTTTGCCAAAGCAAATGCTCTTCTCTGGGAAAAGGAACTGGAGAAAATCTAGAGTGACACTCCCCACAGTGAATGGAGTTTTGCCAAATTAATTATTGAAAGGAAGGAACAACACTTACCAAATAAATTATGTGGTTATGCCAAAGAGATCAGGTCTGGTTAAATATTCAACTGATAAGGACTCACAGACAATCCAGAGAAATTGGTAACAAACTACAATATCAGGAAGGAGGTGAAAAGTACATTTTCATTTTGGTGACTGGGTGGGTGTCAGGAAGGGTGGTATGGTTAGGAAAGGGGACAGCAGGTTTTGCACTGTTTATGGATAATACGTGTGAAGAGTGTGACCAAAGGAAGAAGAGGAGTTTCTGTAGCATGTGCATGTTTCTACCCGAATGAATGAAGGAGCAGTTAGCTAAATCACTTCTGGGAAGTTCTCTCGTCAAGATCCAGAGATTCATTATTAGTACTAGCACTTGTTCCCTTCCCTATGTAAGTTTTAACTATTTGTTCTTGTACTTTTCCTACTATTTAATCTGTTGAAGTTAGAAAGTTAAAGAGTACAGTGTAGTGATTGCTGGTGCAAATCTACATATTGTTATATTATACATGCTCAAGAGTGGCATGCAGTAGTTGAGTTGTTCACCCTATGTTGGAAGGGTATGCTCAGACGTGGGTCCCTTGCTTACTACGCCACTGGAGTCAAGCTATCCTGGCTGAAGATGGCTGATAGCCAGAAACCGGTCCTAGGATGCTTGATTCCGGTCCTGGGAAGACATGGCTTGGCAGTTCGAGCTGGACTGTTCCCATGAGGCACAGGGTCAAGACTGATTTGCATATGGCCATGTCTGAACTGGGGTGGCTTGGTGAGCAAAATAACGATGGATTAAACCCAGATCTGTGACTGGGGGGGGGGGAATGTTTAGCCATTGTGCAACATTCTGTCCATCATCTTGTGTGTTTTGCTGTTCACCCTATGTGGGAAGGGTATGCCCAGACGTGGGTCCCGTGCTCACTACGCCACTGGAGTCATGCTATCCTGGCTGGAGACGACTGATAGCCAGAAACCGGTCCTAGGATGCTTGATTCCGGTTCAGGGAAGACATGGCGTGGCAGTTCGGGCTGGACTGTTCCCATGAGGCACAGGGTCAAAACTGATTTGCCTATGGCAATGTCTGAACTGGGGTGGCTTGGTGAGCAAAATTATGATGAATTAAAAACAGATCTGTGACTGGGGGTGAATGTTTTGCCATTGTGCAACATTCCGCCCATCATCTTGTGTGTTTTGATGCAGTACTTGACAGCACACTCAAACGTATTTTCAGAGTGGCAGGCAAAATTCTAATTAGAACACATTTATGGTGTTATTTTAGGGAGAATAGTATTTGGATGAATAATGTGTTTATGATTGGTGGTTGCAGGTATGTTATGTTACCTTGTTGATTAAGAGTTTTCCGGTCTTTTTGGAATTTCAAGAGAAAATCTGATGTGTGATCTCTGCCATAGACGCCATCCTGAGATGGAAACCTTTTACATGTACTAATAAAAAGTAGGTTCTGAAGGAGGAGACACTGCCTGGCAGTGACGTTTATCAAAGTTCATTAACCAGGTGGATAATCATGGGAATCATTTTATAGTTTTAGTTAGTTTATTTTTTTTAAAACAATTGGCACCCATGTTGTTACATGTAACACATATTTTCAGTATTATAAAATAAAAAGGGAAAACCAACTATGACTATTGTATTATTCTTATTTTTTTTAAAACAATTTAAATACACTAACTACAATGCTACAAACATCCTAATATTCAAACAATCAACCCTTCTTTACGTGATTAAAACATTTAACCATAAAAGACACAAGTACACACATAAATACATAAAACCTAATAAAATGTCCAACATCCTAATAAAAACATAGCATATATTAAACCACACAATTAATATGTACAAATAGAACAGTCTATGGAATCAGAGCACCATCAGACGTCAAACACATAATTCATAAGCAGACTATTATAAAACAAAAATGCTTCCTTGTTCTTATCTCAATTTGCATAAACTTCACAACAGCCGAGCACACATGCGCTGAAAACAGTGACTGAATGTAAATCAGGGCCTGTCTGCACTGATGAAGACTGGCACATTTAAAATGGCTACCAAATCTCTTGACCTGTTGAGCACATACAATTTACAAAAGAAATAGAAAGTGAATCATCATTTGTTGGGAGTGGGAGTCACATGGACACACCAGCAAATATGTAATATACTTCAGAGCTGTAGGAAAAGCAAATAAAAGATGCACTATATTCAGTCTAAGGCATGTCGAGAGAAACCTATGTTGACTATGTCTAGAGTTGTCCGAATACGCATATAAGTTGAGACAGTACTTTTCAGTGTCTCTACATGCTCCCTCTCTTCCCTGCACATAGCAAAACATTTTGATTTGACTACATCTTTACACACAGAAGCAAGAGACTCAGGTTCACTATGTAACCTAGGCATATTAAACTTAAAGCTGAGTTCCTTTATATATGCTAACCAGGGTACTTTCAGGGTACTGTGTGTCCTTACGCACTCATACAGTACCAGATGATTAAAAGATGTCTCTTAACGTGTCCAAAGACTCACCAAATGAAAAAGGGGTCGGAGCTTAATAAAAATGTTATGAAATCTATGTCTAGCTCTAATTAGCAGATAGAGTTACTCACTATCTCGTTCCAGTTGCCATTATCATTGGACAGAACCCTAAGTAGGGAAAGAGGTCATTTTACAGGAGTTCACAAAAAGCAGGATGCCCTTTGTGTTTCTTAGGTCCCAGAACCATTACATGTGTTTTTGACTGGTTGATAGCAAGGCTTAGATCCTTCATGAAGAGCCAAACATTTAACCAAAAGCCTCTCTGGTTAATCTCAGTCCGAGGTAGTAGCACTGCATCATCCACGTACAATAAATCTGGTATTTGATGCCAGCCTGCTCTCAGTACTTCCAGACCAAAACTGACAAGATATGTATCAAGTTCAGTGATGTAAAGGGTGAAATGAAAAAGGGCAAGTATGCACTCCTGGCAAACTCCCATTGTGATTCGCTTGTCTCATCCCTCGAGCCATATCTGACGCCTGCCGTCACCCCTGTATACAGTTGCCTCAAGAAAGAAACAATGCTATCCTCCAAACCAGATATCAACTCCCAGAGTTTAAAGCAATTGACACAATCAAATGCTAGGCTTTGGTCTATAAACACGAGAAACACAGTGCTTCCCCTAGCTAATAAATATGTATTTCTCCAAAGCTGCTCGTTTAAGCACTGCTCAGCGCTCCCCAACCCAGTTCTGAAACCAAATTGCAAATCAGATATGATGTTGTTCGCACTGGTCCACCCCTCCAGCCAATCCAAAAGGATTCTGCCCATGATCTTAACTGTACAATCTATTACAAAAATCGGGCAATAACACTTGGGGTCTTCTTTACTACCCTTGGTGACAATAATGGCTTGAGACCCTAAAGCTGGAGGGCCCAGGCTAGCAGCTGCCTTCAGAAAGTGTGTTAACAGGGAAACCCAAAGAGAAGGATCAACTTTCAAAATATCACACGGAACCCCATCCTTGCTGCAGGGGTACTTTTCCAAAGCTGCCTGTATGACATGGGGATTACTTTTCAGGTAGTTTTGATGTCCTATTGTGTACTTAGAACAAACTGCTGGCTCCCCTCTAGGTCCTGGCTCAGGATAGGCCACATTGAAATGGGTAAGCCAAATATTGTGCCGGATTACAGTGTTTCGTCCCGACGCAGGACCTTCCTTGAAATGGGGAAGTTAATGACCTGCCAGAAAGGTCTATGGTCTTTGCATTTACTAGCAATAAGGAGTGAGTCATAGGCCTCTTTTCTTATATCTTCCTTTCTCATGGCTACAACCTTCTTGTGATGTGTCTAACAGAGACGCATCTGCTCAGGGAATCTAGGTACTAACTTGAGCGCCTTGACCAGGCTGCTACGCGCCTTAGAGCATTGCTTATCAAACCATCTCGGGTGGACAGGTTTCTTAGTGGACCTTACTGGAACTATCTGTAACTCCCTGATTAAAGCACACCATCTTTAGTAACATGAGATGATCTCTGCTGGGTTGGCACCAGAATCTAAACAAGTAAAAACACTCAGTGCACTTTGTGTTGGGCAAATCACTCAATACTCTGCCCTTGTCAAATCTGTTCCATTTTAAGAGCACCCCCTTAATCCAATTAACACAAACGGGGAGATGATTCACATCCTTATTACCCCTGAAGAAAACAGACATGTAACTTTGATCTCTATATGCATTTTCATTACGAAGTCTTTCCTGCAACACCCTCAGACTATACATTTTGCAATGTGACCTATTAGTACATAGGTCATATCGCAAAAGTAAAACCTGGTAGCAAAACGTGGGTGAGTAATTTGTAATTTGTAATCACATTTTTGCGACCATTCTTTTCCTACATCTGCCCTTGGGATTTTTGTGTATATATTTTTGTGATAGGAAGTGCCAATTTATGCTTAGAATTGGGTTGTGATGCCATGTGGCAGGGGTCTCAGGGATCATGACCATATTTAATAGGGGCCCCTGACACAGGAACCACTGGTTAGACATGCAGGCAGGACAGTTGGGTGATTATTAGGTTCAGGAAATGGAGCTACACACAAGAAGCGCTAAGCAAGAGAACAAAAGCGGGAGACAGATTTAGAAAATAAAAAAAATAGGCAGCAGGGGCGTATCTATCAACTGTTTAGCAAGTGCAAAGGCACTTGCGCCCAGGTATGTGAGGGGCCCAGTAAGCTCTACATGTGGCTGTCTTTAACTACCCAAGCGAGGGGTATAAAGGCCCATTTTCTTTGCTTGTTCTACGGCCTGATACACTTACTACACTAGCATTAACCAAAAACCATATGCTTGTCCAGGTACTGCATTCTGAGGATACCTTTGGAAAACAGTGGAACACAAAGCAAATAAGACAAATAATAATCCAAACACACAGAAAGGCTGCAGGGTGATACAAAACGCTACAGTAATAAAGTGTTACTGTACTAGGGCAAGGATGGCCCTGGTTTGGCACAGGCTACACCCAGTTGGTGTTGCCCTTCTATTACAAGGCAAGGTACCGTATTGAAGTCTCAATTCTTCCAACATCAGTGCAGTGGGGGTCATCAAAGGTCTTGCAGAGATGTACAGGTTACATGTAAAAAACTGCCTTAAAAGTACCGAAAGCCACCTCCTATAATTCCCCAGTGGGTTAATTTCCTGTTCTAACTCCAGCTCAAATATGTTGAAGGGCAAGTAAGGACTTGGTTATTATTAAGCACATGCCAATATTTTTGAAGGTAGATATTTCGCATGGTCTTTTTTTTCGCAGTCCACATTTTTATTGACACAGCAAAAACAGTTTATTCTGCAGCATTCACGAAGAAAGAAGTAATCACAGCCCTAGGAATAAACTTGAATTAACTAATTGGATGCAATACTAAAAGAGGGGACGAGCCTTTCATTTGATATGTCTGGAGAGTCGATTTACAAAAGCAAGTCCTGTCGTCCAAGGTACAACATATTTTGGCAAGCTCAAATAGATTCAAGTGTGTGTGTCTCGGCCAATAGCCTTTTGCATTTCAAAGCAACAAAAACCACCCAAGACTTTTGTTTTGAAGTCAAATAGCTTTCGCTATCCATAAAATAAAACACAGGCAAGCCTTAAACATGGAATCAAAAATGTTTGAAGCAAAACTCAAAGCTCTAAGTTTGAGGTTTTCAAAGGAACAATTTCTCACTGTTTCAGTCTGAATACCTTCGGTCCTGATAACTTTGACTGGACTAACTAAAAAAACATGCCACTTGTGGAAAAATGCACTTTAGGAGTTGCACAGACTAACTCAACAAGAATGCAGACCAGCACCTGGATTAGAACTTTCAGATCTTGGTAGCCAAACATAATAGTTCCTTAGAGGACAAGAAATACTGGTATAAGCCCAAGCAGAAAGTATTCTGCCTAGCTGCTAATTTTTCAGACTGGTTATGTGTGACATTGCCTTGTTTTCAGTGTGGTTATGTGTGGCATTTTACTGCCTTATGGGTAACGAGCATCTCTATCCGGCGAAATAAAGCCTCTGTCATCGTTAAAGTATGATATTTTCAGTCAATACTGGCTTTTTGCATTCTGAGTTCTGGGGTTATGCTTTTTATATGGGTTTTAGATACACAGTCAGAATCATAGAAATTCTAGTAGTCTGGTTTAATGAAATCTATGAGGGTGACTGCTGCCCCATTCCATAAACATTCCCCTACTGGGAAGAAAGGGAAACAAATGGTGAATAAAGGACAGAACAATTAATGCCTTATTTGAGTTTGTGGAAGATTGGGGGAACTAATGTCACATGGCTAAATTAGGCCCAGGACGAAATGCTGCCATTTTACATGCACATGTTTCTTAAGTTGCCTTCTTTTCTACACAATGACTTTTGACTCACATTTACTTGCGTGCCAGTGCAGGATTAGTTTCTCTGAAACCACATTGCTTACATTTTCCACTTTGGAGGCACACTATCACAACACCTTGAACATTTAGTATAAGGCCTTAACATGTATTGTGTAAATGTTGCTGTTTATTATTCGTCCATTACGTCACATGGCTATCACAGGAGGATAAACAATGGCAGCATGGCTGAGGCCCCAGCATGGAAGCATAGATGCTGTTATTATATATGCACATGCAGTTCAGTGTTCAAATCAGAGGAGCACTCTGATGTCACTGCCAGGTCACTGTTTGTCAGGGTCTCAGTCCAGCTGATTACTGTTTTCCCTCTGTAAGGAGGATGTCCAACTTGCGACCAAGACAGGGACCTGAACACATTCAACCACAGGGAATGGGGAGTTAGATCATACAGCAAGGGATTTTGGCAGATCGCTCGCCCTAGGCATCTGGGTTAGGAAGCCCATAGTAGGAGTACATTATACACAGTACTTATATTGTTTTATATGCTAGCATTATGGGGGAATTGTTTATCCTTTTCACTTTCTCATATTGCTAATCACTGTCATTTGCTTCTGTTTATTAAGCATTGCAACACATATATTTTGCACCAGAATCACAAAGGTTCGATAAATCTTGAAACTCCCCTTTATGTATTTCTTGTGTAGCTCTCTGGGTATACAGGAATGTCTGAGTGAAAAAGTTCTAGATCAATTATCATGATTCCTTGGGGAGTCAGGGTCATCATGTTCTGAGGTTGCCCAGTCCATTTGTTACCTTCTTAGGTTTAGCGGTACGTATGGTGGCACTGTGAGCTATCAGGACTATAGGCCATTATAACCTGAGCGGATGCACAGAATCACCAACCCAATGTCATGTTGTCCAACAAACTCACTGTTCTTACTGACAAAGTAATAGCCGTATGACGCTAAATTAATACAAATGTTCTTATTGTGATGAAGCAGGAGGTTGCAGTTTTGTTAGCAAACTTGCAGCCATAAAAGGGACTATAATGTGTTGCATGTTTTGCTGATTTTTATAAACATGTACGGCTTGTAGAGTACCAGGACAGATAATGATCGGACATCACACTAGTGATGGCAGGCTAGGGCTCCAGGATTGTGTTACAGCTGACAAGGAGCTGGTTTTTCTTGGTGCCCGCTGCTCCTTGATATAATGTTTGTAGCTGCTGGATGAGGCCATGGCTCACTCAGAGGACTAGAAGCACTCTTTCTTGGCATGGAGGCAGGGAATGTTGTTTTCATCTGGCCAGCAGTCATGTCTGCCTGGAGGGCTGCTGAGACACAGAGCAGGACTCGAAAAGCATCCTTCCTGCTAGTGAGTGTGACCGCATCTATTTCCCGAACAGACAAAAGATACCTCTCTAGCAGTGAACCGGTGCAGCAAGGTAAAACAGAGCTGCTGCCCACCGCCTGAGCTGCTCTGGGGCCAACCAGATAAAGAGTGGCCAAAGCGAGACAGACGCTTTGTTGGAAAACAGCAACAGGCAACGTGCCACTCCCCGGATACACTTGAGGGCACCTTGCCAGAAACAGGAACACGCCAAGCACAGCCTCCACCCCCCACCTCAGATCCATGTGAGGGCATAGACGGGTCCAAAATGTTATAATGTTTATCATCATGACCATGCAGTGCTGATAAGAAAGAGTGGTGCAGTCCCAGCCAGCGTCAGCGCTTGATTGTGGATGATAATGATTTGCAGCACAGCATATATTTAACACAGAGAGTTATGACTGACAATATGTGAAGATTCACTGAATAACAGCCAACAAGACACACCAGTGTATTGACAGAGCACCCTCTCCACTGGGCAGCCGAGTTCACTCTGCCAGCGCACCCACTGCGGCTCCTCGTAGAGGGTGACTCATGGGGTGACCCAGGGTTCTATAGGATGGGTGATTAATGCATTTTGTGTGATGATGTGGACACTAGCAATAAAACATTAGTCTTACCCCTGATGCATGATTGGCAGTGCTGATTCTGAGGCTACCAGATCTCTGTCCCGGTGCTGTTTCTTCTTTAACCAACCCCACACCTGCCAACTCACACAGTGCTAGTGTGTGTCACTGGGTATCAGACTTCTTCAAACGGCAAACCAATGAAAATACATTAATATATGGTGATCACTAAGGTAAGCTAAAAAACCCTTCCAAAAAGTAAGTATCCAGCCTGTGTGTGGAGACTTTACAATGTGGTAGTCCAACACATGGGAGACTGTACCAGATGCCTTTGTCCAGTTACAGAGAGTAAATGTGGCTGCTCTGCTGCTAAAGTTAGTGCTGAGCAGCGAAAGCACAGCCCCTTCCCAGGACCCTGGCAAATCAACTTACTAATAATCCAACATTCCAGCAAGGTCCGTGGTCAAGACATCCTGCTCTATTGCATCAAACAAGGTAATATCTAATCAGGCACCTCACCTCACATCACACAAAACTCAACCCCACAATCATAATCAAACTTCGACCACGCAAACAATCACACTGGATCGTCATAGCACATAGACCTGACCTGGATACTCAAGGCACATAGACCAGGCCTCATATACATCACACTAACCACCAAACACCCTCCAACTACAGAACAAATGCTACAGCTCATGCTCGTCAGTGCACACTTTGCAGTACAGCATGCTCCAGCCATCACAGACCTCATAATCTATCAGAGATTCATGTTACTCTTCATCACAGATATAAGGCACACTTTCGCATCCTTGCAAGTCCTAGACATTCTTATTCACATAGGTAACAGCATTACGTATTTGCACTGTCCTTAAAAGAAGGAATGAGGCCTCACTATCGTCCATAAATACCCTTTGTCTTGCACCATAGGCAAGCATGCACCCAACTCCATGGAGCTCCTCACATGCCACTTCCCACACTCTGCAACTCTGCCTGCCACCTTCCACTATATCTATACGTTTCTGGACAGAACAAGGACTCTACAGAAGAATTATTGGATCTTCACAACCTCATCCATCCAGCACACCCACCATCCTAGGTCACTGTAACCTCTACAACAACTCAAGTATGAAAGACAGAGACAACCTTCTCATACTCATCGACACACTCAAAGTGGCATGGCATGACACCCAACCAATACACTCTAAAGGCAATATCCTGTCTATTATCTGCTTGACCTCATCAATCATCCAACCCAAGTTTTCCATACCAGTAGACCAGACCGAACACTTTTCCATTACCATCAACCTGCTCAGCAGCCAACCAGCACATTGAGGTCAAAACAAAAGAGAATAATTAACCTTAAAGCCCTTCAGCACCATGGTACTAAAAAGACGTAATAAACACAAATGCTCCATCTGCAAACAGGAAAGAAAATGGGAATAAAACAGAAACAACATAAGGCTACTAAGGTTCCTCGTGAAAGCCAAGTACTACACCAATACCATCAATGAAGCTGCCAACAAAAGCAGAACACTCTTCAAAACAATCAAGCACTGCAACAATCACTCTGCTTGACTCTCATATCTGCATACCAAGGACAGGCGCAATACCAACAACTACTTCTTCAACGAAAATAAGAGAAAACATCCAATAGCACATCAACAACGCCAATCCTGCTTCTTCCCAACACCCATCCCTCCACACTCTTTCCAGCAATGGTTGTCCTCCAATCTCCTGTCCCTCACAGACCTCGCTGACATCCTCAACTCCCTAAAAGCCACCACCTATGAAGAGGATATCTTCTTTTTGTCCTTCATCAAAGCCTTCTCTCTCTCTCTCTTTCTGAAGAATTCTTCTAATTTCCTCTCACCATTGTCAATGCCTTTCTAACTCAAGGATTCTTTACTGAAGCTCTCAAGACAGGTCAGATCTTCCCACTCCTGAAGAAACCCACACTCGACTATGATAGTCTCGCTAACTACTGGCCCATCCCTCATATACCCTTCTCATTGGCAAGATCACTAAAAAGCATTCCAGGAACAACTTCAAGTTTACATCAATGCCAGGCATCTCCTACATGACTATCAAGTCAAGTCAATAATCTTTATTCGGATATTTCATTATCCATAAAAGTACAATTTTACACACATATTCACGTACATGGTCACTGATGATAAAAAATCAACATTAATATTAAAAATAGTAAAACATTATTAAATTTTCCATTTCATTAGCAACAGCAGCAATACTTAGATGGAACTGTGCAAAGTGCGCTATTTCCCAAGAGGTTGCCAACTCTCAAATATATTACTATATAGCAGCATCAAGTAAGGTGTCAAAGTGCAAAGATCCCATTTGAGATTGCAACAGAACATACAGAATGCATGGTTTCCATAGCAGCAACTAAGGGAGCCAGTTACTTACGCTCATATAGATTACAATTAACAGCATCGTATAAAGTGCAGAAAGTGAAAAAGGTGTATAATTCCTGTTTAAGATAACATTAATAATAAAGTGCGAAATGCATGGTTTCCCATAGCAACCACTGGGAGAGCAGATTACTGGAGCTCATATAAGTTACAGTTTGCAACATTAAGTAAAGAGCAGCTGTGCATGGTGCAAAATACAGAAAGTGCAAAAAAAAACTAAATGCATATGAAGCGATCTAGTCTAACAGACATCAGTTCATAGAGGAACGAGAACGGATAGCCATTTTTAAAAAGGTGCACATGACTATCAATCAGTGGGGGCGTGGCTTGGACGCCGATCGGGATGGCGGCGTGAGCTCGCAGCTCCGCGCGGAATCCCGCTAATTCTCCTGTTTTCTGCACCCTGGGCGACCCGAGGTCGACGCTCCTGCCCTCTGAAGTGTAAGGGGACAGCCGGGCACAGACGGAGAGTCGCTGGGGGACTGCTGGCCCCGAGGAGATTGAGCTGGGTGACGGCCGAGGTGTTGCCGAGAGTGAGAAGAAAATAGCGGCGAGGAGGTCGGGAGGCCCCGGACTTCAGCTTTGGGCCGAGTTGTCGCCGACTGGCAAGAGGTCCTGCAACCGATAGATCGAGACACTAGGGCCAGAGGTGTTGGATCCGGCGATCGGGGGACAGTGATTCGCCCCGCTCAGACCTTGGGGACCCTCGCTGGCCGCCATCTCTACATCCTTCCTTCCCCCTTCGGGCTTCTGAGGGGGTCGGCTGAACAGTGCTCGCCAAGCTGGTCATTGATCCTGAGGGCATCGGAGGCGGCATTCGACCCTGCTCGGTGCCGGGGAGTTGGCACTGAACTACGAGTGCAGAAGCTAGACGGGCTCTTGGGCCTGTGGCGCAGTACCCTGGAATGGCGGCGGTTGGAGGGCTGGTGGCCGAGGAGCGCCCTGAGGGGGACCCAGCGACATCGACTCGGATGGGCGAGATTCCCTCGCCGGAGTTGGACCAGGAGCAGCGGCTGAACCGACGTCTGGACGCCATACTCGATGCGATCACCTCGACCAAGGAGGCGCTGCACCAAGACATTGCCCAAGTGGCCACGGGACTGGGGCTAATGCGAGCGGACCACGCGAGGCTGGCGGATAGGGTCAAGGACCATGATCAGCTGTTACTGGACCTGAAGCCATCGGTGGTGACCGCGGAACACAAGATCACGGACATATTGGCCCGGTTGGACTCGCTGGAACGACGGGCGGAGGATGCCGAAGGCCGCAATAGACGGAACAACGTGCGGGTCGTAGGCCTGCCGGAACGAATTGAGGGGGAGGATGCGGTGGCCTACATGGAGACCTGGTTCCGCACAGTGGTGGCGCCGGAGGGGCTTACTCCTTTCTTCACTCTGGAGCGAGCGCACCGGGTGCCTGCTCGCCCGCCAGGGCTTGGCCGCCCCCCCCGACCGATGGTGGTGCGGCTCCTCCACTATAAGGACCGGGATCTCCTCATCCAGCGGGCTAGGATGTCGGGCCCGTATGAGGTGGAAAACAGTAAGGTCACGATTTTCCCGGACTACACTCAGGCGGCCCAGAAGAACAGGGCATCGTTCCTAGCGGTGAAGAAAGAGCTCCGGGAGGAAGGCATCCAATATTCCTTGCTCTACCCGGCCAAGCTGCGGATCATACTGGATGGAACTACGCACTTTTTTCAGACTCCGGACGAAGTTTGGCAGTGGCTGGAGTCGTATAGAGCGGGGACCGACAGATCACATAAAAGCAGGCGAGATCAGCCTAAGCCACCCCGGATCAGACAATCGCAGCGCATCCGGTCCCGCAACAGGCGCCAGCGGGAGAAACGGGAGGCTCAAATGGCGGCGGAGAAGAGGGATGCGCTCGCAGCGACGGCGGCCATCACGGGGTCGCAACAGAACAGTGAACTAGCAGAAACGGACTCGGGCGGGGAAGGCAGCAGAACGGGAGAAGACCTCTCAGAAGCGGAAAGCTCGAAGGGGCCGGTGGTGACCCCCCAGACGTCTGATGGAATATTTTGCGGCTGAGACTGTATTGGGACTTGATCGAGACTTAATGGTAGGGTGGTATCCTGTTGGTGATGAGTGGGTAGCCGGGAAGGGGGGCTGAGCGCATAGTAGGGGATGAAGGCGCGGGGCGCGGGCTCCGCTAGCTGGGGTCGGCGGTAACTCACCCCCCTTGGGCCCTTAAGGCCTGCTGTGGTGGAGACCACAGGGTAGGAGAGTGGGAAGTTGGTTCAAGGTTTGGATGGGGGCTGACATTGGGTTTGTAGGCTCTGTCCTGGGGAGTGGGGTTTGGGGTGTTTTTCTGTTCAGGGTGTGTTCGGGGGGGCAACTGCTTTGGGGGGATTATGTACCTTTGTTATCTGGATCGGACTGTTCGATGTTGGTATGGGGACATTACCTAACTTGAAGTGCCTGACGTGGAATGTCCGGGGGCTGCGAACTATGGTTAAACGCCACAAAGTACACGCATACCTGGTGCGCAGGGGGGTTCAGATTGCTATGCTGCAGGAAACTCATCTGACCAAAAAAGAGTGCGCTGCATTGCAAAAAAAATGGCGGGGCCAGGTGTTCGGCACCACTTACTCAGCGTATGCCAGGGGGGTGCTGATCTGGGTGAGGGCGGGGATACCATTTCAAGTTCTGAATCAAGTGGTGGACCCTGATGGTCGGTTCGTGGCGGTGGAGGGGAGGCTGTATGGAAGGGACGTGGTTCTCTGCTGTGTGTATGCGCCGAACACTGATCAGGCTCGATACTTTGATGGCCTCTCTGGGTCCTTGGCCTCTTTCCTGGCGGGCCCGATAGTGTTAGGGGGGGACTTCAATTCGATCACGGATGTGGCCCTGGATAGGTTCCATCCCCCCCTGGTAGACTCCCCGGTGCGCAGGTTGGCCATGCACAGGAAGGATTGGCAGGACAGATGGGGGTTGCAGGATGTTTGGCGGGAGCAGCACAGGAACACCAGGGATTATTCCTTTTACTCTGCTCTCCACGATCTGCATGTCAGGATAGATTCGGTGCTTTGCGGTGGGTCCCTAGCCCCATTGATTTCCCATACGGAGTACCTGGCTAGGACCATCTCGGATCATAACCCCCTATTGGTACACATTCAGTGGCAGAGGGAGCGCTCAGCGATACCAACATGGCGGCTCCGGCCGGAGACGCTGGAGGACTCAGTATTCAGCGACGCGGTCCAGCAAGGCATTGACCGCTATTTTGGCGAGAATGAGGGCACGGCTACGAGTAGGTCCACTGAATGGGATGCAATGATAGTGGTGGTGAGAGGGGTGTGTTTGGGTAGGTTTTCGAATGCGCGCACGACTGTGTTGAATGCACTCATGAAAGCGGAAGAGACTTTGAGGGGTTTGGAGCGCCGCAGGCCGGCCAGGCCGGACTTACAGACCCAGTTATTGGAGGCGAAGGAAGCGGTCGCCACCGAGACAGAACGGTTGAGGTGTTACGACTACAGGCAGTACGTCATCAGAGCGCATGCAGAACGGGACAAGGTGGGCACCCTCTTGGCCAGACTTGCTAACCCGGAGCTTAGGGGCTGCCCGATCCTTAGCATTAGCAATGCACGGGGGGAGATGGTGTATTCCCAGGCAGCGGTGTTGGAGTGTTTTCGGGTGTACTATCAGGAATTATATCAGAGTCAGTTGGGAGTGGAGGTCCAGGAAATAGCAGAGTACCTAGGGGAGAGGCAGCTTCCGGTCCTAGACGAAGAGGACGCGAAGGAGCTGGGCGGCCCGATCACGCTCACTGAAATACGGGTGGCCATTAAACACATGGCTCGTAATAAAACGCCCGGGGTGGACGGGTTGCCAATTGAATTTTATCAACAGTATGTCGACAGCCTGGCCCCCAGGCTTCTGGTGGTGTACACGGAAGCTTATGAGGCAGGGGGACTGCCTGGGTCCATGCGTGAGGCCTTGATTGTACCGCTCCTAAATCCTGGCAGGGACGCAACGGATGTGGAGTCCTATCGCCCGCTATCCATGCTGACGGTAGACTACAAGATCCTGAGCCGAATCCTAGCCACCAGACTGGCCCCACACATGACGGGCCTGGTGCACAGGGATCAGGCTGGGTTTATACCCACGAGGAGCACGGCGCTGAATATTCGCCGCCTGGTGGGAATAATGGACGCCATCTTGGGTGGGGACGGGGCTCCAGCGGTCCTGTCCGTGGACATCGAGAAGGCATTTGATAGCTTAGAATGGACTTTCCTGGATGGAGTGTTAGAGAGGTTTGGCATGGGAGAGGGGTTCCGCCGGTGGACGAGGGTTTTATATGCCTCGGCGACGGCGAGGGTGCGCTTGGGCGGTCTGGTGTCTGCGGCATACCCGGTGGGTAGGGGCACGCGACAGGGGTGCTCCCTATCCCCCCTATTGTTTGCTCTGGCGATGGAGCCTTTGGCGGTCCATGCGAGGTCGGGTGACAGGTACGCGGGGATAGCCGGCGGCGGGCAGCAGCATTATATATCGTTGTATGCGGATGACCTGCTCCTGTACCTCGACGACACGGCGCGGGCCCTGGAAGGAGCGATGGACCTGCTATCGGAGTTTGGCCAGCTATCGGGCCTTAAGGTCAACTGGGCGAAGACTTGTGTGTTTCCGCTGAGAGCGGAGTCGCCCGACCCTGGTCGCGATCTGGGGGTGGTCTGGGAGCCATCTTGCTTCACCTATTTGGGAGTCCGCATCTATCACGCGACTGCGGATCTATTGGAGGGCAACATTGGTCGGTGCGTCCGGGCACTGAGGGGCAGCATGTCCTTCTGGTCGACCCTCCCGCTGACGGTTCTGGGTAGGATCGCTCTTTTGAAAATGGTGGCGCTCACCCGCTTCCTGTACTACTTCCGGACGTTGCCTATCTGGATTCCTCAAGGGATCTTTAGAGATCTGAGGACAATGATTATTGGTTTCCTATGGGGGCATGGCCGCCGTAGAGTGGCGCTGAGTACGCTGCTTCGCCCCAAGATTGAAGGAGGTATGGCTGTGCCCGACTTTGAGCTATATTATTTGGCGGCGCAGTTACAGGTCCTCACGCAGAATGTGGCCAGGGTGTTTAGGGGCCCGGAGGAGGACCGAGACCGGGGGATACAACGCCATGTGCTGTCCTATATAGTCATGCAGCAGAGACTTGAGTTACGAGGCCTCACTATGGAGGAACGAACACTCCGGCTGTGCTGGCAGAGGAGCCTTAGGAGAGCGAAGGTGATGCGACCTTATGCACCGGAGATCCCGATCGGTATGCTGACGGCACTGCCACACGGGGGAGATTGGTCACCATTGCTGGATTGGGAGGAGGCGGGCCTACAGGTAGTGGGTGACCTGTACATCGGTGGGGCTCTGGTACCGTTCGAAGTGCTTCGGGAACAGTTCGGGCTGCCTGACGGGGGGTTCCTCCTGCACGCGGCGGTGGTGGCGGCTATCCAGAAGCACTGGAAAGGGGGGCTCATGGAACCGACCACGACTATGGCGTGCCAGTATGTGGTAATGGCGGCGGGCACGTTCAAGGCTGTAACATGCCTCCATAACAGGATGCTGAACGAGGGACTGGAACCGCTCCAGGGGCTCAAGGCTAAATGGGAAGAGAGTGTGGGCCGGCCCATCCCAGACACGGTGTGGGGCCACATCTTGCGGCGCACGTGGAAAGGCACGAGAAATGCGCGCTTCCAGCAAGTGCATTTCTATGTGCTCCATAGGGCCTACTTAACCCCCGAAAAAATACAGCGGTACTTCCAGGTGCCGGACGCCCGGTGCCCGCGGTGTTCGTCTCCAGGAGCGGACATGGATCATTTGTTCTGGGGGTGCTCGCACTTGGAGGCCTACTGGGCGGAGGTGGGGGACCTCCTAAACGATGTAACTGACAGGGAGGTGGATTTCGACATGGCGGCATGCTTGTTGCTCTGGTTCCCGCACACCAAACACACCAAGGTGACGAGCAAATTTATTGATCTGGGTCTGATACTGGCGCAAAGAGAAATATCGTGGCATTGGAGGTCCAGGGGTGGGCCGTCACTGTGTAGATGGAAGAATGAATTGCTGCGGTGGTCTGAATGCGAGAGTGTGCTCCGGATGAAGCAGGCTGTTAGGATTGGAAATGAGAAGGCTTTGGATGCAGCGCGTGCGTGGGAGTTGGTGGTGCAGGCTTTGCGTGATTCTTTGGTGGAGGATGAGGACTGAGGGACTTAGGCCAGCAGACACTGCGGGGCAAACACAAACAGAATGGTAACTTACACTGTAGTGGACCCAACCAACGCGTCGGGACGAGGCATACACCTTTAGCAGTTGCCAGGGGGGGGGGTATCAGGGGGGTAGCTTAGTGGGAGTTTGGGGTGGGTCGGATGCCGAGTAGCTGGTCGTCTGCTAGGGCGCCTTGAGATCAGTAGGACGGTGGGGTACTATGCGGATCGAGAGATGGCTGGGGGGAGCGGCCAGGCATGATAGGCCCTACAGCGCTCGGGGTAGGTCCCGACATGGACAGTACCACTGATTACACAACTGGAATGGCTGACGGAAGCAATGTTGAGGGTGGGGGGGTAAAAGCAGATACGTAAAACAACATATCAACCATGGTTCCTATGGGACGAGCACCGTGAGGTTTTCCTACTGAGTGGAGTATTATGCCGCCCGGCCTCCGGGATGCGGGCTGAATGGCTGTGTACGATATACGTTTTACTATTGACCGGGGGGGATGTCACGAGTGGACTGGTTGACTAATTGTATCCTGTGGTTTCTAATTCTGCAATAAATACAAATTAAAAAAAAAAAAATGACTATCAATCAGTCTCAGATCGCTCCCGATTCTACCAGACAGAGCAGAGGACGCTGATCAGTGTGGACGCTCCTGTTTAGCGAGCTGATTTTTAGCTGCCTAGTTGATGATCCTGCTATACTTTTGGGACCCTCTTAACAAATTCCAGCTAATTATTGCTCTTCCTCAAGGTGAGGCAATCTCACTTGCTCCCATTCATGGAATAAATTAGCTGCTTCTACCCCAGTTAGCTGTTCTTGCTTCATATGAAACTATCTTTATCTTGACGAGGACCCTTAAATTACTACAGGTTGAAATGCTGTTGACAATCATGGAAATTGGAACCAAATACCTATGAGCTATTTTGGTGCCTGAGTACTCAGAACCCAGAAATAGTACTCATTTCTGAGAATGTACTAATGATCCTCTGTCTTCTGTATTAGAAATCTCTATCACACTGGTTATTCTTCACTCACTGTGGGATCACATGAGCACTGACCACTTTTATGTAGTTTAAATACTAACCTTTATGAAAGCCTACAACTGGTTCCCATTCTGTTTTTATTCATTAAAGATTTATGTTATTCATAAATTATTCTTCAATAACACATTGATCTTTCCACAAGGAACCTTTGTTGCATATCAATGCAACCTGGAGGTAGCTAGATAAAGAGGGCCCCTGCCTCCTGATATTACTAGACCTTTTAACTGCCTTCAACACTGTTGTCCAACCCCACTGATCCACACCATGAAGTCTTGAATGAGGATCACTGCAAACATTCTTCCTTAGTTCTTCACTCCACCGATCCAACCAACAGCAGTAAATTCAGATAGGCACACCCCAGTCTCACAAGATTTACATTAGCTGTGAAGGCCCCAATGACTCCATCACGTCCCCTGTCATCTTCAACATCTACCAGGAGCACCTTGGGACTCTTCTGACTGATAACCATTATTAAAATTCAGCGAAATGCTAGCAATACACATATATAATTGAACGTCTCCTCTGCTATAGAAATCCAACACCTCAAATACTGCTTACACCTCATCCAGTCATGGACATACAGCACCTACATGAAGCATACCCTTACTAAGACAGAATTCCTGCTATTTGCCAAAAACAAGTAGCAACTACTCCAAACCTGGCTCAACAACATGTACCTGTACAGAGTTGAATCCCAGCTTTTACCCAATGCCAGATAACTTGAATACACCATAGACACTGATCTCATCTTCAAGGAACACACTGGCAAAAATCCCAAGAAGGCCTGGAATCAGCTCAATCTCCTAAACAAATAAAAACCTTTCTTCTTAAAAAAGCAAATTCCGAACTGCTGTTTAAGCTCTTAAATTAGTGGCAATGCTATGCTCCACAGCCTTCTGGACTCTACACTGACTCAAATAAGGTCATCCTATAGGCCTCCTCACACCTCATCAAGGGCCTGAAGAAGCTCTTTCCCTCACTCCGCCACCCCAGTTCAGACATGGCCAAATGCAAATCAGTCTGACCCTTTGCTTCATGGGAACAGTCCAGCCCGAACTGCCGAATGATGATGGATTAAACCCAGATCAGTTGACTCGGAGTGAGTGCATGCAATGTTCAACACTCCGTCCATCATCCCCTTTGGTTTTGCTTTGTTCGCCCTAAGTTGGCAGGGTATGCCCAGACGTGGGTCCCTTGCTCACTTTGCCACTGGATTCAAGCTAGCCTGGCTGATGACGGCTGATTAGCCAGAAACCAGTCCCAGGATGCTTGTTTCCGGTCCAGGGAAAACATGGCTTGGCAGTTCGGGCTGGACTGTTCCCATGAGGCACAGAGTCAGGCTGATTTGCATATAGCAATGTCTGAACTGGGGTGGCGGAGTGAGCTGAAGAATGAGGATGGATTAAACCCAGATCAGTTGCCTGGGGGTGAGTGCTTGCATTGTTCAACACTCCGTCCTTCATCCCCTTTGGTTTTGCTAAATTAGCCATAAGTTGGCAGGGTATGCTCAGACGTGGGTCCCTTGCTCACTTGGCTACTGGATTCAAGATAGCCTGGCTGATGGGGGTTATGAACCCGAAACCGGTCCCAGGATGCTTGTTTCCGGTCCAGGGAAGACATGGTTGGGCAGTTCGGGCTCCCATGAGGCGCATGGTCAGACTGATTTGCATATGGCCATGTCTGAACTGGGGGGTGGGGGGGCGGGGTGAGCTAAAGAATGATGATGGATTAAACCCAGATCAGTTGACTGGGGGTGAGTGTTGGTATTGTTCAACACTCCGTCCATCATCCCCTTTGGTTTTGGTGATGTTCTTGGAAAGGAAACTGGTGACGCAGTGGAAAAATTACTGGTTTTATTTGTTTGCTACATTTGTTCAGGGCAGGGGGAATGTTCTGCACTTTGAGGACTGGCTCTGCTGAGCCTCCATTCTTTTTTTACCATGGCTGTGCAGTGGCAAACGATAGTCTCTAAGCACAAATGTTAACTGCATTAGTGCACATTAGTTTGGGAAATAATGGCTGTTAATCCACCACTGCTTATGTATGGATCATTGCTAGAGATTGACATTAACAGTCTTTATTGCCCACTCCAGGCAAAAACCCTTAAATAACATCTTGCAATAGAATGCTGTCACTGGCTCAGTCAATCACAATGCTGTGACTTAGACTATGCTGCTCATTGATCTTCCACTCTATATTTATAGTTTTACGAATCTTCCTGTTCAGTTTCCAAAAGCACAAGCATTTGCTTTCCAAATGGCTAGTTTTAATAGGGCTGATTTTCTTACAGGAGTCATAAAAATGCAGGTAATTTACCTAAAAGTTGTATTTTTCTGAAACATTTGATAACTTTGTTAGTTCAGTGTTCTTTAATCTTGCCACTTTGTCTCCCATTTCATTATTTTTTAATTCATTAGGTGGGTATCCCTGCTTTGTTTGGTTTTAAAAATGTATATTAAGTCATGAGTGTGTTATTTGTATACAAATTACACACAAGTTATTGGCCTGAAAAAAAGAACAACTGGGTGGCTAGAGTATTATCAGCGCATTGCATACACTTCAGATATAGTATTCAAAGAATCTCAGTATTTTCGAGAGTTATGGGTGCTCAGCAAAAACGGGGTGGGGAGGCAGAGGAGAGGGATCACCCACTCACATACTCCCCAAGTGGGGAAATGAAGGTGCTCAAAGTTTCAATCGGAGTTGCGAGCACACACAGTCATAATCATAACGAGTGCTGAGGGTCCTTAAAAGTATTTCTTCTTTATTTGTGTGTACTTTCTTGGAGAATACCAGCCAGCATGTGGACCCTCACTTGGAAATATTAGGCCTGGGCGGAGTTTGCAGAGTTTTACGATGCGAAGTGACAGAAAAACTCTGCCGTGCTCCGCGGAGTTCCGCCAGCGGCGGCGTATGTTAAGTTGAGCTGCTCGGACTGATTTTAAGCGCCAGGAGTTTGTCCCAAGCTGTAAAATCAGCGCACATGGCACTTCGTGTCACACTGGAGGGCGCTGCTCCTTTCTGCCGCTCGAGTAGATACTCTACTCGAGCGGCAGTTTCCTCCATGCGAGAGGCAGATTTCTTAACATGGGTGTCACGACCAGCTGCGGCCGCTGGCATTAAGCAATCTCGCAGACAGGAGGTCCAGCGTGATTTTTGCCTTGTGAGCGCTCGCTAACTTACAGTTGGTAAGCTACATGAGAGAAAAAACTCTGCTCCACGTCGTGGAGTTTTGCAGAGCTCTGCGCTACACACAGGGCGCGAAGTGGGCAATACTCAGTGAACTCTGCCTGTGGAGTAGAATTCTTCGCCCACCCGCTAGAAATAACCCAATGGCTTTGTCAGGGCTTGATGTTGTCGAATTGAGATGATACTGTTTTAACGATCGACGTATAGTAGAAAGGTAAATCAAAATGTAGCTGTGAATTAAAATCTCTAACAGTGTAGTTCCTAATTAAGTAAAGTGAACAAAGGAACTCCTGGAATGGTATCAAGTAACCGCATTCGGTCCCCTGGTTTGCCTTGCGTGTTAGGGCTAATGAAGAACTACTTTAACAGACTCACATTACTTTTTATTATTTTGACTGAGTGAGCTCACAACTCCAATTGATATATTATGGAAGTGCTTCTAGGTTCATTTAAAAACAAAGCTATTGTGTGAAAATAGCGTTTCAATGGTTTATTGTAAAAAGAAAAAAACATGCACACATTTTTTTACATTGATGGAGCAGGTTAATGAACAATATTTTGTTCAGGCTTGTGAAGCCAGACTTCCATAATGTTTAATAAAACTAATATGTTTGCTGCATGTTATTAAATCAACCTAGAATAAGCTGTGCATCATGAACAAATGGGACTAACATTATGCTTATTTGTGCAAAATGCAAAAGAAATAATACAATAATTATTGTCTATTGTCTTTGTCATATACTAACTGCTGCTGTCAAAAATAATAGCATGTGCTTTTAAATGTGCTTTTGTCTTGTCTTTTCTGTGACAAATGCAGTTCCAGATCGGATTGGTATATCAAAGGTAATATATGCTGATTAAATGTGCTTTTGCTAGGTAACATAATTAATGGGTTAACATTTAGCAAAGGGGGTGGGTAACAGAACAAATGTCAATTCTTTAATTAATTGATGTTTTATGTTTGTTTAAATAATAGTTTTCCAAATGAAGCTTAGAGTTGGCTGCAGAAAAATAATGCATTTTGAAAAAGTGACGCAAGAAAAAGTGGCGCAGAAAATTGACGCTTTCTGAAAAGAGGCCTGCTGATGTAAAGCCACAAGAGAAAACTTATTTTGAAAAAGATGAGAAGTCTATAAACTTTTATTGTGAAAAGTTTTGAAAAGAACTGCCAAAGGCGACCATGTGGAGAGGTTTGCTATTGTGCCACGGGAAGCTCAGAACGGACAGGCTCAAGGTTGGGAGGAAGAGTCGCAGCATTTTTGTGTATCACATGAACATCTTTGATACAAAATGTAGCAGCCTAAGGAAGTGTCGCCTAGACTCTGTGCATGAACAATGGGTTAGTGAAAAAGCCCGGACCTGAGGTGGAAGATGTCACAATTTACTGTGGCATGAGGTGGTTCAGCCAATGGGGAGCCAGAATTCAGCTGTTGGAATGTGAAAATAGTTAGTTTAGCCTTAGTTTTAGGGTATAAGAATTGGCTCAAGGAGCAGACTTTTTTTCTGCGCTTCTTGATTCCAGAGGGTCGTGT
Source organism: Lissotriton vulgaris (assembly GCF_964263255.1). Classification (NCBI taxonomy): domain Eukaryota; kingdom Metazoa; phylum Chordata; class Amphibia; order Caudata; family Salamandridae; genus Lissotriton; species Lissotriton vulgaris. The sequence continues at coordinate 2,100,468,111 of NC_141689.1, read as the reverse complement.
TCTGCTGATCGACGAATGTACGTAAGGAAAGGAGACTTTAAAGACTTTGTTTTCAGGCGATGAGGGTAGAGACAGGGAATTAGTTAGGGTTTGGAAATGCTCTTTTTCACTTATTTCTGTTAATGAATAATATTTCTTGAATTAAGCTCTCTTTATAAATGCTGAATAAACTTTTCTTTATGACATTTTCTAATACTTGTTTAATAAAGTTCCAAAACCTAAGTTTTCATGAATATGTTTGAATAAACTTACTAAATGACAAGCTGGTCTTGTTTATCGTAGATAGTTTAAACAACATATTAGATTCATTCGCCTCATGATTCAGCTGCTCTGTTTTTTTATGGGCCTGGTATTGATTGGTAAGTTTGGTGGTAGATGGTGACATCATTTATGCAGAATTTTAGTAGGAGCGCTGGATCAACATCAACTGAAACTGTGGAGGGTACGGATCATCTGGCGTTCTGATTATTCTTTCAGATTTTTCTTTAGTTTAGTCATATTATCTTACCCATGTAAATTGGTACCAACTTCTGAGCTCATCCTATCTTTACAGATGCTGATGGCAGAAAACATTACGTGCCTGTAACAGCATTCTAATTTGCCATTGTCAGTCAGTACCTGGTGCTTTTGTTTACCAGATGTGCGTTATTGATGATAGTTTTCCTACTTTATTTGACATCCTGGAGGATCAGATGGTCAAGCAGGATGCAGCTTTTACAGCTTTTTCCAAAGCAGTGCCTCCCACCGAGCAGAAGTGGTTCTTCGACAACTATCTCGTTGTTGTTCACACATATGTAGATTTGTGGTTATCATTTTGCATTCCTGCCTTAGTTACACCTTTGTTTGAAGCGTCTACCAGATACATGGTATTGGGTGACAACGGAACCTGCAGACCTGCATTTGAATCCCAGCCTCGATACTTGCCCAAAAGGAGCTGAGTAGATCTTAGTAGATGGCGCATGTCCCTGAGAAACCCATTGGTACCATGGGGTTTATAGTATTATTGCAAATATATATACACCCGCTCTAACTCTTTCCTCATCACATCGTCGTTTCTAGAGCACTATCTTTGTGGCAGCCTGGGCTCAGACTTGGGTATGTTATGGAAAGACTGGATGAAAGTAGGACCATTGTTGACGAATATCACACTGTGCTCTGTCAGAAATGAGCCTCTGAGCTACATCTGACAGCCAAAGCCATATAGAATAAATAGGCTTCCCTACGCATGCAGTTACTGACCTTTGGTAGATACAAGGTAATCCACTGAGAAAGTGTGTGTGATGTAATGTGTGGCACAGTGGTCTCCACCCAAATTAGCAGGATTTTGCTTGGCTGCATTAATATACACATAAGAACATTGAAATTATACAACTCTAATAATATTAGTAGCTCTCAATGAGTTTCAATGAACACAAGTAGCTCCCAGTACAGAAATGGATAATTCTTACCTACCAAAGTATTTGAAAATGTAAACTATAGGACAATGGGGCAAAGGTTACACTCAAAACATATTGCTTAAAACGAGAGCAAACCCCGAAATGGAAAAAAGTTACACTGTTCTAAGCATTCATCACATGGAAGAAGAGCATTGAGACGGTTCCTTCGAGGAGATGCAACCAACCACAGATATGTTTCACACAGGCAAAGAACCCTCTAGAACTCCTCGTTACCTTTGTTGGATACACAGTGTTCCTCTAATGGGGATTTCACAGAAAAGTTCTAATGCGTTTTCAAAGAGGAAGCATGGCACTTAGCCATCTTAGTAAAATGGCTGAACGGTGGGGACCTTACAAAAACACAGGTTTGTTTGTCTGGCCCAGCACCTCAAGAGGCAACAGAAATTTATTTGAGGACATCAAAACAAATTTTATTTTCATAGGATACTTTATATCCAAAACTATAGGACATATTAACAAGGAAATAGTGCAGCGCGGTGGCGCAAGCTATTGTTGCTGCCCTGAGATGCGTAATTTTCTAAGTGCAGGAATGCACCGTATTTACAAGAATAGGGCATATTCCTGTACTCATGCAAGCACCAGCACAAAAAAGCAGCCTAGCACCAACGCAGGCATCATTACATCAGTGCAAGGGTGCCTGTGTTGCAGGGATGATTGTTGTTGTGCAGGAAGGGACGTCTTCCTGTGCAAAAACAATAATCAATGGCGGTTTGCTCCTTCTATGTGTGTTGCAAAATGCAGCACACATAGAAAGAGCAAAAAACGAGGAGAAATAAAAAGTATTTCTCCTCATAGCACGACTTACACCTCCCAGTGTCAAAGACCCATTAAACCCCCTGTTGCTTCAGAATACTACATCAAGGAGGACCATATTTACAAGGCACAGTCGAGCCACGCAACATGGCTTCGCGCCGCCTTGTAAATATGGAGCAGGTACAGCGCCACCAGAGAATCGCAAAAAGTGACGCTACGGTGGCACAATGCCCTTGTAAAAATGCCCCTATGGGTGTTCAAGACTACATTGTCAGCATACTTGTTTCAGGGGGGTCTCTCTAGTTAGCACCTCCAACTGCATGCAAGACATGCACATTTTCAGCACAAACCTCATGGCTGGACTCACCTATAGTTAGGTGAAAATGTCAGTTAAAACATACAATTTTAAACTAAAAAGCACTGAAATTAACCAGTTATGGTTTAATGCGCTAACTATAGGTAACTTGTGCCCATTTGAGATATCATCAGTGACGTCACCAGTTACGTCACTTGAACATGTCATGAGTGTAATATGAGGTCAGTCAAGTCATAAATAGTCTATAGCAGGGGCGCAAGTTATAGTGATTTTTGCAAAGAGCTCAGTCATGAACTTGCCTTAGGTAGCCGGTTTGGGAAAGTTCTTATTGCATCCCTTTTTAGGTCTCGCCAGGTGTTGCAGCACAATGCGCTGCTCGCTCTGCGAGACCTCTTGTGATCAAGGCGATTTCAGAAGGGGGCTTGAAGCCCCGCCCATCATTTTCATTGGAAGGCGTCATCGTTTATGGTAAACAGTGGCCTTCCATTGAAAATGAGGCATCTTTGTTACTGCACTTTCGCCTTTTGGGAAGGCCCATCCGGACTGGATCTCTTGCTTCACATCTGTTGTGACAATATTTCTTATCTATAGGGGGCTTGTTATCTAAACAAGCAATGAATCAAAGGATCCAGTGCGGATGGGCCATCCCCTGCATATCTCTAACGAACAGACTTTGTGAACCAGGCCTCCTCGGGTACACGGCTGAGGGTAGTAATCACAAAGGGGCAGCGGTACCGCCAGGGAAACAACTCTTTAATATTCAGTGGCGTGTATTGGTGTCGGCGCATCATCGGGCGCGTGCCTTTATTCTGGGGCGAAACCTTTTCAGCAAAGGGCTGTGCTCAAAAGGATTTCACGTGGATGTTAAAGGTTGGAGGGAATGTAAAAGAAGCCATTAGTTTAGGGAGCAGAGAAAGCCTCCTGCTGGACGGTGACTGAAATCAATTCTGTGGAAGCTGGGCCGGCAGAGAGAAGATGGCGGAAGGGCCTGTATCTCAGCAGACCTCGCGCTTGGGTCATGTCACCCGGGGACCTCCCCCTCTCGGGCGGGCCTTATCGAGGCCACAAGATGTCTGTCCCTTTCTCAAGCGTTCCTATTTGTTTCCTGTCAGATAAGAGGCCCGCTGCTCGAAGGGGCAGCGAGGGAAATGCACAATCAGCGCCTGCTTCCCACTATCCCGCCGGAGGAGGCGCGAGGGACAGATTCCATAAAGCTTGCACATTTGAGGGGAAAACACATTCTTTGTCTACTATGTTTGCATTGACGAAGAGGAACTGTACATTTTACACTACTTTCTTTATGCCACCAGAGCAGCCTGATTTTGCCTTAAACTTAGCTTCATCGTTTACCTTTTTTTGAGGAGACAGGTTAGTTCTTTGCATTTCTGAATAAAAGAACCCAGCACTGTCTGTTCACAGGCTACACCCCCCTCCACAGGCAAAACAATTCGCCACACTCATACCCGCCATAGCAAAATGGTGTGTTGGAAAGGAAAATACCCCCATACCTGAGTAAGTAGTAAGTGGTAAAACAAGCATTTGCAATTCAATAGGTCTCGCATTTACGCGAGTTAAAGCTTTTGGCATTGTAAATGGCAATGACTTTTATTTATGTTTTAAAAAACGGAAACAAAAATAAAAGGCATTGTTATTTGAAATGTCAATAGCTCATACTCACATACATGCGAGACCTACTGCATTGCAAATGCTTTTTTTGTATTTGCAGCGTGGCCGCCCCACACAGCACCACACAGCACTTAGAGTGAAAGCGTGCATGGAGCGCTGCAGATACAAACAAGACAGGGAGCGCAAAACAGTACATGGGCTTCGGTATTGGCGCTTGTCACAGTGCTGTTTAAAAGTTGATCAACTTTTTGCCAGTAAAGTGGAGTACGTGGAAATGGAGCCTGGAGTGGACCTGTCTCAAAGTCGGTTTTCAATAGTATGCCTGCGACGCGGCACACTTAAATCCTTGCACAAGAGCACACCATGCATTGATACCTAGTGGACAACAGGGTCACACAAGAGTACAGGCTGTCCCAACACTGGTGCATAACAGGGTCACATGAGTGTGAGTCTGTGCCCGTCATGCCAACATGCGTCCGTGTCCCATGTCTCTACATCTCCCCGATGCCCATTGACCCTTACCTGTAGCGCCTTGAGCGGGGCCAAGAGGTCATGGCTGGAGGACGCAAGGACAAAACTAAGCTCAGAGGATCACTCTGTGCGAACATCTGGGCTGCAGAGAAGCCCAACTCTACCTAGTGCCGTAAGTCGCAGGGAACGCTATATTAGAAAACTCAGCTCACTCGTAAAAAGCACTCTATCACTCAGCCCTAGCCTTTCCCCTTCTGCCTTTCCCTCTCTGTTTAAACTGTGCGCTCCTCTTATCTCGCCAATACCCAACCCATGTTTTTATCTTTTTACCTTTTTACCACAGCATTCTTCCTCCCTCTGTCTCCATCGCCCTGTTTGCTGTTAAACCCACCCCAGCGTCTCTTGTCTCCTCTCTTCTCTGTCGCTTCATGTACTTCCTCCCTCCCCTTTTTCCTCCGACCTGTTCCACACTCCTCTGCTGTAACCTGCACTCTTCTCTTCCCTTTCTGGGTCCTGCGCCCGCTTCACCCCTCTGTTTGCAGCATGTGCCTCTAAGCCTTAGAGTCTAAGGTGATGAGCTATGCCTCCGAGGGGGTGTGAGAGGAACAGAAAAGGGGGTGTGGAGGACATGAGGTAAGATTAGAGCTGGTTTTAGTTAAACTGCACAACACAAAGATATGCGCAGACAGGGAGCCCCCTCTTCGTACCGCCCACCCCCTCCCCCCCCTACCTAGGGGCTGGCAAAATTTATGGATATGCTCTCCTTTCAGGTGCCTCTGAAGTCTGACATAATTTATTTGTCCTACCAGTCATGCCCAGGAGTAGGTCGCTGTCTGCTCCCAGCAGAGAGACAGAGTGGGGTGGGGCGGTTGGACAGGGGCACAAGGTGGAGGTCCTGCAATTGTTAAGGCTATGTAGACATTGTGTTGGTGTATACACACATTTACAAGATATACAGGTCAAACTAGCTAAAGCACACACACACACACACACTATGTATTACATTTTTTAAGGCTATGCAAACAAGCATTTGCGAGACTTTGAGCTACTGGCATTGTAAATGACAAACCTTTTATCTATGCGGTTTTTGAAAACATATAAATAAAAGGCATTGCCATTTACAATGCCAATAGCTTAAAATGTTGCAAAGCGAGACCTATTGCATTGCAAATGCTAGTTATGTCTTGCCTTCATTAGCTTTTAGCTGTTTGTGGTTGAAAACCTAGTACCAAAACATGCATGACTTGCTCTCTTTATGTCTTTGGTGGTAAATTATGGAGGTGCATGATCCAAAATTGTCAAACCACCAGATTATGAAAGCAGGATTGTGGTGTTGGTAATGTGTATCAAGAATGTTTGTGTACATTTGTTGTGTGGCATTTTGTCGTATTGGTGATATGTTTATTCTGTTGTATGTGTTGCTGTGTTGTATGCTGCATTATTGCAATATGATTTTGTTGTGCTTTACTGGAACTATTGGACTTTGTTGTGATCTGCCCTGCTATGTTTTCATTGTTTTGTTATGTTGCTTTATGCATGTTATTGTACTATGTTCTCTTGTTCACTTTAGATATGTCAACAAATGCTGCAACTTTTCCAGTCAAAGCAGCACAAGCTTTGAAAGTTCCTCTGACATGCAACCATTTACCACAGTTTACGGTGACAAAACAGCACTCCTACAGCACTTCAACTTTCAACTACTTAAGACAACAGTTAGCCCAAAACTGTGGCATAGACTGTGTATTTTAATGTAGCGTTTCTACTGCACACGTGAGGTGAAATGGCTCCTGTACTACACCAATACTTACAATGGGCTATGGGTGAGCCCTCTATTTGACACTGGTTGGATTCCTTGTCAATATAAATTGCTTGCATTTTATCTGATAGAGTTCATTCGTCTTCCTACATTTATCCCTCCCACAGCTTGCTGATCATTTATTTGCTTGGATGAATTTTATCCTTTCACTACTTTAATTTATAGAACTGTTTTTTGTGTGCTTTTTGCGCAACATAGCAGTATATGCATTTTTTCGGTAACAAATTTTCATCTGCCAGGAGTGTCTTTTCAGATATCCATCTTAGCGGCTCACATTTTTGATTTCATGCATTATCCTCGAGCTGTACTGCAAATTAAAAACCGCTTCAAATATGTATAACCTTGCTATTCTGTACCATTCTGAACACAAAAAAGAAACCAAGCCAAGAGATGCTATCCCATCTTCCTGAGAAATAGGTATAGTGGTGAGTCTCCGGGTTCTGAACTCGTTAAAGATCCCTTTGGCTCTGTTCCACCATAAATGTTATATAAATGTTTGGTTTATTCTGATGTTTCCTCTCATCGGAGGTGTCAAGTACAACCATTTGAATGAAACTTAAATTCCTCGACTATAAAAGTGCCAGCACAGGTGTTAATGTTAGAAGGCCATTGGACAGTTACAGTCCATCAGTTATAAGGCCTCAGCAGCTAAAAATTGAGGCTTCATAGTTGAGCTAAACCAAGGACAGTGCCAATGCTGTTCTCTTGATGGTGACTTGGTAGGACAAATGGCCTTTGCCAAAAAGAACAACACCCTCTCTGTGAAGTTTAGCAAATGAGAGGGGAAAAGCGTGTGACTTTTCCTGTAAGTGTAATGTTGAACATTTTTGTGCCTGAAAGTTCATCACCTCCATTAGGATTATGGTAAACTTACTATCTTTTAACCAGAAAAATACTGCATTTCCTCTTCAGCGATTGTTTATGCTATTAGAGTTTAATGAAATAATTCTAAATTAACCCATTTTAACAGTTAAAGAAAATAGCCTAAGCCACCTGAGGAAAAACAGCATATTTTGCCCTAGATGGAACCAATATTGCACTAAAATATCCCTCCACACAATTCAAGCTCTGTCCTTAAGTCCATCACTGCCCTGTCCAACACCCTTCAACCCTGTAGACTCATTGCTTAGAGTATGATATTCTTATAGTGGTGTGGCTCACTGGTTAGAGGCGGCAGACCCGTAAGCAGAGGACGGCCCGGGACCAGGGTTCGATTCCCGACGCGGCAGGGTTGTGGACCATGGTCAGCGGGCTCGATAATTCTCGCCTCGGTGCCTACTCCAGTCAGGGACCACACTCGGCAACTCTGGGCATTAGCTTGCCTCATCTTCACAACGGCCCCCCCAGACCGCTGGGGATGCTTGGTCGCACCTTAGAGATACCTATTAGGGACCATCTCTCAGGGTGAGCCAGGACGGGTTCCCCAGCGGTCGAAGCGCGGAGATACTCCTCCGGGAGTCGATTCCTAGCGCTATATAAACCCACAATTAAATTAAATTAAATTAAATTAAATTATCCTCTTCATCACCCTTTCTCCTTATCGGTAAGGAGGAAAAGATTTGCGAAACACTGGGAGCACAATACTGGCAGAAAACAGTTCACAACTATAAGTTATGGAAAAGGTAAATATGATCTAACACATCGCTCAATGCACAATGAAAGCCAGTTCCACAGTTTTCTATGTGCTTACATAAACACAATGCCATCATCATAGCAACCCATCTTAGGGAAAAGATTGGTAGATCCCAAGATATTTTAAAAAGCTGGTATCAGCAAACTAAAATGGCTGCTACTGACTCGGCCTCCTGGCAATGAGGGCTTTGTGGTAAGTGAATCATGAGGTGTCCGCGTGATGCGTGAGCGTTTCATTATTGCTGTGTGCTGGGAGTGCCATGAATCCATTGTTCAGGTTTATGCGTCGCTGAATCTTCCATGATACAAATTGAAATGAGTAGAAAACATCTTTCATTAGAAGAAATTCCGTGACCATTTCTTTTTAGCTAATTGTTTCAAAGCAGAATGGTTTAATATCATTTTGAGAACTCAGCTCCAGACAGCTGGACATCCAGATGGAAAGCAAAACATGGATAATAATTGATAACATTCACTCCATCCAAAAACAACAGAACATGCAGCGTGCGGTGGCAAGAGGGGCGCCAGACATGATAAAAAACACAAACGGGGATTTGCTGTCCTGACACCTAACTGGAATGTGCTTCCGCTCTGCACTGAGATTTTCTAATTAAATAAATACTAGGTCTACTGATGATTTGCCCGTTCTCCGTTGTATGTCCTTTTGTTATTTTTTAACTTTACTGGATAATGCAGAAAAGTTTACTTTACTTTTCTTTGTGTGGTAAGAGAATACTCATTCACAGAGCTAAACAAGCATTTGCAATGCAATAGTTCTCGCATTAAGAAAGTTTGAGCTATTGGTATTGTAAATGACACATTTTTTATTTATGTTTTGTTTTTGAAAATAGCGAAATTAATAGCTTTGTCATTTACAATGCCAATAGTTATAACTTTCGCAAATGTGACACCTATAGCATTTGTAATGCAATATGTGTTGTATTACCTGACTTACATGTATCGATATTACAAATAACAATGACTTTTATTTATTTTTTAATAATTAGTACTTAAATAAAAGTTATTGTAATTTATAATGGCAATAGCTTAAACTTTTGTAAATAACTTTTGTGAAGATTATGTTCAGTGTATTTTATTTTGACAAAAATCCAAGAACAGAAGTGTAATATTAACATCCTTTTGTTACATTTGTAATACAGCTTGAAACATTGAGAGAACATATTTGAACCAGTTGGGTGATGTTGTGGTGGCGAACAAGTGATGCTGTGGCGGTCAGTGATGCTGTGGTAGCGTACAGTAATGTTGTGGTGCCCCTGAGTGATGTTGTGGTGGTGCTGAGTGATGCTGTATGCTATGCTAGGTTTTGTTTTGCTATCCTATGTTTTGTTTTGCTATGCTATGTTTTGCTATCCTATGCTTTGATTTGTTATGCTATGCTATGCTGTGTTTTGTTATGCTGTGCTGTTTTGTTATGCTATGCTATGTTTTACTATGCTATGCTTTGCTATGCTATGCTATGTTTTGTTATGCTGTTCTATGTTTTGTTATGCTATGTTTTGTTGTGTTTTATTATGCTATGCTTTGTTTTGCTTTGCTATGTTTTGTTCTGCTATGCTATATATTTTGTTTGGTATGCTATGCTATGTTTTGCCATGCTATTATATGTTTTGTTTTGCTATGCTATGTTTTGTTGTGTTTTGTTAAGCTATGTTTTGCTATGTGTTGTTATGCTATGTGTTGTTCTGTTTTGTTATGCTATGCTTTGTTATGTTATGCTATGTTTTGCTATGCTATGCTATGTTTTGTTTTGCTATCCTATGCTTTGTTTTGTTATGCTATGCCATGTTTTGTTTTGCTATCCTATGCTTTGGTTTGTTATGCTATGCTATGTTTTGTTGTGTTTTGTTATGCTATGCTATGTTTTGTTATGCTATGCTTTGTTTTGCTATCCTATGCTTTGTTTTGTTATGCTATGCTATGTTTTGTTGTGTTTTGTTATGCTATGCTATGTTTTGTTGTGTTTTGCTATGCTATGTTATGCTATGTTTTGTTATGCAATGCTATGTTTTGTTGTGTTTTATCATGCTATGCTTTGTTTTGCTATGCTATGTTTTGTTTTGCTATGTTTTGTTATGCTATGCTATGCTTTGTTATGCTATGTTTTGTTATGCTATGCTATGCTAAATTTAGTTTTGTTATGCTATGTTGTGTTTTGTTATGCTATGCAATGTTTTGTTATGCTATGATGGTGAGGGTGTGTGAGTGAGGGTGTGTGAGGGGGGTGAGGAGGTGTGAGGGTGGGTGAGGGAGGGTGAGGGTGTGAGGGTGAGTGCGGGTGTGAGGGTGAGGGTGTGTGAGGGTGTGTGGGTGTGAGGGTGAGGGGGTGTGAGGGGGTGTGAGGGGGTGTGAGGGTGAGTGAGGGTGAGTGAGGGTGTGTGAGGGTGAGAGGTGTGTGAGGGTGAGAGGGTTGTGAGGGTGAGGGGGTGTGGGGGGTGAGGGAGGTGAGAGGGTGAGGGTGAGGGGGTGTGATGGTGAGGGGGTGTGAGGGGAAGGGGGAGTGGGTGTGAGGGTGAGGGGTGTGTGGGGGTGTGAGGGTGAGGGGGTGTTAGGGTAGGGGTGTGTGAGGGGGAAGGGGAGTAGGAGGGTGAGGGTGTGTGAGTGTGAGGGGGTGTGAGGGTGAGGGGGTGGGTGAGGGTGTGAGGGTGAGGGTGAGGGTGTGAGGGGATGTGGGGGTGAGGGTGTGTGGGGGTGAGGGGTGTGAGAGGGTGAGGGGGTGTGAAGGTGAGCGGGTGAGGGGGTGTGGGGGGTGAGAGGGTGAGGGGGTGTGATGGTGAGCGGGTGAGGGTGTGTGGGGGGGGTGAGGGGGTGTGAAGGCGAGGGGGTGAGGGTGAGGGGGTATGTGGGTGAGTGGGGGTGAGGCGCGTGCTTATGCTGGTTTTCTTCTGGGATTAAGCCTGTCTTCATTCAGATGCTGCCTGTGAGCCTGCTTTCAGCCTTGCCTAACGGGAGGGGCCTTGCTGTGTCTGAAGGTGACAATGGTAGTTCTTTAACCCTCAGGAACCCTGTGGTTCCGACGTCAACATAGTTCAGCACTCGCACCTTTCCCCTCACAGATCACACGCCAGACACATGCTTATAAACGACTCCAGCTACCAGATGCGCGCCTAGTTCAGTGCCTTAATGCAGGACGAGTTTGTCTTATGTTCGAAATAGACCCTTTCTCTCATGCAGAATAACCGATCACGCTTCTTTAACAAGCGGGGGTTGGTGTGATTCCTTCCCGTAATCACGGGGCTGTCATTAAAAATTGGGTTACTCCCATACAGACAGACCTCGGCAAAGATAACTAAAAAACGGCAGTTCTGCTCTTCACTCACTACCAAGTGGCAGTTCTCAGAAATAACTAATCATCAGTTCTTTGGTAACAAGGACTTAATGGAAAGTTGGAAGGGAGCTATTTCTCCATCCTATTCACTTCAGTGAACACTCCAGCGACAAGTATACAGGCAACTCCCTTCCACTGCCTGAGGAACAAGTCATCCTCCATTATGTGCCATGCCAAATAAGAGGCATCCAAAATGGGCCTGCTGACCCAGTACTCAGACTCGCAACACAGAGGGTCCTACTACCATACATGTGCTACACATGCACCACACACACACACACTCACACACTCGACATGCACTCAGGATGTCAGCACTAGTTTCAGGGTTTCACATCGCAGGGGAACTTCAAAAACACAGTAAGTTTCCACCACCGCTTAATGTGATACAGCCAGAATATGGACAAGCAGCCCACTGCTTACTCTGAGGGCATGCTTTGTACACCTGTCCTTGTGACAGGAAAGGTCCTAGACTTCCCATTGTCAAAGAAAGGTCTAGGACTCTGCGCATATTACATTATGGTGACACCAGGGCCAAAATAAAAGGCAGGATACCAATTTCACATGCAGCTGAGTACTGAGGTAAGGGTTTATGCTGGTTTACATTTCATAGGACATACCCTTCCCATCACCTTCTTTTAGAAATGCAGACTCATTTCAGTCGCAAATTAGTACATAGTTAAAGTGCCTAATGCGTTTAGCACTTCTGTAGGAATACTTTAAGACCAAATAAGGCAGAATAGGTCTCCACCAAACACATTAGTCAGGACTTTATGTACTCAGAACTGCTAATGTTGTCTGTCACTGCACTGTGAGGTGACCTGCTGACAGGTAGTGCTATCCAATACTCCTCAATTTAACTGTTTAGGCTTTAAACAGATGGTGAATTTAAATTTCTTTACAGCTTTCAAACTGCACGTCATCAGGCCACTGCAGATATTCTGGAATTCTGAGATCAAGACATTTTTTGAGTTCATCTGTTCCATGGCCTCAATGTGCTATTTGCATGTGCAGCATTAATCTACTCTTTTGTCTCAATGGACTCTATGTGCTCTTCACACCTGCATCTTTAACATGGTTTTTGCACGTGCACCTTTTAACCTTTTTTTTTTTACAGTCATCACAATTTAAATAAGAAACTTTGCTCATAGTTTGCAGAGCCAAGGTCTATAGCCCGATCGAATCTCTGCAGTTGCGATGCATCCAGGATGCCAAGGCATGGAACGTCGCGTCATAAAATACTATGATGGCACTGACTAACCACTTGTAAATATATTTGAAAAATGCATCAGCACTCGGCAGTAATCACTCATCATAAGCAGGTGAAACCCTCACACTGTTATTGAGTCTTTTAAAAGGGCTTTGAGGATTTTCATATGAATTCTGGTCCATCAAAAGTTTCATTGCAGTAGGACTACCTAACAAATCCACCCGAGTGCAGAAAACATAACAACTATTTATTTCAACATGAGCTGACAAGATTAGGGGCTTCTATATTCTCAAGCAGTGTCACAAAGATATGCTTTAGTATACATTGAACAGGAAAATGGGGAATTACTGCATGTTTATTCCCGGAGGGCTGCAAAATGTCAACAATTTATTTGCCTATATGGAAAACAAATTATTGCATTTGCCCCTCTAATCTGCAAACCTACAACACAACAAGCAAGTAGAATAAGAGCTGAAATTTGGGTAAGGATGATTATTAGACAGGTAGGGCCCGTTGTAGGTAATATTGATTTACCGATTTTCAATTACCGAATTTTACCGATTCGGTAATTGAAAATCGGTAAATCAATGTGGTTGACATGTAGGTATTTCCAGATGTGGAAATACCGATTCTGTAACATTCGGTATTTACCGATTCTGTAAATACAGAATCGCCATTTCCCATTGATTCCTATGGGCTTCAAAGGCCATAGGGATCAATGGGAAATACCGATTCTGTATTTACAGAATCGGTAAATACCGAATTTTGCAAGGGTGCAGGGGGTGTCACTTTGACACCCTCTGGCACCCCACAAATAGGCATGTGCGCCATGTGGCACACAGACATGCCCTAAGGGCATGTCTGTCTGTCACATGGCTAGGTGTGCATGCACACATGTGCATGCACACCTGAAATCGGTATTTTAACACACAATAGGATTGTGTGGTAAAATACCGATTTTGTAGGGCCTTTGGGACTCAGAAGAGTCCCACCTACATCTGAGATTTACCGAATCGGTAAAAATACCGATTCAGTAGTTTACAGAATCGGTAACTTTACCGAATCGGTAAAGTTACCGATTCTGTAAAATTGTGCCCCTACATTTCAAATCATGTATACCGGTCGGTAACGGCCGAAAATACAGATTTTCGGCCGTTACCGACCGACCTACATCTGGCCCGTAATTCTGTAAAACAGGTCTAAACAACAAAAGCACAAAAATCCAAAACGAGACAATCATAAACAAAAGATTGGTGCAGAAAAAAAGTTAAATGAAAAGAAACGATGTAGGAGGGAAATCTGCAAGAGGTTATTAAAATCTGAAAATTTACCTCTTCGGAGATTAGGTGTTTAAAAGAGCTAGGTACTGCCTCTACTGCAGACTCTTACTTGGCAAAATATACACATACTAAACAAAGTGGAATGCAAGAATAACAAGTGCTGTTTTGTGTGTTAAGCCTATTGCCTCAGCTGTGATGACCGTGGGACTACAGCTCCCAGAATACATCAGTGTGAGGCTGAGCAGCCATGTGCTCATCTCTCCCTCCCAGCCGATCAGGGGCCGGTCCCAGTCAGCAGCGCGGGGACCGGTAAGTTTCACTTTCCTGTCTGAGGGCGGGGGGCCCTGAGCTGGAAACCGCCTCGGAGGAAGAGACCGCCTGTGAGGGAGGGTGAGACAGACAGGGGAAGAGAGAGGAGAGAACCGAGGCGGAAGAGAGGCAGAGCACAGAGGCAAGCGAGGAAAGGGAGCACGAGAACGAAACCGAGGGAGAGGCGAAAGGAAACAAAACATGGCCGAGCGATCAAAGAAACCATAGAAGGGAAAAGGGCATAAGAGCATTCCTGTGGAAGGAGGAGAACGGAGGAACGCAGACTACAGAGGGGGGACACCCGGGTGACTGGAGGCAGTGAGACCCGCGAAGGAAGGGGAAAGGAACTGACGGTCATCAAGTGAAAGGAAAGCCGAGGCAGCCGGAGGACGTCGAGTGAGCCAACAGGAACTGAAAGAAAACAAGCGAAAGCGATCCTATTACACGGCAGCGAGTGGTGCGCGTGCGCCAGGCATATGTCTTCAATTATCGCGCCGGGCGCGATAATTGAAAACATATGGGCTTTGGTGAGCGTAACAGACACCAATAGGCCATAGGCGGAGCTACGCGACCACCTATGGCCTATTGCGTGTTCTGTTATAAAACAGCACGCATGCAAAGCCCAATCAAAATGGACCTTGAAATGCACATGCATGAGCTGTGTGGAATTTGAAGGCCCATTTTTGAAACCCTAGTAAAAGGGTTTTTCGCTCGCTTCACCTGCGAGCCCTAACAAAGACGAACCGTTGTTGTCTTTGAGTTCACTGAAAGCTCCCTCGTGTGTTCAGTTTCGCATTTGATAAATCCTCCAGTTAATTTAGTACTGACATTTCTTGCAATGTCTTCAGCGCATAAATGAAATCGTACTTGATCGTGCAGGGTTTTTAAAACTAACAACAAAACACCTGTTTCGGAACACATGTGAAGGTATATTCATATTGCTATTGACGCTATACAGCGCCTACGCAGAACCGGAGATGGTTTTAACCTCAAATGAGGCAATATGTCCCAATGAACAATAGATAAGCAGCACACACAATTGGCATACTTACTTAAATAAGCATTGCATCTCAAGTATACTCAAGATCAGTTCATTTAGAAACCGGGAAGGTTTATTAAATACATTTAGGTGCAATACAGAAGGCAAAAATAATAGTTAAAACGCATGGTTAATGAACATAATGAATTAGCATAAGGTGCAATCAGATGCAATACACTGCTAAAATTGCACTGTCATCATAAGGTGATCAAAATGACAAATCATGATCCAAAATGTAATGCGGCATCATTTACCACCATCTCCTAAATGAATATTAATGCAACCCCTTATGACTTAATGTCATCAGACATTACAAATCTAGTTACACTCAAAACCATAAAGTCTCATATAATGAATATGCCTGCAGTCGCCCAGGCAGGAAGAGCGTTGAAAGTATCAAAAGGCTTCCTCTGGAGTTCTTTGAGAACAGCATGATAATACTGACATTTTGTTACAAGTGATGAACAGAGAATGAAAATACACACATTAAGGCTGTTTTAGAATTCAAGATGGAGGTAAGGCCTAGTTCGCACCTAATTTATTCAAGCACAGGAAAATTCAAGTTTGCAAAATGCAGCTTCTTCTTTTTAGTGCAAAAATGTTCCTAACGATTGGTATACAAATTGTATATATTCAAAATCATCCCTATCTTCACCATGCCCATTTCCCTACCCAGAGAGCAAACTGCAAAGAAAAAAAATAGGTTTCCAATGTAAAAAAAAATCAAACATCACATTACACAAATATAGAAAAAACATATTTGTTAAAAATATAATAACAACTTGTGGAAAGTCACACGAGCAAAAACTTATATGATCTATTCACGAGAGTGCAAATGGGTCATATTTCGGCAAACAAGTGCTAGGCCTACGTTTTTAAAAAGGGAACGTAATTGGAAGAATATCCATGTGCATCATCTACAGGACCGTAGATGCAGGACATAGAACAGTCAGAACGGTAAGTAAAATGTACTCGTCATACTCACCCTTGTACACACACTTGTATGGTTGTACGTCCCTTGCACAGTTTCTATAAAATAACTTTTGACATGAGTCTCCTGATGTGTGCTACATTAATGTGGCACATTTTTCAAAGTGGCGGCTCGTCTGCTAAGGCGGAGGAGAGTCCCCCACTGCTGTGCAGCAGCGAAATAAAGGAAAAATAAAATCATAATAACTTGAGGTTATCATCATTTGATTGTGTCCTTCTGCGGCAGCCCTGCAGAGCAGGGCAGGAGGGACTGCTCTGACACAAAAGCAGGCGGAATGGCGAGCACACTTTGCAAGTGCGCATGAATGTTTGGCCGGCCGTCTGGGGCGGGCCAAACATTCATGTGAACTTACCATGCTCTCCACGCAGGCTGGATTACAGCCTGGGTGGAGAACATGCCCAGGCTCCTATTCCCTGGCTGAGCACCCAATTGCGACGCTCAGACCAATCACAATGCCGCTTTGTCTCATTGTGATTTGCTTAGGGAAGTCTGGGCACTTACCAATCACAACGCTGTATTGCAGCGTTGTGATTGGGTTAGGAAGCCTGAGTGTGCTACCTGTTCTGTTCCGGTGGAAGGACGATGAGGAAGAGAGACACAGCGGTACTGTAAGTTTTAATTTTTATTAATTTTTTTCATTCTTGTTAACCCCCCGTACTACACCCCCAGCCCATCACCACCCTGGAACGGTGCCGGCAGTGACTGATTGTTTGCCAAATGAGTCCCGGGAATCTGGAACCCGCCCATAATGGTACTCCTTTTTGCATGGGTGAGAACCTTCTGCATGCTTAGACTATAACACTGTTAACGGCTGGTGGCAGCCATTTCAATAATGGGGCACAAGCCTTTTTATGGAACATTCAATGGGGAAATTTCCTACTGGCACACTCTGCTAAATATGTGTAGTAGGTCATAACTGGAACCTCTCTGACCTTATGTACACATGCAACTGCTTGTTTATGTGTATGGTGTGATCCTGGGTTGGCGTTAAGTCTGTGTGTATTAAGGCCCTAACAGTTGTAGGGCACCTCATAAGGTCAGTAATATTCACAGTGAAATGTTTTCCAGCACATTCCGCTACGCTGTTCATTTTGACTCCTAGCTCACTCTGGAATTCATTGCAAGGCCAAGCACATTGTCTGACTTCTAATACTATTTCCATCGAAGAACAATTACGCCTTCATTATAAATGAGCCGGAATAGGATGAAGTGTTTACCGAACAAGGTAAATACCATTACCCTGAGGTAAGGTATGTACCATGTGTGGTAAATTCCTCCTATTCCTAACATGAGCAATTGGTATTTAACACACCCAACTGTGCTTTTTTTCTGTTTTTACAGGCCTTTTGTTCCATTACATTTTGGCAGTTTTGACCTGCCGGAATCAATCTGAGAAAAACGACAAGGCCGTGATAACTAGTACGCTTGTAATTCTGATCCATATGCATGGGAATGTAGCCATGCACCTGTATTAATGGCCTCAGTGATTTGACAGAAACTGTGAACTAGTCCCAGCAAGTCAAGATGTGACTTAGGAGAGAGCAACACAACACATGGACGTAGGCTTTGGCCTGATGGCACAAACAATGGCTGCCTGCACCATCACCTCACTCAATGCTTCGTGCTGAAGGAAGCGATTGTCTAGATGGAATAAATAGTGAAATTTGCATCCATTAACTGAGCTATGGCCAACTGTATGGAAAATGCACTCTGCTATGAAACGCTCCACCCAAAAGTTTGGGGCAAACTTAAAATTAGATAGACACTCGGAAAGGTCAGCTGGTACAAAGACTAGATATACGCTAGCCCCTCCAGCCTCAGCAGTGTTCACCTTTCACCTTTGGAGCTCTGCACACCCTTGTAGAGAAGACAAGGACCAGCAAGAGGATTGTGGCTGCCTTCATTTTTGGAACCATAACCCTGAAAAGTAGATAAGTACTCTGCTGCTGAAGGAACCAAGAGGAGGAATGCCCTGCACGGAGAGAACCTACTCTGTTCAGTTGGAGCCGAGTCCCATGTTCAACAACTTAACGTGAGGAGATAAGAAGTACGAAACATGCTAAGACATGGCACCTAGCACTGCTGTCCAGCCAAAAATAGTTAATCTCCACTGAGAGGTGTGCCTGCTACTAATAAGATTGACTATGTGTGGGGTTCATCTTCCAGAAGCACATGAGCCTGCACCCTACATTGATGTAAACCCATTCTGCCATTGCACTGATGCCTTTTAAGGGTTGTGAGCCTGCACACCTCATCTACTGGAGATTTCCGTCAAGTGACATGAGGACCAGGCATGTGACCTGCACCTTTGCTGCACCTTTTCTTCGGTCAACGTGAGGACCTGACCAAGGCTGTGAGCCCGCACCCTGACTGCCTCTGCGCCTTCTCTTCAAGGAAGTTGAGGACACAGAAGGGACCATAATTCTGTGACTAGAATCCTGATGCATCTTTTTCAAACAACATGAGGAGCCCCAGAGCCTGTTTTGCACCCTGTATCTTCGCTGCAGTCCCCCTTTATATGTTAGGGACCACCCGAGCACCCTGGAGGTACTTGGCATTTTAGTGTGCTCGGAGTAGGGCTCTGGGGTTTGCATTTCGAATGACAGTGGCATTACCTGGTACACAGATTGCTTATCTGCCCGAGTCAAGCAGGCCCTGGAGAAATGGCCTAACACTGTTGGCAAACAGAGCAAGTAATGGAGTATGTAGACCTCAGCTCATGAGGCTTAGGTGGAAGCAATGACTTTGGATGAGTTGAGAGCAGCCTCAATTATGGCATTTGTGGTTAATTATGCTAGTGTGCAGGGTTTTTCTTGAGCCAGAGCAATGTCAAGATGCCTACGGTAAGGCTGAAATGGCTGTTAGTATAAGCCCATCAATAGATGAATACCACTAAGTGTGCATCCCTATTCATTTTCATGTGTCCCTGTTTCACCCACTAGCCATACCCCGATCCCTACACCCACAGAATTATCCAAAATTGGCCCTTAGAAGACTGGAGCTTGAGGTTGTGTTGCGGTTTGCTAGGGAAGAGAGATTCTTTGAGTGAGAAGCGAGACAGTCTGCATGCACTAGGCATGTCAAGGAGCACACAATGATGCAAGAAGAGAAAGGCAGAGTTAGAGCAGAAGAGGCTTCTCAACACTGTTGAGCTCCAGAAATTAGAGCTGGAAACTCTGAAGGCGACCCTCATGTCAGTTTAAAGGATTTCGTTTCAAACTACACTTTAGGGGCTGAAGTGATTTTGTAGTTGAATGGGTTTGACCTTGCATGTGATTTTGCTGATAAAGCAGATGCTTGTTCTGAGGAGACTACACCCATTGGGTAATAAAGCTGTTATGAAATTATTAAGTAATAATAATTTCATAATAACAAGGTGTTGGTGTAAGCACCTATGAAAACAGTGGAAAACTTGGCCACTGGCTTTCAGTTGTACATTTAGTATGAAGTGTGGTGTTGGATGGGCCAGATGCACCCTTGCCTTTTCCATAACTTAGAGATGTAATCACCTGTATAATGCTCTTGGTGTTTCGATAATCTTCTCCTCCTTACAGGTAAGGATAACAGGTGATGAAGAGGGTAGGAATATCAAACTCTAACCAATGACTCTAAGGGGCTGAAGGGGGTAGGGCAGGGCAGTGACAAGGTCAATGTGCTCACCGTGGTTGCTAGACCACAGGAAAGAGCTTGGATTGTAGAAATTGTAGTGCAAGTGCTAGTTGTACCTTGGCTTTGTAAGCCACCAAAAAGGAGCTCGACACACAATTTGGGAAACACTGCATTTGAGATAATAGGTTTGAAAGTCTGTAGTGATGAAGGTCCACGCAGGAAAGATAAAATTCAGGAAGCTTTATTGAAGATAGTTAAAAGTACAACAAGTAGACATTTTCTTAAGAGCAGCCCCACCAGGAGCAGCCTGCCTGCTGCTCAGCCAATGCTCAACTGTCACTTCACCTCACAGTCTCCCAACATTCCGAGCACATCATGACTCCAACATTCTATTGAGCACACAGCACAAACACTGCCTGAGCAGGAGGTGTAAATCACATAACAAGAGCAGGATTCTAAATGTCCCTTTTCCTTACACAAGAGAAGCACAAGCCCTGTAATAGAATAATAAGTAACGAGAGTGAACCAAGGAAGAACTGCAAGAAGGAACAACGATGAAACAGAATAAATGTCAGAGAAAAGAACTAGAAAGGCAGAGCGAAGAGACAGGTGGAAGAAGACGGGGAGGAAACAATGGGTAATAAACACAAAAGGAAATGACCCATGCTCTCCAACAACGAATATAAAAAGAATGCAAATAAGTAAATGAATAGGAGAGACCAAAGAGATAGGTGAAAGAAAACGTAGACAAAGCAAAGGGTAAAAAAACACAAATAGAAATGACGCATACTCACCAAAAAGCAGCCAGAGGAGTTGCCTGAGGTGGGGTGTGATGTAGGTGTGTCAGGTAAGGTCACGGTAGAGTCTGGCTGCAGCGTTGTATATGGATGGAAGTTTCTATGGGAGGTTTGCTGTGATTCCTACATAGGGGGCAGTGCCGTAGACCAGTCAGCTGGTGATGAGGGCCGGTGCCACAGTGCGTCTCATGTGCAGGGGTAGTCACGTGAAGATCTTACGTAGCATTTGCAGAGTGAAGAAGCAGGCGAGGAGACAGTGTTGATCTGTGATTTCATGGTGAGCTTATTTTCGATGATGAGTCCGAGGTTTCTAAAGTGGTCAAGGGTGTGGGTCGTAGGTCTGATGGCCACCAGGAGTCGTTCCATGTGGGTTTTCTTTGTAAACAGATTTTATTGGTTTTCAAACTCAAATACATTGTAGTTGTTGATCCAGTCAAGCCAAGGTTTCAGGTGTTTATTCTTCGCATATACAAATCTGGATCTTACAATACTATAATCTCAGTACCAGTTCATAACATTAAGCTAAATTATTCCCGCCCTCCCCCTGTAAATCAGTGCTGTGTAAGATGCATGAATTGACTTCTTGATATATAGGACATAGCGCTGTGTCATACTTAGATGAGAGTTAAGACAGTCATGAATCGAGTTAATAACACAGTGGATTTAGTTGGAAAAAGTCTATGTAGCAGGCCTCATTGATAAGGGCGTGCGCACTCTAGGAAGTGCTCATTTGGGTCTTGCAGGCTTTCCCTAGGGAGTATCTGGGTCGGGGTGGGATAAGTCGTCCAATAGGGCTTCCCAAGATCCTAGCCTTCTCCATGTTCCCCATCCCCCTTAACCTCTCTCACCAGTATCCTTCCATCGTATCCAGCCGACTTCAACAGTTCCCCCCTCCATATGTTCTGTTTAGGACTTTGTGTTGCTGTTGTTGCCGAAGATCAGTACTTCCATCTTGTCTATGTTCAGCTGCAGGATTTTTTTCTTCATCCAGTTAGCGACCCTTGCCGTGCATCTGTGGAAGTTGGTCCTTGTGGTGGAGGGGTTGTCGGTGAGTGAGAGGGCAAGTTGGGTGTTGTGTGCATAGGAAATTATGTTGAGACCGTGTGATCTGACGATTTTTGCCAGTGGGGTCCTATATCCAGTTAATCCGGTAATGTACTAGACTTCCTCCCACTAGAAGAAACGAGCATCCAACAATTCGAAAGAAGAGGGGGTGTGGCAAGGAAGGATAAGAACTGCTTTTATGAACAACTGTACCCATCATGAAAATTCAGAATATGGAATCAGTAGTAAAAAATGTAAATAGGGAAACAGAAAAACGTAATAAACCTGGACTTTGAAATGCAAAAAAGTGCATTTGGTATGGCAAATTCCCCTGGTAGCGTATTCTTTACATCGCAGCTACCTCGTGGTTAACAGATGTCATATTATTTATTCCTGAGAGTTAATTTCCAACTATCCCATTAACAATTAACAAATACGAGTAGAATGGGGTAGGTGTAAACTGACTGTGTGAATGAAATCTCTCGACGACCTTTATTTAACCAAAAGCAAGTTAACTTATGTTTTCTCGAAGTCTTAATTACTCTGCCAGCTGCGGGTCTTTGTGAACCATTTGTTTATTTGTTTATTGGTTTCATTCACATGGCGCGTCCACGCTTTGCACGAGACCTGGTGAAGCCCACTTCATTAGGACGGGGGCGGACGTTAGTTATTTCACGCGAATATCTTCAAACTTCTCAGCAGCTGCCAGCGCTGTCACAACACCCAGCCCACCTCCGGAAAGCCATACTGTGTGCCCTTCACCAAGCTTATAATCACTGTCTCGCGAGCGGTGTCACGTGCAGGAAGCCGTGCGTTCTCCCCCTTTGGATTCGGAGCCCGCGTTGTGCTGGGCACGCAGAGGCAAACGTGAGCCATTGTTAGTGGCGCACTTTGAATATCACACAGATGAAAGCCTTCCTTGCATGTTTATTCATTGTGGGCGTTTATCCAAAGTGGTGTTTTGCAGCACAGGAGCCTGTTTAAATAAAATAGGAATTCAAGCATACAGTATATATCAGCGCAAGGCGCATTTGTTTGCCAACCCCAGCACAAACATAGGGTACCAGCTGCTATGCTTTTCAAACATCTTCATATTGTTTTGTTTGAGCTTAAAACAAGTGGGTACTCCTGTTCTAGGGGATGGGAGTAACATGTGGACTTAAAATATCTTCAGATTCCTGTATTTAATTACGTAGCAGGCACAACATTTCGAACAGAAATGTTTTACCACCGTTACACAGACCAGGTTGATAATTCGAGGTGATGGTAAACAACACTGTTGTGTCCGTTAAAGAGGTGACTTCCCTATCTGTCCATGAAAAACGACAATTAAAAAAGCAAAAAGAGAAGTGAGATTTAAATTACATGTGGGTTATGTGTTAATAGTGAACTCTGCCTTCCAGCGTCAGGAGACGGTTCTCTTTTAAAGATTTCAACTTGGGAATTGAGGGGCTATATCCCTAATGGCGGGATGAAGGCAGCTCCAGTGGTCGGGCCCAGCAGGTAGAATAACCCTAGTCTAGATAAAGTGCAGAGCTTTTTGAGTGCAGCCAATCGGTTTTGATTGGCGGACCGTAGACAGCAGGTGGCTTCATGCCAGGTCCGTGGGGGTAGAAAGATAGTCTGGAGAAAGGCATCAGATCGCTTTCAAATGAGCTGTCGACTACATGTAAAGGGCATTGTTTTTTGCAGAGAGGCCTTCATCCTGGTGGTGACAGAACTCTCTTCAGACTCCCATTCGTGTCTCTTCAGGTGTAACATGTTCTGCAGCTCATGTCCAACACATTATTAAGCACAACTCAAACTTAACCTCCAACAGCAGCGCAACTGATGTTAGAATTGAAAATGTTTTTGTCCTATTGCTCATACTTCGTCCTGTATTAAGTTAGCATTCATGGCACCATTTTATTAGTAGCCACCATTTTTGTTCTATGACCGAAGCTAAGCTCCTACCTAATACTACTTACCTCAGCAGAAAACTGCCTCGATGCATCTTTAGTTTGTATTTCTCCAAGGCTGAGTTCCCCTGCACTAATGAATGTACTCTCTATTATGGAATACCTTTGCTGTTAGATAGGCTTGTTCCCACCTTCTAGAATGGCGGGCACTGGCAGAGTAACCTTGGAGCAGAGATAGCATGTCCCCGGTCCCAGGACCGTAGTTCTTCCTTCTGCGCCTCCTTTGTTTGCTAGTGCCTGGACTGGAATTTTCCAGCCTGGACGTGTTCTCCGGAATTGGAAATGTATAATATCTGATGTTATGTTGGGGGGAGTCAGTCCCTCAGCAGCCATCTCAGGAGGCTGGTCAGACTAGGCTCCGCTGCAGCGCAATACTAATAAATAATTTTGGTTTACATTCTCTACTGTCTGACCGACTCTTCATTTGGTTTGGAAGGCGGAGAGGTGGTGTCCCACTGAGTAAAGCCTCCACCTGCTGTGGGTCCTATCGCCATTCTCTTTCTTCTCAGATGTCGCTCTGACCTTAGCTGAGGGATGCCTGCTTCAACTGTTTTTTGACTATAAAACACAACTTCATACTCATGGTTTAAGAGATCTGGGCTGTAAACAGCAATTTTCTCGGTCCTCTATACATGGGTCCAACTTCCTTCCCACTGCTTCCTCTCATTGTTCTTTCCTGTCATATCATTGAGTCTGATTATTAGGTAAGACGTACGTCTGATCCATGGGTGGTTAGGACACTTCAATATTTCATCTGGTAACAATAATCTACACAGATAGGTTACTCTGCCTCACCCAGATCTATCTCCGGTTTTACCTAGTAAGTGATGAATGTATCAGGGTTCTGGAATTAGAATCCATTGGCACATTCTAGTGGCTGTATGCTGTAGGCCAGTACTCTGGTCTCTTTGATGACAGCATCCATCGTTATGTCCATCACTTCCAGGCACTGCATCATATTTTAGTGTTCTTGCTCCACAGTTCTTCAGTTTCTTCTCTAGGGTAATGATTCTCACACTCAGTTATCTAATTTGCTCTCCCTTTGGGACTTTCACTGGCCGCTGCCACCTCTTTTTCTTTGACACTCTTTCTGCTATTTCTACGCTCTGGAATCATTAGCTACTACCTGAGCCTTTAGTTGCTATTTATGTTTGCATGTTAGGTCTAAGCTACAGACAGTTCTTAGCTGTCTGCTGCTGACGATCTATTGTGGACAACACACTCAGCCCATTGCTTGCTGCTGGTTGGCTTTCTTGTCAATTGCCCCCCCCCCCCCCCCCCCTTAAGCTGCCCTGATCTTTCCATGTTGCTTTCACCTCACCCAGTGCATCAGTTGCTTATCCCACCCTTCTGTGTCTGGATTTATTTCTTTTTTTTTTAATCATCCACAGCCCCCTCCCAAATCTCCTTTGTTTCTTTACCCCCTCTCCACCTGCTCCTGCCACTAATGTTGTGACCTTGGAGTTCTTTTTGAAATGTGTTTTTTTACATTTAAAACATTTTTTTGGGAGGACATTGTAGTTGCAAATTGTTCCCAGTCTGCTCCTATGACTCTGGTACTCCGTTTTCGATATTTTATACTTACCCCTTCCTGATAGACACCCACCATCATGGAACTATAAATCAAAAGTTGAAAAAAATAAAATAACAGTAATGATGCATTGTGAAGCATATATGCACAGGTGTGGTGACACATGAGCCCATATATGTGATCGCGCTGCTGCAACTTTTTTTCTCCAATGCTGTCCTGCATTGACAAATATGCGATTTTATCCTTTTAAGGTCTCGCCTACACAGCGCGTAAGCGCTGATTAGGAGATGACCTCTTGAAATTGATCAGGGCTTTTTGGGAAACTCGTGCATGTACTGCACTGTTCCCAATGAGCCCTCGTGCATGTGTGGCGTTTGTCTTGCGGGAGCGAGCAGCGGCGCCATCTGTTTGCAACTATCACGCTCGCTTCTGCAAGGTAAACGCTGCGTGTCACTTTAACTTTCACGGCCACCGGGCCGCGCTTAACTTTCAGCGCTTGTTTGATTTCCTCCCTGTCTGTGGCCGCGCGCACTTTCCCGGGTAGAGACGTACCTCAATACCAAGTACTCGGCCAAAGCCCGCGAGGCACATAAGAACCGTCACGTAGAGCACCTGATCGCATGCATCCTTGCAGTTAAAGGCTAGCATTTAAAAGCGCAATACATATTTCGGGGTTCATAATTAGCTGCGAAGTGAGAGCTGCGAGGTTAAAAAGTAAACCCAGGCACAAACATCCAGAGAATGTCAAACTTTTCTTTTATGAAGATTACTTTGTCGATGTATATCCGCTTCTCGCGCATGCACCCACTTTATTTCACTTGTCCCATCTGTGGCACGCCAAGTGAGGGAACATTTGCATAACCAGGTTCACATAGGTTACTTTGAACTTCACTCTCGGAGCTTGATCAGATTCTGAAGCAGCCAAAGAATCAAGAAATCAGAGTGACAGTGGGATTTCAGACACCCAACCATCCATCTCCTTTTAAAGAGCAAGTGAAGCACAATTAAAAATCTGGGGGTGCGTAGTAGGTAGTTATGCAGAGAGTTCACAACTAAAGCAGTTGTGTCTCACTCCCACCTTGTTAAGCCGAGAACAACATTTTACATCTTCAAAGAAGGTGAATGTGGAAGTGGTGGTTGTCGGGTATGAGAATAAATGGTAGGATGGGTTGTCAGTCAGGCATATACATTGAGCATACTTTACCGGTGTACACACTAACAAGCATTTGCAATGCAATAGGTCTCGCATTTATGCGAGTTTAAGCTATTGGCATTGTAAATGACAATGCCTTTTATTTATGTTTTGATAACAAAAACAAAAAGAAAAGGCATTGTTATTTGCAATGTCAATAGATCAAACTCGCATAAATGCGAGACCTATTGCATTGCAAATGCTTTTTAATGATGTGGAATCACACTGACAAAAGCGATTGCAGAGCCAAAAGGGCAAGTTTGGTCATTAAAAGAAGAGACATCTTGGCTTTGCCAAAGTTTGGCCATTAAAAGAAGAGACATCTTGGCTTTGCCAATGTTTGGTCAGCCCCATTGCTCATCCCTTCCAAAATGCTGCAAGTAAATACATTTACTTTAAAATGTTCAAATACCTTCGGTGCTGTTGTCAGTCTGACTAAGAACCCACTAGCCAGCAAGAAAAGTTGCGATGCCTTGAGAATTCAGG
This sequence comes from Lissotriton vulgaris, assembly GCF_964263255.1. Lineage (NCBI taxonomy): Eukaryota > Metazoa > Chordata > Amphibia > Caudata > Salamandridae > Lissotriton > Lissotriton vulgaris. The sequence goes on along the minus strand of NC_141689.1, from coordinate 2,100,441,251 downwards.
AAATTATTATTTTATGTAACTTGGCCTAAGTAACACTTTGCAAGTGAACAAGATTATATTACACATTCTGTATGCATAGGATTATTAAATGATTTGCCAAAAATCATATGATGTTAAGCTGCGGGCCGGATTCAAATCTAATTCTTCCGTTCCAAGGTCAGCAAGTCTGGATGGTAGGCCATGTCCTCTCTTGATGTGGACTTAATTTTCACATAGGCAGTTTCCTGACGGTAATCCAAATAGATCTCCATGAATAGCGCCCTGGGCGTCTGCTTCAACACAACTAGGAGTGTTTCTGTAAGAGTTTTTAACACAACCAGTGGGGTTGGAATTATGAACAGATCTTCTTGACATATAGAGAAGTAGACTCAGCCAAACAAGTCTAGTTTGAAAGCAAGAGTGTCACATTAGCAATTAGAGGTGGACTAGCCGCTTACGCTTGGCTCTGGCACCGTTCAAGGTCATATTGGACCATCAACTCAAAATGAGCCGAGCTTCAATGTGACTTGTGCCTGCTACCCATGCTATATCATCATGCACCAAGAATTAAAAGCAAAGTACAAACCTTTGGTGTTTAACCACATTGCTGCTGTGGTTATTTTTCTCCTGTGCTGGATCTTCCCATTTCCCATTGTTCATGACGAGCTGGGCTCGTCATCAGTGTTTGAGGAGGCTACACCATGACGAGCCCAGCTCGTCATCAGCCTCGAAGGGGTTAAAAGAGAGAAAGAAGTAGCCATCTAGTGGGTGAACTGCATAATGCGAAATCAGAAAACTTGGGACCAATCCTGTTTTCCCTATATTAGAAATTGGGTTGCTGGTTGACTGGAGTGCAAGCCCTGGTAAAGCAGCAACTACAGTCCTAGTCAGGGTAAGGCACAAGCAAACACAAAATTAACATGTGCTCAACCCCCTGTTAGCTTGGTACTTAGTAGTCAGGCTTAACGTAGAGGCAATGTGTAAAGTATTTGTGCAACGCGTCAAACAGTAAACCAGTGAAAACACCACACAAAAAAATCCCACAGCAGGTTGAAAAATAGGGCTTAATTTAATAAATAAAACAAGACAAAAACGACAAAAATCCAATCAATAAAACTGGATATATGAGTTTTTAAACAATAAACGGCAAAATAGCGCCTAAAAGCATAAAGCGGCAACAGCAGCTATCTGCTTGCGCTGGCGTTGGACTGGGTCAAAGTGAAAAATTCAGGCCGAATGCAATGGAGCGTGGGTCGGATAAAGTCCCAGGTTAGTCCAGCTGAAGGTTTACCTTCTCAAGTTTTGTGTCAAGAGTCCTGTTCACATTGGAGAGAGCTGCAGGGAGTAAGGATAGCGTCCCGGTGGTGGTCGGCGTGGCACGAGGAGCAGGCCAAGTGTTGTGGAGAAGCTGGCTGGAGCCTCGCGTTGGCAGTCCTCCAAAGCGATCGATGCCTGCTGTCTGGAAAGATGGGCTGGCGGCAGCTCATGCTGATTTTTGGTGTAAGTGGTGTGGTTCTAGTGTGAACGGGCTTCAGAATAGCTCATATCTTGATTTAAAAGCCGGCTGAGCGCCACCAAGGGCCAGGACCTGAAAGGCACCCCTTGGGGGTCAGAAACTCGCTGTAGACGGGTCCAGGAGCTTTAGGGGAGCCTGTTATGCCCCTGAGGCTCACATCAGGAGGCCAGCATAATAGCCCTTTGAGTCACTCTGGGGTTTTGGGTTCAAGAAGGATTGAAGGTCCAGTTCTTTCTCCACAGGCAAGAGGACAGCAGGTAAGCCCAACAGGGCAGCAGCGTCTTCAGACTGGCAGTCCAGCAGAGTGACATTCCTTTCAGCAGAACAGCAGTTCTTCTTACTAGCAGAGTATCCACAGGTCCAGAAGTGTACTGAAGAGTTGGTGTCTGAGGTCCACCTTTTATACACGGTTGCTCGTGTTCTGGAAGGTGGGAGAAGCTTCTAGACAGTGTCTCTGAAGTGCATGGAGTTCCCTACCTCCCATGCCATGGCTCTAAGCTGGCTGAAGTGACAATGCAAGGTCGTTAAGCCCTTTGTGTGAAGACAGGACACAGCCTATTCAAGTGTGAGGTTTGGGCCAGCTCCTACCTCCTATCCTAACAGCGATGGACCTATCAGTCATTCCTAAGCTCCCATTGTGTGTGGCCGTCTAGGAAGAATAGATAAAGTCCAAATACACACAGTTATGTGGACCGGGCAGGCTGCAGGCACCAAATGGCTAAGGCAGAACATGCCAACACTCTAAAAGTGAAAACTGTTGCGCTATCCCACCGGGAAGCGTCCCTTTAATGCACTGCCAATTTTCAAATGGAAATCAAAGTTTAGTCGTTCAATCAAAATTCAATGTGTGGCTTCAATGAAAATGTATTTTTCTTCATAATACATTTTTCTTTTGAGGTTATGATAATTCCCATCGCATGTGTGAACAATACACCATGTGCATTAATTTTTTTTTTTTTTTAATTTGTTTTTATTGCAGAATTAGAAACCACAGAATACAAATGTTCAACCAGTCCACTCGTAATGTCCCCCCCGATCAACATTAAAACGTATACCATACACAGCCATTCAGCCCGCATCCCGGAGGCCGGGCGGCATAGTGCCCTACATAGTAGGAAAGCATCACGGTGAGTGTCCCTTAGGGACCATGGTCGAAAGATCATTTTACGTATCCGCATTTTACCCCCCCACCCACAACAAATAACTTCGTCAGCCATCCCACTTATGCGATCAATGCCACCATCCGCTACCGGACCCGCCCCGAGCACTGTAGGGCCCATCATACCTGGCCCGCGCCCCCTAACCACCTCTCGCTCAGCACCTACTGCCCACTGGCCCTTCCTAGCTCGCGGACAACCTACCTCCTGGCTTCCGGCCCACTCGAACTCCCACTGAACAACCCCCTGATGTCCCCTCCGCGGCAACTGCTAATGGGGTGTGTCCCGTCTGAAAGGGTAGTATGGATCCCGCTACAGTGTCAATGACAACTCTGAATTAGTACGCCACGCAGTGTCCACAGGTCCCATTCACTCAGTCCTCATCTTCCACTAAAGAGTCACGCAAGGCTTGCACCACCAACTCCCACGCACGCGCTGCATCCAAGGCCTTCTCATTACCAAGCTTGACAGCCTGTTTCATTCGGAGCACGCTCTCGCATTCAGACCACCGCAACAATTCATTCTTCCACCTCCTTACTGATGGCCCGCCCCTGGACTTCCAATGCCATGAGATTTCTCTTTGTGCCAGTATCAGACCCAAGTCAATAAATTTGCTTGTCACCTTGGTGTGTTTGGTGTGCGGGAACCAGAGCAACAAGCACGCCGCCATATCGAAGTCCACCTCCCTGTCGGTCACATCGTTTAGGAGGTCCCCCACCTCTGCCCAGTAGGCCTCCAAATGCGGACAGCCCCAAAACAGATGATCCATATCCACTCCCGGAGACGAACACCTCGGGCACCGCGCGTCCTGCACCTGGAAGTACCGCCGTATTTTTTCCGGGGTCAGATAGGCCCTATGTAGCACATAGAAATGCACTTGTTGGAAGCGCGCATTTCTCGTGCCTTTCCATATGCGCCGTAAAATGTGGCTCCACACCGTGTCTGGAATGGGCCTGCCCACACTCTCCTCCCATTTAGCTTTGAGCCCCTGGAGCGGTTCCAGTCCCTCATGTAACATCCTGTTATGGAGGCAGGTCACAGCCTTGAAGGTTCCCGCTGCCATCACCACATACTGGCACGCCATGGTCGTGTCCGGTTCTAAGAGCCCTCCCTTCCAGTGCTTCTGTATAGCCGCTACCACCGCCGCATGCAAGAGGAACCCCCCGTCAGACAACCCGAACTGTTCCTGAAGCACTCCGAAGGGCACCAAAGTCCCATCAATATTCAGGTCTCCTACTACCTGGAGTCCCGCCTCCTCCCATTCTAGCAATGGGGACCAATCGCCCCCGTGTGGTAGGGCCGTCAGCAGTGCTTAATTTGTGCCGGTGCTTTCCGGTGCTTAGCACCGGCACTTAATTGACAGGGCCGGGTCTATGTGATCTCGCCCGTGCGTCATTGATGTCTCTTAAAATTGTATTTAATTTACCGCTGTGTACTCTAAGCGTGTCAATCATTCATGCAGCAGATGGTTAAGACTACTGTGGTACTGTTGCGGACGTCTGCCTGTGAGTGAGATCATGAAAAAACATACACACGTCACTCGACTTGACATTGACAACTTCTCTTCTTAATTAGCTGCCTGCTGCGCACCACGCACGGTGCCGTCCAACCAAGAAAGAAGAATACTGCATTACACCATTATTGGTGACGCGCGCGCTGTTGCGATCATCATGGCGGCAGCAGCCCTTCTTCTTGGTTGGTGGTGGTCACTGGTGATACACTTAAGTAAAGTTTTTAATTCACAGTGGTTACCGTTACACTTAAGTGAAGTAAATCTTACACTGCATACAACACAACAGTCAGTGTGCGTGCGCCTTGCGCTGCCACGTTAAGCTGGTGGGCGAGCCGCAGCAGTAAATTTGTCACACACTGATTTATTGGGGCGCCAGGGGCGGGCTGTAATAGGTTCTTCAGTGTTCTGATAAAGGGCCGCTGCACACGCAGCGCGCTCAGATTTTGTCATCACATGACCACGCGCGCCACCGCCGCCACGCCCCAGCATAAGCCACCATGATCGCACTGCGCAGCCAACCAGGAGGGTAATGGTTGGTAGCAAACTAGCAAAGCAAACAGCGGTGTGCAGGCCGGCCGGGCCGCCTAATCTAAAATATTCACTGAGCTGCCCGCCACAAGTAAATAGGTAAGAGATTGCAAATGCAAATGCAATGAAACAACAGTGAGTTAGTACTGTAAGCCGTAAACTTCTGAGTGTGAGCTAGTAGCGGACCGGTCCCACGGTACGGTATAGTCGTGCTGGTGCTGGCGCCACACTGAGCCCTGTACTGGTGGTCTGGCCTGCGCTGCTGCTGTGGGTTAACTTAAGACTAGTAAATGTTTTAGGCCCTGCTGCTGCCCTAGCCTACCCGCCCAGCCGCTCTCTGACGTACTTGTCCAAACATGGTGGCTGGAGGGCTGGTGGTGGCCTGGTGCGTGCAGCCGATCGATCCCGATGTAAATAGTGGTTGTTTCACTTTCTTTCTCTCGGGTGCGGTGTGGCGGCGTTCAGGGGCATTGTCGCTCGCAACGGACAGTGTGTGTGAAATTGAATCGCGCAAAATCATGCAGTATCAATCATCATGTATTTGACTTTATATTGATTCCCGCGGGACCGGGTTCAGCCGCGGGGGCGGGGGGGGAGGAGGGGCTGAGCTCATTGTTTTGCGCATGCAGCCATGCACTCTCAGCACCACCCGCTTTTAGAACTGCTCGTGCTGGGAGTGGACCCGTCCCACTTAAAGCCCTGGGTATAAAAGTTATTAACATGCCCCTGCATGACCTGCAGGCAGCACTGTCAAGTTATGTGGAGTGAGGCCGGGTCCGGTTGTAAGATCACCGACGTGTGGGGGCGGGGGGAGAGGCAGCAGCTCCCTTCCATACAGATTAGATGGGATGTCCCGCGGAATCCCCTGCAATTGAAATTCAGACTCACTGAAGGCCCATCTGCCTTAGCGTAGCGGACCGGTATAGTCGTGCTGGGGCCGCACTGACTAGCAGTACTGTGGTTTGAATCCCCCTGCGGCGACTCAGCCTTTCATCCTTCCTAGGAGGAGGGATGGACTTCGGCAATGTCCAGCATTCGAGTAGGCAAGGGACTTGGATGTTGTAATGGAAAAAATAACATGTAATTTATTGGGTTATTGTGCTACTGCTGAGGTCTTGAGTCATGGTTCAAGTCCCAGTCGGTCCACTGATAGAAGTGTTCGTGTCTACGCCTTTCAACGTCATTTTACATGAGGTTGTGGTCTTGTGCAACCGTCCGGTTGCTTGCATAATGGCATTGAAATGACATGAGGCTACTGTCTCCAGCATGTCTGAGCATCGCTCGGGGCTCTTAAATGAAATGCATAGGTTTCAATTGAAATTGACTACCCTTGAGCTACTTTTCATCCAACCAGGGGCAATGAAATGCGTAGATTCAACTGGCTTAAAAGAAGCACCTGCTATTTACAGTGTTTGAAGCGTGCATTAGACTTCTGCATACTGAACACTATATCTGCACTGTAGCCAGCTCGTCTACCAGTGTCCAGAGCTGCTGACAAGCTTCCACCTCTACACTTATTTCACGCACACATCTAGCCATGCACACCCCTCTTACAACCCCCCCCACCCCCAAGCATGTGTTGGGGGGGGGGGGGTGGGGACAGCCTCTGAGGGTTACAGTCTATAGGCCCTCAGCAGCAGAGGGCATGTATCCAGTGTGTGGATTTAGGGACAGCCTCTGAGTGGTGCAGTCTACAGCCCTCAGCAGCAGAGGACACATACTACCCTGTGGGGTTAGAGGGAGCCACTGGGGTGCAGTGCGCAGGTGAGGCAGCCAGGGCAGGGCCTGGCAGGCCACAGGCGCCGTGACGTTTTTTTTTATCATTATGTTTATTGGTCTAGTCATGATGGCCTAGGGTAGGCAGGCCCGGTGGCCAAATGATCATGATCTAAAAAATAAATAAAGCTGTGCAGGTGAGGCAGGGACGGCCGTGATATATCCAAAGCCCTGTTTCAAATAAACTGTTTATAAAGATGTGGCATAATGATAATCCCAGCACATTCCCTGCCCTGTATTATAGAACTCTGCTACTTCCGCCCTGCCAATACTTCAACTGCTGACTACAACCATCATACATACTTGCATATCACGACTGCAAATGGAATACATGGCCATGCTCTGTGCTCTCAGCAGAGAGGCCAAGGATTGACTGAGCATGTATTCTGCACCCCTTTTTGACCCACTGGCAGGAACTGTAGGAAACACACATTGTCTTCAGCCTCAACTCCAGTGCTCTCAGTCATAGTCTTTCATAAATACTGGTGGCGACTCAGTTTAAAGTATGGACTATAAAAGAGTAGTAGGCTACACGAAAAGAAACAGAACATGCTGGAAATAGCTAACACGCCTAAGGAATGCAAGATTTAGTAAAACATGTGGAATGTAAACAGGCACTAAATCACTGTTTTATAATAATTTTTTAGAAATCAGATCAGTCAAATACAGGCTATGCTCGATTCTATCAAATATTTAGACTCTGTAGATCCGATTCACAAGTTGGGTTCATTATTAACATGCAGAAACTTGCGGTGCGACTGGGTGAGTGAGCTGACATGTTGGATGTACAGAAGTATGGCAGCAAGAAGGAGGTGAGGTGAAGAATAACTTAGAAGAGTGTAGGGTGGAAGGGTAGGAAGGAAGCAGAGAGAGACAGAGGTAAAGAGCGGTGAGGACGAGGTCAGATACAGAGAGAGAGATGACGGAGCAAGAGATGGGCGAGGACTCGGAGCTAATAGTGTAAGTGGGTGGAGCCTGTGGAGGAAGTGGGTGGAGCCAACAAAAAGTAGGTGTGGCCTCCACAAACATTTGAGCACCTGCACTTCATATTTTACAAATTAAGCACTGTCAGCATACCGATCGGAATTTCCGGCGCATAAGGCCGCGTCGCCTTCGCTCTCCTAAGACTCCTCTGCCAGCACAGCCTGAGCGTCCGTTCCTCCATAGTGAGGCCCCGCAGCTCAAGCCTCTGCTGCATGACGATATAAGACAGCACATGGCGTTGTATCCCCAGCTCTCGGTCCTCCTCCGGTCCCCTAAACACCCTGGCCACATGTTGCGTGAGAACCTGTAGTTGCGCCGCCAAGTAATATAGTTCAAAATCAGGAACCGCCATCCCCCCCTCAGTCTTGGGGCGAAGCAACGTACTCAGAGCCACTCTACGGCGGCCATGTCCCCACAGGAAACCAATAATCATCGTCCTCAGGTCCCTAAAGGTCCTCTGAGGAATCCAAATAGGTAACATCCGGAAGTAGTACAGGAGGCTGGGGAGCGCCACCATTTTCAAGAGAGCAACCCTACCCAGTACCGTCAGCGGGAGGGTCGACCAAAAGGACATACTGCCCCTCAGCGCCCGAATGCACCAACCAATGTTGCCTTCTAATAGGTCCGCGGTCACGTGGTAGATACGGACTCCCAGATAAGTGAAGCAAGATGGCTCCCAAACTACCCCCAAGTCACGAGCAGGGCTGGGCGACCCGCTCTCAGCGGGAACACACAGGTCTTCACCCAGTTGACCTTAAGGCCCGACAGCTGGCCAAACTCCGATAACAGGTCCATCGCTCCTTCCAGGGCCCGCTCCGTGTCGTCCAGGTACAGGAGCAGGTCGTCCGCATACAGCGAGATGTGATGTAGCTGCCCGCCGCTATTTATCCTCGCGTATCTGTCACCCGACCGAGCGTGGACCGCCAAGGGTTCCATCGCCAGAGCAAAGAAGAGGGGGGAAAGGGAGCACCCCTGTCTCGTGCCCATACCCAAACCACCCAAACGCACCCGCGCCGTTGCTGAGGAGTACAAGACCCTCGTCCACCGGCGGAACCCATCACCTATGCCAAACCTCTCCAGCACTCCATCCAGGAAGGTCCATTCCAAACTATCAAATGCCTTCTCTATGTCCACGGACAAGACCGCTTGGGCCCCGTCTCCGCCCAAAATGGCGTCCATTATCCCAACCAGGCGACGGATATTCAGCGCCGTGCTCCTCGTGGGGATAAACCCCGCCTGATCCCTGTGTACCAGGCCCATCATGTGCGGGGCCAGTCTGGTGGCCAGAATCCGGCTCAGGATTTTGTAGTCCACCGTCAACATGGATAACGGGCGATAGGACCTCACATCTGTCGCATCCCTGCCGGGCTTTAGGAGCGGCACAATCAAAGCCTCCCGCATGGACCCAGGCAACCCCCCTGACTCATAGGCTTCCGTGTACACCACCAGTAGCCTGGGCGCTAAGCTGTCGACAAACTGCTGGTAGAATTCAATTGGGAACCCGTCCACCCCGGGTGTTTTATTCCGAGCCATATTTTTAATGGCCATCCGTATTTCAGTGAGCGTGATCGGGCCGCCCAACTCTTTCGCGTCCTCCTCATCTAGGACCGGAAGCTGCCTCGCCCCTAGGTACTCCGCAATTTCCTGAACCTCCACACCCAACTGACTCTGGTATAATTCCTGATAATACACACGAAAGCACTCCAACACCGCTGCCTGGGAATACACCGTCTCCCCCTGTGCGTTGTTAATGCTAAGGACCGGGCAGCCCCTAAGTTCAGGGTTAGCGAGTCTGGCTAAGAGCGTGCCCACCTTATCCCGTTCAGCATGCGCTCTGATGGCGTATTGCCTGTAGTCGTAACACCTTAACCGTTCCGTCTCGGCGGCAACCACCTCCTTCGCTTCCAACAACTGGGTCTGTAAGTCTGGCCTAGCCGGCCTGCGCCGCTCCAATTCTCTCAGATTCTCCTCCGCTTTCGCAAGTGCATTCAACACAGTTGTACGAGCATTCAAAAACCGACCCAAACACACCCCTCTCACCACCACTTTCATCGCATCCCATTCAGTGGACCTACTCGTGGTCGTACCCTCGTTCTCGCCAAAGTAACGATCAATGCCTTGTTGGACAGCGTCACTAAACACTGGGTCCTCCAGCGTGTCTGGCCGGAGCCTCCATGTTGGTATCGCCGAGCGCTCCCGCTGCCACTGGATATGTACCAATAGGGGATTATGATCCGAAATGGTTCTAGCCAAGTATTCCGTGTGTGAAATCAATGGGGCCAGGGACCCGCCACAGAGCACTGAATCTATCCTTACATGTAGTGCATGGAGAGCTGAGTAAAAAGAATAGTCCCTGGTGTCCCTGTGCTGTTCCCGCCATACATCCAGCAACCCCCATCTGTCCTGCCAGTCCTTCCTGTGCAAGGCCAACTTACGTACCGGGGAATCAACAAGGGGGGGTGAGACCTATCCAGAACCACATCCGTAATCGAGTTAAAGTCCCCCCCTAGTACTACCGGGCCCGCTAGGAAAGAGGCCAAGGACCCGGAGAGGCCATCGAAATATCGGGCCTGATCAGTGTTTGGCGCATATACACAACAGAGAACCACATCCCTACCATACAACCTCCCCTCCACCGCCACAAACCTGCCATCAGGGTCCACTACTTGGTTCAGCACCTGGAACGGTATCCCCGCCCTCACCCAAATCAACACCCCCCTGGCATATGCTGAGTAAGTGGTGCCGAACACCTGGCCCGCCATCTTTTTTGCAACGCAGCGCACTCTTTTTTAGTCAGATGGGTTTCTTGTAACATAGCAATCTGGACCCCCCTTCGCACCAGGTAAGCGTGCACCTTGTGGCGTTTGACCATGGTCCGTAGCCCCCGGACATTCCACGTTAGGCATTTTAAGTTAGGTAGCGTCCCCATACCAGCATCGATCCGTCCGAGTCAAACAACGACAGTTCACATCCCCCCCAAAGCAGTTGCCCCCCCAAAACAAACACTGAACTGAAAAACACCCCAAACCCCACTCCCCAGGAGAGAGCCCACTAACCCAGTGTCAGCCCCGATCCAAACCTCAAACCAACCACACATTCTCCTAACCTGTGGTCTCCACCACAGAAGGCCTTAAGGGCCCTAGGGGGGTGAGTTATCGCCGACCCCAGCTAGCGGAGCCCACATCCCGCGCCCCCATCCCATCCTGCTTACGTGGCACCCTATCCGGAAACCCGCCCATCACCAACAGGATACCGCCCTACCATTAGATCTTGTCCAAGTCCCAACACAGTCTCAACCGTGAAATATCCCATCAGAAGTCTGGGGGTTCACCACCGGCCCCTTCGAGCTTTCCGCTTCTGAGAGGTCCTCTCCCGTCCTGCTGCCTTCCCCGCCAGAGTCCGTTTCCACGAGTTCACTGTTCTGTTGCGACCCCGTGATGGCCGCCGTCGCTGCGAGCGCACCTCTCTTTTCCGCAGCCATTTGAGCTTCCCGTTTCTCCCGCTGGCGCCTATTGCGGGACCGGATGCGTTGCGATTGTCTGACCCGGGGTTGTTTAGGCCGATCTCGCCTACTTTTGTGCGACCTGTCCGTCCCCGCTCTGTACGACTCCAGCCACTGCCATGCCTCGTCCGGAGTCTGGAAGAAGTGCGTGGTCTCATCAAGGATTACCCGCAGCTTGGCCGGGAAGAGCAAGGAGTATTGTATGCCCTCCTCTCGCAGCTCCTTCTTCACCGCCAGGAATGATGCTCTGTTCCTCTGGACCGCCTGAGTGTAGTCCGGGAAAATTGTGACCCTGCTGTTCTCCACCTCAAACGGGCCTGACATCCGAGCCCTCTGGATGAGGAGGTCCCGGTCCTTATAATGGAGGAGCCGCACTACCATCGGTCGGGGGGGGCGGCCAAGCCCTGGCGGGCGAGCAGGTACCCTGTGGGCTCGTTCCAGGGTAAAGAAGGGAGTAAGCCCCTCCGGTGCCACCACAGTTCGAAACCAGTTCTCCATGTAGGCCACCGCATCCTCCCCCTCAATTCGTTCCGGCAGGCCTACGACCCGCACGTTGTTCCTCCTATTGCGGCCTTCGGCATCCTCCGCACGTCGTTCCAGCGAGTCCAACCGGGCCAGTATGTCTGCGATCTTATGTTCCGCGGTCACTACCGACGGTTTCAGGTCCAATAGCAGCTGATCATGGTCCTTGACCCTATCCGCCAGCTTCGCATGGTCCGCTCGCAATAGCCCCAGCCCCGTGGCTACTTGCGCGATGTCCTGGTGCAGCGCCTCCTTGGTCGAGGTGATTGCATCTAGTATGGCGTCCAGACGTCGATTCAACCGCTGCTCCTGGTCCAACTCCGGCGGGGGGGTCTCACCCATCTGGGACGATGCCGCTAGGCCCCCTTGTCCGCGCTCCACGGCCACCAGCCCTCCCGTCGCCGCCATTTCAGGGTACTGCGTCACAGGCCAGGAAACCCGTCCAGCTCCGGCACTCGGGGGTCGGTGCAAGCTCCCCGATATTGAACAGGATCAAGTGCCACCGCCAATGCCCTCAGGTCGAAGGGCCAAGCGGGCGAGCACCGTTCGATCGGCCCCCTCTTAAGCCTGGAGGAGGAAGGGAAAAGGGAGGGATAGCGGCCAGCAAGAGTCCTCAAAGTTCGAGCGGGGTCGGATCCCTGTCCCCCGACCTTCGGAACTGTCGCCACAGTCCCTAATGTTTCGATCTTTCGGCTGCAAAGCCCCCCGCCAGTCGGCGCCAACTCAGCTCAATGTCGGTGTCCGGAGCTGCCCGACCTCTCCGCCGCCATTTTCTTCTCACTCTCGGCGACACCTCAGCCGTCGCCCAACTGGGTCTCCTCGGGGCCAGCTGTCCCCCGGCAACTTTCCGTCAACGCCCTGCGGTCCCCCTACACTTCGTAGGGCAGGAGTGTCGACCTCGGGTCGCCCAGGGTGCAGAAATCAGGAGAATTAGCGGGACTCCGCGCGGAGCTGCGAGCTCACGCCGCCATCCCGATCGGCGTCCAAGCCACGCCCCTCCACCATGTGCATTAATTGTAGACATCAAGCTAAGTAAACGATATTCCCAATGCATTTCGGGCATGTCCCTGCCCTTCATCAGGGGATATATATACCTAAAAAGAATCAAATAAGGGAAACATTAAATAACTGTTTTGGGGTGTGGATTTACCACTACCCCAGATACCTCATATTGTATGTTAATGTGGTTAATCCCGTTGGTATAGAGCATTGTCGCGGTAAAGTAAAGTTAAACAACCACGCTTTATAACTGCTCAGGAATTCACATAATCAAAGACAAAGTAATCAAAGTGCGAGCAAATCATAAAAATAAATGTGCTCAACTGAATGTGAAAGGTTGGGAGTGAAGTCCATGACGATAACCGCATATAAGCATGGGCGGAAAATCCGTTCCGCTCGCGGATTTTGCGGATTTTCGGGAAATTCGCAATCCGCGAGATTCGCGAATCTCCCGCAAAATCCGCAAATCCGCGAGCAGCGGATTTTGCTCGCACTGCTCGCACTGTTCGCGTGAGTTCGCGCCCCGCGAATAAGTGCAAAATTGCAGAAATACGATTTTAGCAAAACTGAAAGTAACTACTTACCAGGTTCAAAAGTTCAGGCTCATCATTAGTAGCCATTTCCTGTAGTGCTTCCTGAGGGGCCCCTCCAGAGTTCAGTTGCCAGTTGAAACTATTATGTGACCCTGCTCTGAACCTCAGAATAGTTACACATATGCCACAAAGGTCCTGAATTACAGCTAAGGGAGACAAGCAGGACCCAGGCTGGAAGTTAAAATCCATTAATCAGCCCCTAATTCATTATTGTCAGTTGGGGCAGGGCAGGTGTTGTAACTAATTTTGCAACAATGAAAGCACTTAGCAAGTGCAAAAGATCACTAATCAGGGCGCACTAAGGAAGCAGGTGCCAGCTAAAAAAATATTCTGTGACACATTAATCAGCCCCAAATTAATTCAGGTCACTTGAGGCAGGGAAGGTGTGCTTTGCTTTGCCGAAAATAATGTACACTGGACAACCAGAGGGTGTGGTGATGAAACAGAGGGTGGCATGGGTGGGCCAGAGGGTGGCATGAGTAGTCAGAGAGTGGCAGTGGTGACAGAGAGTGGCAGTGATGAAGAAGAGTGTCCCAAACAGGCTGGACACGTAGAAACAACAAGTTCGCAAAACTTGCGACCCGACAGGTAAGTTCGCAAATTGCGAAATTGTAAAAACCCTCGCGAACTGGCAGAAACACGGGCGAACACAAAAAAAAAAAATCCGCAAATTCGCGGGAATTCGCGGATTTTGCGGATTGCGAATCCGCAAATCCGCAAAATTCGCGGATTGCCAATCCGCAAAATCCGCTCATGCTTAACCGCATATTGAAACATGCAAACAGTATTGGTATGAACGCCAGACTGTAGAAAATGCTAAGTGACAAACCCACTAATTGTGGTACCTGCCAATCTCATAAGCGTCCACACTCGCGTGTTGGTGTAAAACTATATAGTGACGAGTGAACTACGTCTGAAGCATGCCTCTCAAATGTCTAGATGTGGGTAGTACCAAAGCGCCAGAAGGCGAGTGACCGGTGATGCAAGTCTATGAAAAGTGAAAAAAGTGCTCAAGATAACCTGCTTATGAAGCCCACAACTCGCAGTAAAACTGAGCATGTGTGCTTGTGAAAGGGCGAAAGACTGTTACTGCATGCCTGTACATTGCTAAATGTTAGCGAACGGTGCCCAAAAGAAATATTAAATAAGATCCTGGGTGTGCGGTGAAACCGAGTCATCTCAGCAAACAACGTGAATCGTGTGTGCTCGCGGGCGGAGAGTGACCATTACTATATGCTTTTACCTGTTATCGAGCAGTGCCCAAGATTTGATAAAATCCCTCAGTGCGCTTAGAGAATTGAAATACCTTAGCTATCAGCCTAATCCATTCATGATTCTTCTCCTATTTTGAAACCGCCACTGGTGTGTGCAAACTGATAGAAATAGGAAGTAGACATATAAACGAGACTGCATAAGTTCAGAGTACCATCACGGCCGCCAAAAGTTTGGGCCTGGCAAAAAGATTGTTTTTGCCAGGTCAGCATAGCAGTTTAATTTGCACACACAGGCTCTGCAATGGTAGATCTGAGACATTTGTAAACTGCTACTTAAGTGGGTGGCACAATAAGTGCCGCTGGCCCACTAGTAGCATGTAATTTACAGGCCCTGGAAGTATATAGAGTACCACTTTATTACGTACTTACAAGCAGCCGTGGTCCATGCAGGTAACAGCGGTTGGGCGGTGGGGCCGGGTTAGGGGGGATTTCGAGGGACGCTGCAGAGGGAAAATTAAATAAATAATTAATTTTCCCTCTGTATCGTCCCTCGAAATGCCCCTAACACAGCCCCACCGTCCAACCGCTACTACCTGCATGGACAGCGGCTGCTTACAGGTAAATTAAATATGCCAATTGGATATAAGCCAATATTACCATGTTTAGAGAAGAGCTATGGAAAGCTAGAGCGTTCATCTTCAGACCCGGAGCTCCCACTCGGAGTCCCGATTGATTTGGATAAGGATTCCCTCAGAAACACTGCACCTCCGGCTCGTTCATTGATTGATTGCCCCTTTTCGCATAATTTCCTAAAGTTCCTTCAAGATACTAGGTGCTCACACACCTTGTCCTTATGATGATCTCAATTCTATGCCATAGAAACTCCGTTGACCACAGCTCAACTTGACTCCTTCTTTACTATATAAAACAAAAAGCTAAAAGAAGCCTAGCGTCTTGCTGTTTTGAACTGTGCGCCTGTTTTCACGATTTCACTTACCACTGCACGTTTCTTTCATTTATCTCTGAGCACTAGATTGTGATATACACACAAAAATGCTTCAATATGCAATGAATAAATTCATTGCATTACAACGCTAAGTAGTATTCTGCTTTTATACTTGCCTTTGGTGTATTATGTGATGCTTGGTCTTTAAAATTGTTTAAGACAAAAGGTTTCTAACACTCTTTAGACTAATTGGCCCAAGTGTACCATTGTTTTTCTAACAATCTATTAGACCAGTTTTTCGAGAATTGTGGGGTTCACTTGTTTCATAATATATATGTTTAGAGAAGAGAGCAGATGCACTTTAGCACTGGTTAACAGTTGTAAAGTCCTCAAAGTCCTAAGGCCAGCAAAAACAAGGTCAGAAAAAATTAAGAAGGAAGGCAAACATTTTGGGGGAATACCACCCTAAGGCTGACAGGTCTAACACCCTGCTTGACCAACTTGTGATCCTAGCCAAATATTTTATTTTATAGAGCCTCCTCTTTCTTTGTTATCACATATGAGAGTGCCGACCAATACGTGAGTTCAGGGGGCTCACTATACAAAAATAATCTGATGTATTAAGGTGAAGTACTTCTGCATGTTAAAGAAATACCTTTTTAATTTTAAAGACACTATCATATTTTCTCATGATGTTTGTTACATGATTTACATACCAACTATTTTCAGGGTTAGCTCATCTACGGGCTCCTAGAGCCCACCCGGAACCTTGGCTTCGCTCTACTTATTCATGTGGTGGCTCGTCCACCTCTATTACCAATGTTTAAAATGTCAGACGCAAATGCCTGCTTTTGTTGTTTCCATGTTAGCATCAAGCCCTATTTCCCTTCTTTAACTAATACAATGCTTGACTCTGCCACATACACAGAAGAACTCAGGTGGAATGGGCAAGGCTCCAGTCTGCCACTGTATTTAGAGGCAATGAACCTAAAGGAAATCATTTGAAACAGATCTTTTTAGTCTAGGGGACACTGTTGAGTGCAGTCTGAACTCTTGCTCCCTTGTTGGCACTTGTGGCTGGGTACAAATCTCTAGGTAGAGTTAATGGCGTTCCAGAGTCTGGGGCCTAGTGCTCCCAGGGCTCTGGCTCTGTGCTTCATCCTCTTGAATGATTAGTAATGTATAAGGTAGGCAGATGATGAGCGAAAGGTTCTGTTTTAGGTGCACTGTGGTACCAGCTTCTGCAGGGGATCCTAGCTTTTGCCCCACTAAAACAGTCCAGAGAACTTCTGAACATTTAAGCTTCATTATGGAGTGGGAGGCAGAGATTTTTTACCAATTGTAACTCATGAGTTGATTTCTGTAGTAGTTCTAAGTATAATGCATTGTAGTAGTCAAGGCGTGACTAAAAAAATCCGTTAATCTGAATGACCTTGCAAGATTAGGTAATAAATATAACGGATGCCTTAATATTTGAATAAAAAAAGAATTCCTGTCTGGATTATAACATTCATTTGTGTATTGATGTCAGCTGAATATCAATTTCTATTTTGAGATATTATACCACCTTTGCAGGGGAAGAACCTTTCCTAATTAATGCAGGCCATACAAATCTTATCAAAAAGCAGAGTTATTGTAAAGATGGGAGAAGAATTTCTTTCTCACTTCCATTGACTTTAAGGTGGCTTATGTACGTTCAGCTGTCCACTACTCTAAGCCAGGTGAAAAGACTGACCCCTGCAGACAATCACTATTCAAACTGTGTACTGATTACATACAGGTTGGCAAAGACACCCGCATAGCACGAATTGTCAGGAAATCTCTAACAGCCTGATTCATCATTCTACCGTTTTGCGAGCCCCTAATTGTGATTCATAGCGAACCGCTATTAAGGACTCGCAAAACGGGATTCATGTAGAAATTGCATAAAGAAATGCGATTCCTACATATTCCTTATTTGCGATTAGCAAATTGCTAATCGCAAATTAGGAATAACTCGCCATTCATTCCTATGGGCCAAAAGGCCCATAGGAATGAATGGGGAGTATTCCTTATTTGCGATTAGCAATTTGCTAATCGCAAATAAGATAGCGATTTGAATGGTGCCAGGGGTGTCCAAAGGACACTCTGTAGCACCCCTCAAATGAAATACTACACAGGTGTTGCACACACACATGTCCAAAGGACATGTGTGTATGTAACATGCAACTCAGAAAAATGCATTTAAATGCATTTTTCTGAGTTTTTGCAATTTACCACGAGGTCTGACCTCGCGGTAAATTGCGGCCAGAAATTGCGAATTCGCAAAAAAGAATTTGGATGATGAATTGCATTTAAGGAATCTCAAATAGAGATTCCTTAAATGTAATTCCTCGCAAAATTGCGAGATCGCAATTAGCGATTTTTGCATTTGGGATGCTGAATCCCAAATGCAAAAATCGCACTTGCAAAGGGCCAGATTCTCAGAATCTGGCCCTTTGCGAGCGCAATTTTGTTTGATGAATCGGGCGGTAAGCCATTTTAAGGTCTATCAATGGATTCCCACTGTGTACTGGCAATCACCCACAGTATAGTTCTTAATGGTCTTGAAGAAAACGGATAGGTCCATCAACACTAAGACAACGTTGCCACCTTTTGCAGTCACTAGTCACAATTCATTGCTTACTGAAACCACAATCAGTTCAATGCTTATAATAGCTCAAACCCCAGTGTGACGGGTGGAGAACACAGTTTGTTTCAATGGAGTCCTGAAGGTCCAGGCAGACCTCGATGAGTTTTCCAAAATATGTGAATTGGGAGGTAGGTTGTTAATCAACCACTTGATCTGCTTCAAGTTATAGTTTCTTCAGTAATGGACCTACGAAGGTGTGGTGTGTTTTGAAGTTTTGGGGAGGGTAGGATACATTTCGGTGTGTTATGCAGGGCAAGAGGGAGGCAGGAGACCAGGCTGAACTGTGTTTTAGAGGGTTGAGAAAATGACAATACCACATGGAGTCTGTTAAGAAGGGGCAATAGGATTCCAGCTGAGATGTATTTTGAATGGATGGGGAAGCAGGACTACACACCACAGGGTTCAACAGGACGTGTTTAACTGACCATTTGTGCATCACTCCCCAAATCACAAAATGTTGACAAGGTCTGGGGAACCAATAATATTAGATTGCCCTGGAGTAGGCTGTCTCTGTACTTGTAACAGAAAGTTTTGTTCAGGACGAGAGCCCTCACCCACCCTTAGGTGGTATGCTTCATCCTAGGGTTCTTCCTCACACCATGCACTGAGGTTTATGGTGTGGGTTACAGCTCACTGTTCAGTCAGAAGGGTAAGAGTTGAAGCCTAACAACTGACTATCATGGGTAAGCACAGGCACACTACAATGGTATACCTATCAGATTACACAAATTCCTCACTTGTGTTTTTGTAGTGTTCACATGATGCATGACAACACTTACATTTGTCATTGACTTATTATTAGCTTGTGAGAGACAATGAATAGATGTCTCTGTATTGTTGTATATTTCTTGCAGGTGACAGTGGACAATTACTACAACCATTAAGGGTCACTGTTTGTATTTATTCTTATACATTGTATACACACTTCATGACACATTATAGGGCAGAGTGACTATTAAAGTTATGAAAAATGCCCAGAACCTTCTTGCAGGGTCAGAAGACAGGCAAAAACATGTTGACTTATCACCATTGATGGTTTTAAGTTAAACTCCTTCCTTAGTTTTGATCTATCTCTTGGGAGACTGAAAAGGTCATTATTCAGTCCACCAACATGCAGTTCTCCTTCCATTTACTCACTACTTTACCCTTTGCAAACTTCACCCCACCCACAGCTCACATAGGACCCTAAAACATAAAAAACACTCCAAGTTCTCCTCCTTTACACAAGGGAGTTGTAGCCCACATCATAAACCTCGGTGTATGGTGTGAGGAGTAATCCTATGTCGTGTGCTACCTAAGGATGAGAGTTCTCGTCCTGAGGTAAAGATTATGTAAAAAATTACAGAGACAGCCTACTCAAGAAACATTTAAGATGACTGGTTCCCCAGGCCTTGTGTATCTTTTGTGTTTTTAATGAGGAAGCTGGACACCAGGTAGTGTGTGTTTCAGTGTGTCAGTAGGCAGGGTACAATCTGCTTGTTTTTCAGAGAGTGGGTGGGCAGGAAGTGTATATTTTGTAGTGTGAAAGGAGGCAGTACACCAGGTTTGTGTGTGGAGGCTGGGGAATGCATGACCAAAAGGGAATATGGTGTAGGTGTAACAGGATGCTACATCGGGTTTTTTTTATATGAATGGAAGGAACAAGACCAGAATGGGTATTGGTTTCATGATAAAGGAAGCAGTATGTCAATGTTGACATTGGTGTTGAATGGTGAGGTTGTATTTTAGAAGGAAAGGGAAAGGACTTTGCATACGCAATCTACTATTGAGTGTTGTGATTGTGCAGGCTGCAATATATGGGTGTGCTTGTGGGAGGGAACTGTGCAACATTGCAGATATTGGTGATTCCATGAAAGATTAGGGCCTCTGCCAGAACAGTCCCACCCTTCACACCCACCAAATACCAAATAGCAGTGCTACAGGAAGACTAAAAGGCCTAATCGAATTTCTAAAGTAGGCGTATCTACTCTGTTTCAACTTCAGTGTTTTATACTCCTCCCTCCATTTTCAGGAACATCAGCAATATACTTGCACTATTTCGGAAAACATTCTTGAGCACAAAACAGGTCATGTCCGGGGCTTCCAAAATTCAACCCAAAGGCATCAAATACTCTGGCTCACTCATACACGCAAGGCATGTACCACAAAACCAAATACACAAACTGCACAGCATAGACTTAGGATGTTAACGCTAGGATCTGGGAAAGAGAACTTTGCAAGAGTTGGCCAGGAAGCCCCCACACCAATAACACAGATAAAACGGTCTGGTCACAATATGGATTCACAAAATATAGTATGTTGCCACCCATCGCTCTAACTGCTAAACCCACAACAGGGACAGTAGTCTACTGTCGATAAAACGAGGGTGCGCTTTGTGCGCACCTCCAGATAACAGGACAAGTCCAGGACCTCTTTCCTGTCAAGGGACAGGCCTGGGCCTTTGCTCAGACTCTAGATTAGTGTGATACTAGGGCCAAAATCAGAAACTAGGATATAAGATACTTGCAGATACTACCAGACCAGAGGAAAACAATTGTGCACCATGCAGGAGATATTCTCGTCCCAACAAGGAATAACTAGCTACTCTCTATATATTAATTGTACATGTAATCTACTTACATATATATGGTAGCAGACACAATTATGGTATATAACTTCCTCAAATTACTTTGAATTAGATCTGTTATGTGGATTGAATTAGGTGATAAGAAATTGTCTCTCCCTCTGATATGCTTCACTGTGTAAGAGTCATAAAGGGAGGAGGAGCTACGCAGGGAAACAAGATGGCCGCATAAGCTCCCGGCTCCGCCGACCTCTGCCAGCAGCTCGTATATCCTGTAATTTATCCTGCTTCTACACCAGACTCCCGTGTGTGCGAGGAGATACTGACTCTGGAGGTGCAATCCCGAACATTTTAACTTATCGGGTGACGAAGATACGCCATGTTTCAATCTCGGCCTAACTCAGCGTGGAAGCCAGGGCTTCGATTTTCAACCCACCCAGGCTGGAGTTGAACAACATCGGCTTTGGCCTCTGGGCTTCGTCCGGTCTCTCGAACGGAGTCACATTTTCCTCGTTTCCAATGGCGATTTAATATCCTGTCTACACCGCAGACGCCGCAGCGTGGTCTTTTGTTTGCTGCGGTCCTGCAACTGATGCCCGGAGACATCGTAAGCCTTCCGGGGGTGACAGACCGGAGCCCTAACTAGCAGCGAAGGCGTAGAAATCGGGAGGTGAGGGCGCCCATTGCTGTTGTCTGCTCAGGCTGTGCTTGCTACCCCGGAGTAGTCGACCTCCGGGGTTCATATCCTGCTTTGTCGCTTCGTGAGAGGAGATGGAGGGGACAGAAGGCACACCATCGCTGCACGCCGTAATGGCGGCCATTGGGGCGCTCCACTCACAGATCATCGCCCAGTGTCGGGCACTGTCTGCATCAGTGGACGGTGTCGGACAGAGACTGCTCGGCATTATTTCAACTGGCTGTACTACCCATTGACCATTGTGGGCGCAACTTCGAGGACCCTGTGCGGAAGCCGGATTCCGTGGGCGCTGCGGATCCCTACAGGATGGTTTGCGCACCCGTGAACATTGTTAGCTTCCCGTGCTTGAGCCGTAACCCATTGAACATCGACATGGACAACCTTGAGTGCCTCACCAGGATCACCAGTGGTGCTCGGAGAGCTTCATTATCCTCCCATGTTTTTTCTCATCTGCATTGTGGATTCCGTGCAATTTTTTCCCTTTTTCGACTCGCTCGTATTGACTTGAATTTTTTTGAACGCTCTGCTACTTTCACTGTTGTTGTGGTCTGGATTATAAGTGCTCTGGTTAATAATCGTACCGGCCAGGGTTAACCTGTGTCTTTTCTGGGTTGGCATAACAATTTACCTCGCTGCTGAGATTGTGACTTGTACTGTACGAGAGTCGGGTGGTGTGTACCATACTTCCCCGGATTGATTTTATATTTCACTGCATTCTATTTTCACTGTGCTTCGGGGTGGTTACATCTGGTGGGGGTTAAAGGAGTCCGGGAGTGTGTTTTTATTTCTCCTCCTCCGCTATTCTCTCTTTTAGGGATGTTTCTGGGCGACAGGCACGCTGCTAGTGGGTTAGGCCGTAGCCATTGCAGGGGTGCAGGGTGGGGGGGGGGTTGTTATTTTGCCTTTGTTTTGTTCTATGGCCCCTTTGCTTTCTCTTTCTCTCTCTTTTTAGGGTATTCCTATCGGCGACAGGCACGCTGCTAGTGGGGTAGGCCGTAGCCATTGCAGGGGTGCAGGGTGGAGGGTGTGTGGGGGGTTTGTTATTTTGCCTTTGTTTTGTTCTACGGCCCTTTCTTTCTTGTAGTGTCCGGTAGCAGTACTTTCAGTTTCATCCTGGAGTATACAGGTGGGCGGGGTCTGAGGGTGGGGGGCGTCGAGGGGATATCGGTTGTCAGGTTCTTTACCCTCCTTGAGCTTTTTGCGCTTGCGTCTTTCCTGCCCCTTTTAGTTGGTCCGCGACTGCCTTCCTGCACCTGCCCACTTTTATCATATCTATGAATGTGTGGCTCCGGATATCCTGTATCTTCTTCTTTCTCTTGTCTTGGGGGGGGGGAGGGTGGGGTTAAATGCAAAATGAAAGCCTTATGAATAACTTGCGCTTGAATTGTGTCACATGCAACATATATCCTGTACCGCTGCCAGACCTCAGGGTTGCTGGCTGAAAAGCGGTGTTATTGACCTTCTTATACGTATCTCCTAAATGCTGTGTCCGGCCCCTGTGGTTGTAGGTCTACTCCTGTACTTTTTGCGAATAATTTAATAAAGGTTTTAAAAAAAAAAAAAAAAGTCATAAAGGAAAACCAACCTGGAAATCACTGTAAAAGATGCCCAAGAAAACGTTTTGGTGTTATGATAATGAGTAGAGAAATCATAAATATGCCATCACCAAACTTAAAACAAGGGGCATGGTGTAATGTACCTCCCACCCCATACAGTTATCTCAGGTGTTTGATCTGTTGCACCCCTCGTCATAGGCACCAATATGGAAGCTACTTCATGTATCACTAGTAGCTGATCATTTCTCCAGGCAGAAGCCATTACCAACATATCTATATTCAATCTGCGGCTGGGCAAATAAATTGTTGGCCTGGGCAGCATATGAAGACTTTCTTTATAAAATGCCATATTAATTCTCAACATAAAATCTATTTACTTTCCAGTTGGTTTAGAGACACATTGAATATTGATATCAAGATAAATTACCACCGAAAGGTAGGGAACTGTGATAGGTTGACGAGTTCTACCTACATAAGTAACTTGTTTTGTATTTGCACCTAGATGAGAATACTATTACACCATTACCCTATTAGGGATTAAACTATCACCATTCTCGTAAGGTTATATAGATCCCATATAAAGCAAATATGCATATTTGAAGTGTAAAATGCTAATACTATGCATTTATTATCATTTTGAGTGTGGGCATGGGCCATGACTTGAGAGAGGCAAAGTCTTGAGTGGGTCATGATGTCCCTCCATCACCAATAGTAATAATATATTCTGCACATCTTCATATATGGTTTGCGCCACAACAATGTTTTCATGAGTTATTTGTTTTATCAAAATATGTTTAACCTAACCCAGTATCGTGTGTTTCCGGCATGGACCATTGTACTTTTCCCTAACTGTGCACGTTGTAGACCACTTTTATTTTGCATATGTTACTACATCACACGCTTGACTTTGTGCCACAATGTATTTTCACACATAAACTTGCACATGTTTTCGTATTTTGTTATTTTCCTGGGATTTGGTCTGATGACACTAGACAAGGGTAAACAACAATGCCTCTTGTTATTCTCTCTGGCCCGACACTAGCACTTAGACATAACAAGAGAGTGCAGCTGCTGTTTGTGAGCACACACTGAGGACAAGGCACGGTCCGAAAGCAAGAGCGCTGCGTCAGCTGAGATGTAGAACATCCACTTTTGTATGGTAAGGAACGGGGTCCGCCACTAATCTCAGAGATCTTTGATATATCATCATTTAGCTTCAGTAGAAGGGGGAGGCTGGGTTTAGGCTAACCTGTCTTAAAACATGACAGGCCTATTTTGGTATATGGCTTGTTAAATATGCTAATGATATTTTTGATATGCATCTGTTGTCTAATTGTTGCGCAAATCTGCATCTTAGAGCACGATAGTATAAATAAATATTATAAACTTCCTTCATGTCTCATGTTTATCTTATTATGGACGAGTACCAGTGAGATAGCGAAAGGGTGTGTACTGGTACTGCGATTCCTGAGAGTGCTGAGAGTGTTGTGTTCTGGGGTGCCAATTCACTTGTTTCTCTGGAAAGGTTAGGAGAGCAATTGAGGCACTAAAGCTGGTCGGACTCAGGCTCATAAATACTGAGGTGTAGGGGGACTCAGTCCCTACATGCTGATGTTCTATGGGCCCAAGCATAGTTCTGTTCCTCAACAGATCCCTGCAACCCAGGATGCCATGGGTTAAATATGTGCAGTGAGGTAAACTTCCATTGAACAGCCCTCCTGACTATTAGGAGAGTTGTTTGCCCATGTAAAGTAATCGTAATATGTAATCTGTGAGGCCATACATACAAACTAGATAATACATAAATGATAATCATGTAAAATGGTCCAATATGGGCATCAAGGGATTCTGGTGATATACTAATCCAAGAGGTCGAAAATTAGTAAATGTCACAAGAACTGCCAAAGTGGCAATACAAGACCATTTTACAAGTTACCCGTTGTACATTTGTTTAGCACTACACGCTTATTTTGGGATGTTAGTTTGAAAAAGCTGTTTTCTTCAAAGTGCAGCTAACAATGAGCACTGATTAGAATTACGATGTTTAGGTTTAGAGTTTAGTCATTAAACATAAACCTAAACATCTCAATTCCAATTATTGATAAACAGAGGACAGTAGTGACGGCCTGTGCATTTATGTGACTCTGTGGCGGTATCCTTTACCACATAATTAAGGACTTGCACCATTTGCCAGATACCCTGCATATTTGGCAAAAACATTTCTAGCTCAAATGGATGAAAATAAAGAAGGTGTGCTGCCTAATTCAGATTTTTGCCACATATTATTGATGCATAGTTTACATAACCTTGCCATTGTTTACAAACCATGAAATATCTCCGATATTTCACTTAGAGCTTTATATCACTGCATGTTTTCTTTTTGAGCAATAAGAACACACACACATCAAAGACTGCAGAGGTCATGCACAGACTCATCTACTGGGGTCACTTGGGCATAAAGTGGATCTGGATGGCGATCCAATAACAATGGTACATCAGTGCTTAATTTGAGCCAGTGGTCGCAGGAGGGGCCCATCAGCACTCACTTTTGGGGAGCAGCACTTATTTTTCGACATCATACTTTGACCGAGAACAAGACAGTGAAATACAAACAGGGGTGAATGAAGGAAGACTAGAAAGACAGGAGAACCGAGAAAAGGGAGAATGAATGAATGAACCTCTAAGAGTGAGATAAAGGTGCAGGGAGTGTCTGTTGGTGGATTAAAGAGGCAGGAGGTGAAATCAGGACTACGCGGCCATGGTATTTGGCATACCGACATTCAATAGTGCCAGCCATAGGCTTCTGACCAAAACTTTGGTTCCTGACACTTATTCTTATACAAATTAAACACTGTCTAGGAACACCACACTTTCACAGGTCCTGATCCTAGAACCCAGACACACACCCAGTACCAGTTCATACATTGAGCCAGGGCTGCTTCAGACCACATTCTTCACATGTACTAGAGCCATCCTGAAAGTCCACACTTTACCTGACTTAGGGCCGATAACGACTTTTGGCGATAAAGGGGCAAGT
This sequence comes from Lissotriton vulgaris, assembly GCF_964263255.1. Taxonomy (NCBI): domain Eukaryota; kingdom Metazoa; phylum Chordata; class Amphibia; order Caudata; family Salamandridae; genus Lissotriton; species Lissotriton vulgaris. The sequence continues at coordinate 2,100,415,498 of NC_141689.1, read as the reverse complement.
GGCACACCACCGCTGTACCCCCGCACTACCAAGAGTCTCCATCTGCCCACCTGATTACAAATTAAAAGTGGTCTGGCAGGCGGCCTGGCGGTTCCCTCTGCGGTGCCTCTTTCAAAGGCGGCAGTGCCTACGAAAAAGGCACAGCAATGAGAATGTCACACAAGGTTCCTGCACCGCATGGACTGTAAGGTCCATGCTGTGCAGGAACTGGTGTGCATGTACACAGGGGGGCACATGTGCCTCCCTGTGTGCATCCACAGGGCGTGAGGCACCAAGGCCCCCCCCTTTGTTTCCTCTCTGGCACGGTTTTCATGGCGGTAGAACCTCCATGAAAACCATGGAGGAGAGTAAATTCGTAATATGGTTGGCAGGACCAAGGCAATCCCGCCAAGCATATTACAGCCTGTGGGCTGCTGTGCCAACTGCAGGGATCGCGGTTCCCTGGCGGCATCTGCCGCCATGAAGGTCCGACTGCCCAAGTCATAATGGGGTGGTCTGACCACTAGTGCAGCTGTAGCTGGACCGCTACCCCTATACCACCATAAGTCTATCGGTCCTCAGACCGCCAGAGTTGTAATTGGGCCCTTAGTGTAATGTCCAGGGTTGTGGTATCCATTTGGTGAGTTAAGGCAGCTAGTGGTTTAAATCGCCACCAGAAAGGGCAGTAAAAAACAATATATTGCAGCTGAGAGCTGCAAATAGAGTCCTTTCGTAAGGTGAAGGGGACTTACAAGCAATAGTGCATTTTTGTCCACGGCATCAATATTCCTTGCACACTCTCTGGTTATGTAGATAGAATCACACATTTTACACTGATGGCTACACAAGCACGCAAAAATAGAAGTGCCCTATTACAAATTCTCTAGAACAATGAATATCGAAGAATACATCCCAGACATAGAATACTTTTTTCCATATTATAAACCCAGACAAATCGTTCTTGAGTATTAAAGATCTATTGTACCTTTTTTCCAAATTGTTTTAAGACATTTCGCTATTATACCTACCTGGGGACCGTTTCAATTCTTTAAATACTGCACCTAACAGGGTAATTCGGACTACAACCTTACACAGAAAATCTGTTAGCCATTTACCTTCATGAACATACTGAACCCGGTCTTAAGAAGGTCAGTGAGGCCTGAAGACATGTGCTCAATATCGAGGCTGTCAGATCGGTCTGCGTGGAATATTTCCTCCAACACCTGCTTCAGCAGAGGCTTATAAGTGGCCTGAAAAATAAGAAGAACACAGAATTACACCGCCTGTGGCATAACATTAATGCAAGGAATTAATTTTGTTATTTGAAAAACAGATCTCAGATAGATTGCATGGGCATTAGTGACACAGTCGCACAGTGCTCTTCATAATTCCCACATCTCCCATTTACAGTAATTCAACAGTGAGACAATTTTTGGACACAAGCCATGTGGGATATATTTTATTCACTGTAATTGTTAACCTTTCCATAGAATTTCTTGCAACCAGATTGCATAAACCTTGGACAGGTAGTGTTGTTTTATTGCAGTTTTTTTAATAAAAACATATCCACATAAACATTAAAAAAAACAGGCGGTAATCAAAAATTTGAAAGGTCAATAAGTTGGCATTCATATATACATATTATGACACACAGATAATGCGTGTGTGTGTGTAACATAAATAATAAAAGTTATAGGTTACTACCAACTACAAAAATAAACATAAACATTATGATTTATTCTAAAGGATGGATGTTGCATAAAGAACAACAATGCACACATAGATCCAAATTAAAAGAGTTGAAAGAGAGATAAGATAGGGAACGAGAAGACTAAAGAAGGATCACTATGATAAAGAGCCATTGATTAAATAACATTTTTAAGAGATGCATATTAAATTTAAAAATACTATTACAAACTCCGACAAAATGTACAATGGAGGTTTAAGACCTCAACCTGGAAAAGCACAGAAACAGCAGAATGCATTACATTCCATTCATGAAATTAAAGATGAAAACGTTGTGTCTCACTTACCACAGTGCCCCCGACTTGGGACAGCACCGCTGGGTGGCAAAATACTTCCCAAACCCACGAAAACAGAGTTTCTGCTAATATTGTTTCTCCTATCATTTGCCCATTCAGAAATCGCTTAGTGAACTTGAATTAAGGTGACCTCCTCCCTCCAGACCACTACGGATACTTTCCCATGTTCGCATTTCTCTTTTTCTTTTAATTTCTGATAAAGGAGTCTTCAACATAAGCCCTCGCCGTTCATCGGAACGCTTCCCTACACAGCTGGGTCCCCCCTTCAGATATGTCCCCAGACTGTCATACTTTGAATGAAGAATTGTGTCCGCTCCTGCCTAAGAAAAAGGATGTTCCTTCAGGAGCTACACACCAAATGATTTAGCAATTCTTCATATTTGGTATCTGGAATACTGACAGATAAACACTCATTGTTTTCACCCTGTAAGGAAATTGACATGGGCATTCCTCAGGATAGCAAAAAACTATGTACATGCAATCCAAAGTTTCATTTTGGAAAAATAAAGCATCGCCAGAGTGCTATAGGAGAAAAAGATGGGACCATCTTAGAACAATTTCTGGAATCTATGCCAGGACTGATGCAGCACTGGGTGACTAAGCACCATTGCCATTAATTGGAGAAAGCCATACATATGGCTACTGCCTACCAGCATGAGGGGTCAATGAGAGAAGCTCAATGTATGACCATAGAGCAACCACAAAAAAGACAAGTCACAATCCTGGTTTTCCAATGAGGAATGGGACAGGGAAGAGTACCCCACATCAGGCTCCAGTGCTACAATTGTGGAGAATGAGGGCAATAGTCCATATCGACAGGTAGAAAAATATTTGGTAGAATCAATGAAGGAAGGTTTCACAAAACTGTCTATCAAGAATAGACCACCCAAGGACCTATGTACGTGGAGCAGATTTTGGTACCTAGTAGATTGGTTGACAGTGGATGCAGAAAAACCTTGGCTAGTCAACACCGATGCCACAGGACCTTGCAGAAGGGTGGGGTAAAATGTATAAAAGGGAACCCAAGATAATATCCCTTGTGATTGATATATTTGGATATGAAGGAGTAGTGACCCACCAAAGGTTAAGGGTACTACCCCAATTGCTGGAATCCGTGGTCTTGGGAATTGATAGACTATAATTTCATTAGATGTTGGAGGTAAAATCTGACACAGTCAGGTGGGAATAAGCATCTTTTGGGGGGAATACAACTCTTCTCACCTGAAAAGACCCCTCCAAAGTTCAACAACGAAAAAGACAAGAAAAGCACAGTCTCTTCTAGTGGGTTTCCTACATTCCTAGCAGGAAAACACAAAGTTATCATGGACTGGTACGCACTGGAAGGATCTTCTCAAAGCAAGGAATGGGAGTCTAAAGCATGCCAGAGAGAGAGAGCAATGAAACAATAAACCAGGCCCTCTGATTTCTTGAACTTTCTTTCAGGACATAAATGATATTTGTTACCAAATCATCCAAAGAAAAGTTTGGAACTCACTCAGGCAACTATAGGTTTCTAAGTGGTGCAGGGACAAGTTTCTACATTGTCACCTATGTGGGGGGCACTTACAAAATAGAAGAAAAACAACTGCAATGCTTTGTTTGAGGGTGCCGCAAGATAGTGCCAGCAATAGTTATTTGTTGTGGCCTCTTGCTTTCTTATGCATTCACCCCACAGTCTTGATGTTCCCTGTTGCTCCTCTAGTGAGTGAGGTCTGGTTTGATATGGTTGGAAAGTTGAGAGCATTGTGCATGGATGAGTGGACAGTTGACATGAGAAGGGCTGATCAGCAGGATGCTGAACCTATTGGGGCTTTGCCTGATTTACCTGTAACCTGGTCTAAACCTAATAAACCTACATCTTTTGTAACCGATGAGACTAAATCCTTGTTCGTAACACTGGCAGCAAGCGCAAAAGAAACTACGCGGAAGGTACAAGAAACAAATAAGAAACTTGTGGAAGTGCTAAAGCAACTGGCCTACAAAACAAAAGATTGAAGCCTATAAGAAGCCTGAGAGAAAGGATTGCTCCTGGTAGCCCCACCAGTGTTGATTACTTATTAGACAGCCTACAGTCCAGGGTATTTTCGCAGGCCAGCGTAAATTGTGCAGCAGATCTAGAGGGTGGCTGCTGAGTTGAAAGGACTTTGTTGTCAACAAGATTGAAGTTGGTATTTACAAGAAGATTTCATGGTTTGGCTAGTCATGCTGGATGGGAGAGAACAGGCAGTGCTGAGATACAAATAACGCAGCAAGGTATGAAGTGAGCAAACTGGCACCTTGAAATTAACCTTTGTAGAGATAACTAAGGAATGGTTTATACTGTAGAGGGAGTATGGTGGACATCAGCAATGTTGTAAAACTGGTGAGTTTTACCTGTGTTGAGACGCTGGCTCGAGCTGTGAGTGACTTTTGGCATTTTGGACAGTGTGTTTAAATTTGAAAGCAGAGTGGGGAGAACAGCATGAGGCACTGTGTAGCTACGAACGTCCATCTGGCATTGTTTACCTAGAAATTGACTCAATGCAGCTGCAGATCACGTTTGACTGCCATTCTCTGGGGGCATGGGAAATTTCAATGGAAATTTGGAGCAAGATAAGATTACAGCCGATCCCTGTTAGAGTGGTGAGACTTTGTTGAATTTTCTCTGGGATTTTGTCCAGCAGTGACTGACTTCACATTTTAAGGAAGAATGATTATCGCACCACAACTACCTCACTTTGGGGCAGTGGACGCCCAAGCATGTGAAGCTGAGGAGGGAGGTTACTACGTGCGTGGGCACATACCGGAGCTGTTTTGAAGGAGCCGAACTGCAACTGCTGATCCTCTTGTGGCAAATGGGGAGGAATTGAAGTGTTCTGGTTGGTTTTATTGTTATAATTCAGGGCTGGATGTAGGTGAGAGGTCGCTCACTGGAGTGGGAGTTTCTTGATGTGTTACCTCAGTATATGTTTTTAATGCAATGCTTAATTCTCTTCCCAGAAGAGGGAGTGGGTGTACCGTTATAAGGTGGTCCTAAAGTGTGACCATGTTGTGTCGTGTTGGTCCTGGAGTGTGACTGTGTTGGTTGAGTGACACTGATGTGATGTATCATTTTCACTACCCTTACTAAGGGGTTAGGGTGTAGGGGCACGTGTTTATCCCAAGATTCCACCCTTCCTAAGGGTTTATGGGTGTAGGAGCATGTGCTTGGCCCAAGGTTCCACCCTTCCTAGTGGTTAAGGGTGTAGGGGCATGTGTTTAGCCCAAGGTTCCACCCTTTCTAAGGTATTAAGGGTGAAGAGGCATGTGTTTCACCCAAGGTTGTATGAGTGTACGTTTTCTCTGTTGTCAGGTTTACTATGCAGGAGGAGTGTTGTGAAGTGTGCTTTTGACCATCCTTTCTAGGGGTTTAGGATGTAGGGTCAATACGTTTAGCCCGGTGGGTAGTTACCATCCTTCCTATGAGGTTAGGATGATGGGGCAGTTTATAGCCCAATGTTAAGGGGGTACGTTGTTACACCCCTATGCAGCAGAGGGTAGATGAAACTCTGGTCCTGTTCAAGTGTATGGTGATGGGGTTACTTGGTTACACACCAATGCAGTATAGTGTGGAAGAAGCCCTGGTCCAGTTTCAGTGTTGCGTTATGGAGGATACCAGGCCGGTCATGTAAAAGTGTATGTGTTGTGAGGGGAATGGGTATTTGTGTTCAGTTTTTGGGTTATCTGCACACTTGATTTCAAAAAGATTTTTATTGGCTGTTTCCAAATAAAGCAATACATACAATACTACAAATGAAAGGACATAAGGAGTAGACATATGAAGATAAACAAAATAGAGACAGTAAAAAACAAATGCATTGCGGAATCAGGTAGGTATGGGAGTATATCACATTATCATACAAAAGTAGTGCTTGGCTTAGCTTCACGAAAGCCACCTAGTAGATTAACGATGTCGCAAAGTGTATCTAAACAATCAGCAAGGAGTACCATAGCTCAGGGATCAGAACAACTTAGATATCGGTATGAATCTATTGGTCTATAGAGTAGTTCCATTAACCTGGTGGAGCGAACATTAGTGAGAGTATTCCTTTGGGAGGATTGGTTCATCAGGTCAACTGTGGCTCATGGCAGTTTGTGTGAGTTATAATAGAGATCAAGAGTGTCCCACATGTGCCTGATAGGGGATTTCCATTGTGAATTCTGGAGAGCAACGTGGTCAGCCCCCCTTAGGTTGGAGATCCAGTTCAACCAGCATTTAAAGGATGCTTTGCGCGTATCTTTCCAATTGTTGAGTATGATCTTAACCGCTGCCGTTAGGAGTAGGTCCAAAAGCACCCCATCCCTTTCATTCAGGGACTCTGCTCGGAGGTATCTGAATGCTAGTGTTTAAAGGTCCCCTACTAGGGGAGTATGGGAAGAGTTTAGATATGAACTTGAAGACCTTATCCCAAAAGGGTATCACGCATTAGCACATAATTAATAAGTGTTCCAGGTCACCTATTTTATTATTACAGTTCCAGCAGATGGGGTCTTCACGGATTTTGTGTAAGTGTAGTCGGGCTGGTGTCCAGTAGGCCTTATGTAATAACCAGAACTTTGTCTGGGAGAGTACTGGGCTGATCTTATTTCTCATAACTGAATTCCAAGTTTTAGACTAGTCCTTCTCCGAAATCGGGAGAGAGGAGTGCGACTCCCAGAAGGATGTGAGCTTCTTATTGAGGGCAGACTGTTGTGGGCGTAGTAACTTGTAAATCCAGGAGACCTGGTAGCCAAACTTGTTATTTTTAGGAAGTTGTAAAATTCGAGTGGATCTAGTTTATATTTATCCTGTATTTCCTTAAAAATTAGTGGGTAGGCTCTCTTGAAAAGTTGCTGGGGGAAATAAATACCCCTAAGGATTTCTGCGTAGGGTTTTTAGTATACAGGAAAAATTGGCGCACATATCAGGTTGCGGTGAAGTAGGAGTAAAAACAGATTAAGGACGGTACTACTAGATCAAGGGGGAACCCAAAACCCCTGAAATAGAGTGGGCAAGAGCCAACCCTGTTCAATGCGAAAACAAAAGTCCTGTGCACACGTTGAAAAAATCAATTCAAAAGGGACCACATGTATCTATGGTTATGTTTAGAAAGCAGAAAAACAAAGGAGAAGGTCCACAACAGGTAGTAGTTTTTCTTTGTTTTATGTGATAATTGGTCCTCCTTCCAGAGGAGATACCAAGAAAAGGACAGCCGACACATGTTTCATCAGGCGGGTAGTCACCCGTGACTCTTCAGGGCTGAAAATCCCCCTCTATGTGAGGAACCACACTTCCTGATGATGCACACTCCCTCCCTACAAAAAGGTACCACCCTTTTTTAGGTTGGCCGGACACTTTCCAATATGGACATGTTTCCTTTTGTACTCTGTTACGTCCTTTGAAACCAATAAAATATTATTTTTTTTTTTAAAAAGCTTGTGTCTACGTTGATGCTGCAGGTGTGCCATACCCTACACAGGAATAAAAGAAAGGCACAGGAGTAATAGAAACAAAATTGTTTATTTGAATGTTATGACCAAACAATAAAACAAATGCTTAGAAAGACTGGAGCACCCCAAGGAAAGGATTGGAATAAAGTACTACCATTGTTCTCTTTTCTCTATCTAGCATGCCTCAGGCCTCTACTGGCATCAGCCGATAGACATTGCTCTTTGGGTGTCAGTTTAGTGTATTGGGAAAGCAAACCATCAGATGAGCAGACATAACTGGGCTGTGTATTCTACCCCTGAGACAGACTTACAGCCTTACTATTAGAGGCCCATAAAAACCTACAACAAGCTAAACAACAGGGAACCTGATAATAACGAGTCAAGAAGACTGCACACCCTGGAACCCTAGAACAAACCATTGGCGTTAGTCCCCAGGACATAGTAATATTCTGGCACAATTGCCTGCACAAGTACCATATATAAGAAAAAGAATCTGTAAACATACAAGATGTCCTACCAACAGGTGCCGTACTATACAGACATCACCGTAATCTTCTGGTCAATGGGAAAAACCCAGTGAAGAATTCGCCTTTCGCGTCATCAATGAAAAGACTAGAACTGAGGGGATGTTTTCCAAAAGATCAGATGATAGGATTCAATCCCTAGACCGAAAAGCATAGACGCCCTGTCTTGTATTGCTCTACGGCCAGAAGGGATAAAACAAAAGGAATCATTTATAAGAGATGCCTTAATATGGGGATTGGTAACAAATTAATCCGATAACTGTGAACAAATGAAAGTCCATAACATAAACAGTATGATATGGGCAGCGTACTTTGTCAAAACTTGTGTAAATAAATCAAAAATGTATTTAAACAGTTTATCCTTTGTTTATTGATATGTATAATAAAAGCGCATCCTAGGTGATCTAATAGTCACAAGATTTAGATTACAAGCCCAGTAACTGTAATCAGCCATCACAACCATTAATAGATTTTTTAGAGTCCATAGGATGAAACCAGTGTCCTCTTGTTCAATGTCAACTTGTAGTCTGTTAGGACAAAGTTGTAGAACGTATGGCATTTACATTTTGGTTTCTTAGTCTCAGGTAAGTAGTTGAGACCATCTTCAGGACAAAGTATCAGAACAGCATCAATGGTAGCAAAACCTAATGCAAGGAAAGTATGTGAAAATATTTATACATTTCTAGTATGAGTAATTCAAAAAGATCATAAACACAAGACAGAAGCATGCCACCCGTGGCCACAAGATGTGGACCAAACCCTCATAATCTGCATGCCAACACGAGAGTGCATGCATTACTAGCTAAAAAACACCAAGGGCCCGATGTAGGTAGCCAAAATAGGGTCGGTAACGGCCGAGATTCAGTAATTTCGGCCATTACCGACCAGTATATGATAATCGAGATGTATGTGACCAAAAACGTACCGATTCATTAAATACCAGTCGGTAAAACACCGCATCGGTATTAAACGAATCGGAATTTACCGAAATCAAATATTCCGAATCGGAAATTAAGAAATGGTAAATATCCGAATCGGTAAATACCGAATACATATTTACCGAGTCGGTAAATAAGAAATGGTAAAAATGGGCTGTTGAGATGTAGCAAATTTAAAAAATACTGATTTTCATGAAAATCGGTATTTAAGAATCGGTATTTACCATGGATTGGGGTCAGGTGGTAACCAGGAACAGGATATATAAGAAGGCCCCAAAATGCAACAGTGCAACCACAATGGCGGCTTTTTACGTAATTGCAAGGCGGCTACGGATACAGGCAGCAGGAGAGAGGGTCTGGCTAAGGGAGGAGCAGGTGTATAGGCAGAGGATCACCCTCTTCCAACTGACTGAAACTGAGATCCTGCAAAGGTACCGACTCCACCCCAGAACCATCCTGGACTTGATTGGGGACCTCCACCCATATCTGGAACACCCAACCCCAAGAGCACACGCCATCCCACCCCATGTGCAGGTGCTGTGCTGCCTACACCTTCTTGCCTCAGATAGCGACCAGCACGTGATAGCCACAGTAGGTGGGGTGTCTCAGAGCTGCCTGTCACGGTTTTACAGAAAATTCCTAAACGCCATGATGCAGAGGATGGAACACTAGATCGAGTTCCCTGACACACCTGCAGAACTTGCAAGGACGAAAACCGATTTCTATCAACTTGCCCAGTTTCCTCACATCATAGGCTGTATCGATGGGACGCACATCCCACTATGCCCACCTGCAGCAACTGAACACATATATAGAAACCGGAAGTCCACACATTCTATAAATGTGCAGGTGATCTGCAACACTGGCAACATAATTACGGACATTGTAGCCAAATATCCAGGAAGTACCCACGACTCCTACATATTCACCAACAGTGGGATATACAGACGCCTTGTGGCTGGTGATTTTGGTGATAGATACCTACTGGGTAAGTATGTGTGACACACCCTGATAGTCCATGCAGAAGGAAACAGAAAGAGAACTTGACTAATCAAAATTTCATTTTCCACCCAGGTGACAGTGCATATGCCCTGCGTTCATTTGTGCTCACCCCCTACCTGAACCCATCCACCATGAGCGAAAGGCGTTATAACATGGCACACAGAACAACACGTTGTGTGGTTGAACGCACTTTTGGACTGCTGAAAAGTATATTTAGGTGCCTCCATAAGAGTGGAGGTGCACGGCAATATACGCCAATTATCTGTTGCAAGATAATAGCTACCTGCGCCATGCTGCACAATCTTGCCACCAAGGAGGGCACAGAGATTGAACTAACATATCATGAGGACATAGATGATGGGACTGTACAAGCCGATCACACTGCAGCAGGAGCAGCACCTGCAACAGATGGTAGACTGCGACGCACAGAAATCACCAACAGATACTTTTAATAGAGTGATGACACACAGGCATGCTCATGTCTTGAAACACTCACTTTAATTTGCACAACTGCACTATTCAAGACCAAAAAAATCTAATTAAATTCACTTTGCACACTCGGTGGCCAAAGTTAAAATCACTGTGACCTGTCCTGTGTTCATTATGATTTCTTAATGTTTGCGCTTACGCATGATGTTGTGGGAGCCAGGGGGCTGGGGATCAACCTGCGCAGTGGGAGCGGTGTCATCTGCATGGAGTCTGCTGCTCCGACGAATGTCCCGTACAGGCGTGCTGGCTCCACTCCTGCTAGTGGACTCCTCTGTGTCCCCTACACACGTATTGCCAGCAGTGGCTGTCTGCTGTGTCAGCATTACCTCCATAGCAGAGGTCACCCTCCCCATCCCCCTGGACAAGTCACTGCAGCAGTGCACAATTTCAGTCTGCATGGCCACTGAGCCGCGGCATAGCAGTGTGGTAGAAGTAGCCAGACGGTTAATTGACTGATTCAGCTGCTGTACCTCGGGCCTATACCTGCGCCTTTCTTGGTGGTCACTCTCCAGCCTGTCACAGAGGGAACCCATGCCCACACCCATGTCCCTCACCGCCTCTGCCATGGACTCCATTCCTTTGCCCATTGCCTCCATTCCTTTGCCCATGGACTCCATTCCTATTGCCATGCCACTTATCCCCCGATCGATGTCTGACATCCTGCTGTTGAGGATGCGCACCTGTCTTTGCACTGCCAGGATTCCTTTGGCCTGCATGCGCTGCACTCTCACCATTGTGGCTTACAGCCCTGCAAATACCCCCTGCACATTATGCCCCTCATCCTGCTCACGTGCCCTACGGATACGGTCACTTGCACAGCCAGATCCCATTGACCTCTGTTGGCCTGCGTCGCCAGCCAGTGGTGGTGTGGTCGGTCTAGGTGCCTCCACCACTTCCTCATCAGAGCTTTCCATGATTCGTAATGGTAGTACGTCCTGCCTCCTTGGCCTCACATGCACAGGGGACCCAGAGCTTGGTGTTGTTGCACCTGCAGGTGCTGCCGGAGTCTGTGTCTCGAACAGCAGGGGCGACAGTGGCTGTGCAGTGGGGTCTTGCTCCATAGCAGTGGTTGCGTGGGTTGTGGTTGTGTCCTCAGGGACAGTGCTAGGTCCTGCTGTGTCTGTTGGCTTCTCCCTCTGTGCCGTTGTTGGTGCACTGGACTCCCCTCCCTGCGCTGCTCTGCGCGATGACTCTCCTGTGGAGAGACATGGACAATCATCAGCTGTGTGTTTTCATCACACATATTCCTACTACACATTTTCATATGCCTCAACTGGTTGTGTATGGGGAGTGTGGCATGGCATGCAGTGTTCAGTGTTGGCAGCTTTCATGTATGTACCTATGACTACGACTACCATGATGCATTGCTGGTGACTACTGTCATGTGTACTGGATTGTGAGTGAGTCGTCACCCACATTGGGGAAGGGGCCAGGGAATGGGTGGGGTACATGTCCATGCATCCTACCTTTCTTCCTTGCAGCTCTGGCTGAGCTATCAGCATCCCCAATCCTGTGTATGCTCTCAGGCTCCATGGTGGATTCCACAAGCTGCTCCAGTTCTGTGAAGCTTGGAGCACGGTTCTTCCACCCACCTGTGGCTGCTGATTCCCTCCTATGGGTGGCAAGCTTCTTTTTGGTGGTGATCCTCAGATCATACCACCTTTTCTTCATGTCGTTGATTTCGCGATGAGTCACTCCCAGGGCATTGACTTTGCTCTGTATTGCCAGCCAGGTGTTCCTCTTTACAGACTCTGCTACTTGCAGGGACTGTCTCCCAAACATCTGACTGTAGTGCTGCACAACCTCCTCCACCAGCACCTGGAGCTCTGTTGGGCTGAATTTCACCTTCCTCTTTCTGTCACCTCCATCCTTTTGTGCCTCCTGGGACTCCATGGTGTAGCTATGTTGGTCTCAGTGCAGCCTGCTCCTCTGTCTCACCTCCAGCTCTCTCTGCAGTTCTGTTGCTCTGCACCTGCATGGGTGTGGCCACCTCCAGGTACTGGGGTGTGATACTTGCATCTGATAGGTTGGTTTCTCTGAGGCTTTGTTGTGGGGTGTGGTGTGTCTCCCTGATTGGTTCACTGGGTCACATGTCATGTATTCGAATTTTCGAGATCGGATTTTTCCGATTCGGTAAATACCGATTCGGTAAATACCGATCCGGTAATCTCCGAATCGGTGTCTCCCATTCATTCCTATGGGACTGGAGGCCCATAGGGGTGAATGGGTGTTACCGATTCAGAGATTTACGATTCGGTGATTACCGATTCGGTATTTACTGAGTGTGGATACCGATTGTTACCGAATCGGTATTTTTTACCGATTATTTACCTACATGTGGTTTTCCGGTTCATAAATACCGATTTAGTATCATTCGGTATTTACGAACCGGTAAAAAAAAATTACCTACATCTGGCCCCAAAAGTGTAATGACTTGTCAGGACAACAAAATATAGAAAGTGAATGATTGCTAACCAAATTCTAGTGTACAAACAGAATGTAAAATATCAAACTAAGAGACCTGAGGTACAAAACAGCTGGATCAATTCTTGCCAAGCAAACCAGTGAACTACACATAACAATCGTATAAATACAAGGGAGAATTAAATCTGATTCTGATTTTAGAACAAGAAAGGAGATCAGTCGGAAGGGCGCGTGGCAGCGGCAAGATGGCCGCGCCTTGAGGAGGTCCCGCTGCACCGAGGCGAACTTCCACACGGAAGGACCTCTTAACGGCACCAATTTCGCCTGCAAACAGATGAGACTTAGTGGGAAACCACCAGGATTATGGAGGCGGGTTTCCGACTTTCAAGAATAATGCTCTGACCTGCTTTTGGCATAATCCTGCTCTCCAGCGTAATCCCAATTTCGCGGGCACCATTTTGTTCGCGCAAGGAGTGGCGCGCTATGAATTCTCCTCAGCTTGACTCGCATTTGGAGTTTTAACGCCTACGGCCTCTGCAACAAAAGTAATCTTGCCTTCATTTCTTATTTCTTTTTTCTCTGCATAGTGGCTGTCTCCAATTATGCACTTTTGTTCATCCTCAATACTTTTTCTCAGGTGTTTCAGGACTGTGGCTGACATAGAGTGAGTGCTCATAAAAGCACAACTATTTTTACCTCAGCCCAATGCTTTGGCTGTGATTACACGCACTTCTTCATTGATTCTAATATTACTGCAGCTGCCTTTGTTTAAGCACCTGCCATTGTAAACCCATTTTTGCTTATTTCCATTAATACTGCGCTGTCATATTTTTATTACTATTGTGGCTGCCATATTATTTTTGCTTTCATCAACATATTTAGCGCTGTCATGCAGCTCAACAACACGCTATGCCTTTTAATAGGCTCTTCATTTTTGCGCATAAGTCTGATTCGGATGCAGCTTTTGGATGCCTGTTAACCTAATACTGCGCTCTTTACTTGGCCTATTGTCTCCACGTTGTCACAACAGCAACTTTCTTTATACCAGTCATTTCTTGATAGTGGTTGAATTTTCCTTGCTCTTCCTTCATTAACACTATTGTTTTCGACCTTTTTTTCCTGAATGTTTTTGTTTTTTCTGACTTTTGCTTTTTGACTTTAACTGACTACTTTGCTCAACTTGTCAAAATGGAGCTACCTCTCTCTAATAAGTTGCATGGTTCTGCTGGGACTTCTTCTGGTGGTCGGAAGGATTCTACAGCTAACAACAGCAAGCGGCTTAAAAAAGACCCTTCCTCCCTAACTAAGTCCCCTCTCCCCATTACACTTGAGGATATCATGGATGAACTGCGTCTCAACAGCAAATGGATGAACTGCATCTCTTCTGCCCTTTCATGCCGGATACTACCACCACCCTTCAAAGAATTGAGGAAAAATGGTCCGGCCTTGACATGAGACTATCTGGTGTTGAACAAAAGGTGAGCAGCGCACAGGATATCAATGCTAAAGTCGAGAACCTTACCAAAGAATTTCACCAACTAAAAAAAAATGCTGAGGATTTAGAAAATCACAAACGGTGTAATAATCTTCACATTTATGGCATTCCGGAAGGTTCAGAAGGTTCAGATATGATCACCTTCTTGAAAACCCAGGTCTTGCAGATAGCTGGCCTCTCAAAACCAATTGACTTTAATATTTAAAGAGCACATATATTGGGGCCTCAAAATGCATCCTCGGTCACCAAACCAAGAGGTATCATCGCCTACGTTCTGCTATATTCTGACCTTATGGACATCCTTACTGTTGCCAAACAACACAAGCAGATGTACTAGTCTGGTCACAAGGTCTTTTCCAGTCAGGGTGTCTCTAAACCAACCGCCAGTAGGCGTAAAGAATTTCTGGATCTCAGACCTGCTCTAAAATCTATGAACGCCCGTTATGGTCTTATACATCCCTGTTTCTTTAAAGTGACATATAAAGATAGAACATTTTCATTTGAAGACCCAGCTGACCTCCGCAAGTTTATACATACACACATAGAGAGGAGCACATGGAACTTGCCAAACATTGATTGTTTTACTAATGCCTTTTATTTCACTCCTTAGGTTATGCTTTTAGTGTTTGCCATTGTTAATTTTTCCTTTAGTTCGCCTTTATGCTTTTCTTGTGCTGTGATGGAAGACTCCTGCATTTATCATCTGTCTGTCTGTCTGTTTGACGTATCCAGTTGATATGTTCCCCTGTCTCTGCTAGGCTCCCTTTTTAATTGTCTCATCAGTTTATTATTTCTTTTTGGAATTTCTCATACTTTCGTTTTCACCTGATTTTGTACATTTGACATTTGCTTCCTCTGTGCCCCTCCCCAGTGGTGTGGCTGCTCTGGTTTTTACCGTCCCCCCCTCCCACAATAACGTTTCTTGTTCCTTTTTAGTTCACTTCTATGACGGAAGTCCTTTGGCTTTTTGTCATCTATTCTTCTTTATTTCTTTTTTCACATCTGTTTTCCTCCTTTCTATCGCTCCCTTGGCAACATTTTTCTTTTCTTTTTTTACTCTAAGAAATTTTCTCTTTCATCTCAACCACTATCTCAGTACTTTTCCCTTACCTTCCTCCTGTTGCAAACTTTTGAATCGAACATTTCTCCCTGGGCTTTTCTCTGCTGTCTTTTTCTCCCTGCCCCTCTCCTCGCCAATTCATTCTATATTCTCTTCACTCTCTCAGTTTTTTTAACCTCTGGCTTATCTTCAATTAAAGGTCTTCATGTAATCTCCTAGAATGTTAAAGGCATTCACAGCCCTGTTAAAAACAGCGAGTCTTATCTCATTTGGCGAGATTGAAAAGCCAAATTGCTTTGTTGCAAGAAACGCAACTCAAACTACAAGACTTGTCTTCACTGCATAAACAATAGGTAGGACAGGTTTTTTTTCTCCGGCAGTAAATAATAAAAATGGTGTGGTTATTTTGTTTCATAAGTCGTTAAATGTTCAGTTACACAATGAGTTTCATGATAACAATGGTAGATAGTTGTTCTTAAATATTACTGTTAATGATGCACAATATTCATTCTGTAATGTTTACGGCCCAAATGGCATTGATTTAGCATTTTGGAATGAATTCTCTACTCTTCTCTCTTTGCATACAGCTGATAATTTATTGGTGGGTGGTGATTGTAACCAACTCATGGACCCCTTTTTAGATCGTAAGTCACAAACCAGATATGTTCCCAATAAGATACAAAAAACCTTTTATAGATCCATTTCTTCTAGAGGTCTAATAGACACATGGAGAACTTCCCATCCCGACACACTAGAATTCTCCTTCTTTTCCCCGGTTCACAAATCTCATTCACTAATTGACTACATTATCCTTACACAACAAGCCCTGCAATTCATGACTAATTCAGAAAAAGGTTCTATCCTCATTTCAGATCACGCTCACGTCATTGTAGCCCTGGATTACCCTTCACCTCCTTCCACTTCCCTTCGCTGGCACTTTAATAATTCTCTCCTCTTAGATCCCCAATTAGTTGAACAATGTACATCCTTTAAGGATGAGTTCTTCCTTAACAATCTTCATTCTACTCCTCATTTTCATTTTGTTTGGGTTGCCTTCAAGGTTGCCGCATGTGGTTTTATCATTACTTTTGTATCTCAGAAGAAAAAGAAAGCTCTTCTGAAGTCCTCCCTTATCCTTGAACATCAATATTTCACATCAAGCTCTACTGATACATTATCTTCTCTAATTAAAGCAAAAATACAGTATAATAAACACTCATGGAACTCTGCTAGTAATAATCTCTTCAAAGTCAGTGCAAAGATGTATGGTGGACGGAATAAGGCGGGTCAATCCCTTGCAAATTATCTTGAAATTAAGAAGCAAAAATCTAGAATCATTGTTATTAAGGATGCTCAGGGAGTCTGTCATTCTGCTGATGACAAGAGTCTTCATTGTTTTGTTCAATATTATACCTCCTTATAAACTCCAGAATCTACTCCGACTCCTACACAAATCGATTCCTGTTTTCAAACCATTCCTAAATCTCCTGATAACTCCATAGATCTCACTTCCCTAGACACTCCTATATTGGATACAGAAATAATTAATGCCATCAAATTATTGCCCAAAGACAAGACCCCTGGCCCAGATGGCTTTACTGTATGCTTTTATCTCCATTTTAAGTCTATCTTAATGCCCCATTTACTCTCATTGATTAATTATTTTCTTACTACAGGTAAATCTGCTGTATCTTTCACTCAGGCAATGTTATGTCTGATTCCTAAAAAGGACAAAGACCTTCCATGTGCAAAAACTATAGGCCTATATCCTTAATTAATACTGACTGCAAGATTTATGCTAAAATTGTAGCCACACATACCAATAAAGTTATTTCTGATCTTATTAATATATATCAATCAAGTTTGTTAAGGGTAGATCAATTACTGACAATTCAAGAACCTTTCTAATCATCATTCACCTTGCTTCAAAGATGGACTCCCCAGTTGCAGCTATAACTTTAGATGCTGAGAAAGCATTCGATAGAGTGAGCTGGGACTTTATGTTTGGAGCTTTGGTTGGCACGGTTTTAGTCCCCATATAATTCAGCATATTCAATTGCTATATACTGCCCCATCCACCTCCATTTGGGTTAAAGGCTCTCAATCTGATTACTTTTCTCTTCACAGAGGTACCAGACAGGGATGCCCCCTTTCCCCTCTTCTTTTCATTCTTGCTTTAGAACCTTTCTTAGAAATAATTAGGCGCTCATCATCTTATACTAGCTTTACATTTCAGAACATTTATATTGAAAACACTGCCAATGCTGATGACATTCTTCTATACATTTCTGACCCGTCTACCTCCTTGCCTGCCCTGTTTTCCGTATTAAACGGATACTCTGCAGTTTCTGGTTATAAATTAAATATCGATAAATCTGAGGTTTTACCCTTAAACAAGTTCTGTCTCTCTCATATGTTTCAAGGCTCTGGCTTCGACTGGAATCCCAGGAACATCAAATGTTTAGGTGTCCTCTATGCGAACACCATTAGAGAAACGATTAACATTAATCTTGCAGATTTACTGAAAAAGATATTTTCTCTCATTGAAGGTTGGTCCCCTCTTTTCCTATCCTGGTGGGGTAGGCTTTCAACTATCAAAATGATGCTCCTTCCTATTGTCAATTTTTATCTTTCCATGCACCCCTTTTTTCTCCTCCTCTTTTTCTTCAGAAAAATCAATCGAATTCCTATAAAATTTTATGGAACAATCGTAAAGCTAGGATTTCTTTATCCCGTCTGCAACAACCAAAAGACCAAGGAGGAATAAACTTTCCTAACCTTAGTTATTACCACTCCGCCTTCACGTTGAAACAGATTTGGCCATTTCTTTCAGATTTTTCTTGCCCTATCTCAACTGCTTGGAGTTCTATTGTGCTAGCACAAATTTCACCCTTTTCATTTCTTACTGCGACTCATCTAACTCAACCACCAAAAAACTTCATCACCCCCATATTTAAACATTCTACAGCGCTTGCTCTCTTATTGTCTCGCTTTTTCACTTTACATATTGACTCCCAATCCCAAACCCCGATTTGGTATAACAAATTCTTAAAAATGAATAACAGGGCACTATTTTGGAAGGAATGGATCGATAAAGGTATCATTGTTTATGACCACTTACTCAAGGATAATTGACAAAGAGAGTTCTCAGATATTCAAGACTCTTTTCATATCTCTGATATATATTCCTCCCAATACCCTTTATTAAAAAATGCCCTAGCTTCAGTTCTCTCTCAACATATCCCTCAGCCCATTATTACCCCAACTCTTTCTCCTTCACCAGATTTTTCTTCACCCCTCAAAGCTGCAGCTATATACAAACTACTCTCCCTTTCGCAAGCTATCAGAGTCAAATCAAAGCTAGAACTTTTGTGGAAACAAGACTTGGCTCAGGATTTTTCCTATGAAATCTGGGATTCTATCTGGTCCAAAATACACACAGCCTCTCGCTCTGCAAACACTACGCAGACCTTATAATTCTTCTATAATAGACTCTTTCTTACTCCGTCTGATCTTCATAAATTTAGACTGATTGACTCCAAGAAATGTTGGTCATGCCCACACGCTAATAGTGACCTCCTTCATATGTTCTTTCACTGCCCCCTTGTTAAATCCCTTTGGTTTAATATATGGTCTAAGCCTAATAATATTTTAAATACTGCTTTTTCCTTTGATATTGTTCATATTTTTTCGGGTGGCTCCTCTCCTCTTTGGAATGTCTCATGCAATGTATGTAAGTTTGTAGATTTGTTTATAGCTATTTCCTTTCAGATCATCACAATCAATTGGAAGGACACTTCAAAAATCTCGTATAATGCGTGGTGGAATCTGCTATGCCATCATTATAGACTTCATCGTGCCTATCCCACCTCTGTACCTCTTTTAATCAAAAGAGATTTGTTATGGTCACCATTGACTGATTTTCTCTCTAGACATGTTGTTTGAATTTTATGCCCTTTTTCTTTATTTGATTCCATTTGTTGTTACATTTTAACTTTTCCTTATCTTTTTGTTTTTCATAATCACTTAGTACTAATTTTCAGACGAAATGTTGCTCTTTCTCTTCTCTTTTTCTTTTTCTCTCTTTTCTCTCTTTTCCTTCCCTTCCTAAAAACCAAAAACCCTCAAAAGCTTTTTGTACTTGGTATTGGTTTTATTTCCTCTTTTAGGTTTTAAACTGTATACAATCTTTCTCGCAAATGTGTTACAATTTCTCTTGTACTGATGTTTTACTATGTATACTATATTCAATAAAGCTTTTCTAAACTAAAAAAATAAAGGAGAACAGTCAATACTGGGTCATAAAATGTATCTCAAGGGAAACTAACCCAAATTCTTACCAACTAACCACTGCAAAGTCCAGTGTACAAATGCTTTAGGTCGTAACCACATGAATTATCCAGGGGTCAGGCAGAGGAGCGTCTAAGCGAACTAAGTAGCGTCTTGTATAGCTGCCATATCGAATACAAGTAGAAGTGATAAACTAAACACAGAGAGCAGCTATCTTAGAATGGACAGAGCAATAGGGTGACAATAGCAGCCGAAATAAAAGAACTCAAGAAACATACTAGCTTTAGCTCTAAATATATAAATGGAAGTAGTATCCTTTTCAGAATAGCACAAATGTGTGTAACACCAAGTGTAATATACTATTTGCTAATAGTGGTGTGATTTGGTTGTAGTTATCACCGTACACACCTTAGTATTAAACAGTATTTAAATTGGTTCTTTTTGGCGCAATCCTTGTCGCACTGTGCCCATTCAGTGCCTTGTATAGTTGTGAGAATATGTGATTGGTAGATCACTAAGGACGCGCTTATTTAACATGAAACGGGTAGAGTTTCTTCACAAATTTTTCTTTTTTAGGTTGCAGTTTATTTTTCCACAAATTAGTGAGTCTTCAATCTTATAGAATCATCAACTTATTTATTGATTCAGTATTTATACTTTTTCCCAATATATTTGGTCATTCATTGACATCATGGATAGTTCATTGCATTACATCATGCCCTATGCATTTCGGGTTGAAAAAAGTAACCCTTCGTCAGGGGCCTGTGAATGAAAGCATACAGGACCTTAGCATTCAAAACAAACCATGGTATCATATAATCACAATACAAGCAAATAATATACGCTTCAATTTATTCCATGGAAAAAAGTATAAATACTGAATCAGTAAATAAGTTGATGATTCTATAAGATTGAAGACTCACTAATTTGTGGAAAAATAAACGGCAACCTAAAAAAGAAAAATTTGTGAAGAAACTCTACTAATAGTGGTGTGAACCATAAGAACCGTCCTGGATTGGGTATAATACATCAATAGGCAGGCGATAAATATCCACTTCGCCATGAAACCAACAAATAGAGATAATTTGAGAAACAATAAAACAATATTGGACTTAAAACTATCCTGCCAATGCAATGAGTAAAAACTAATGTCAAATTTCAATCTAGGTACCAGTAGTCAAACTCAGCTGGGTTATGTAAAGATGGTGAGAGCAATCCTATATAAGGGGTATAACAATCTGAGCCACAATGCTATTCAGACATAATTATTGTTGTGGATGCATGCAATAGGACACTTATACAGGTATTTGATTCAGATTCTCTTGTGTGAGTCAGTACCTGTGGCCTTCAGAAGCCTAAGTAGGCATTCTAAACTATGGAAGTGAAAGGATTTATTGGCACCTAAAGAGTTTATTGCAGCCTCATTATTGCCTCTAATCTCATGGACCATTACCTGGTTCAGTTGTCTAAGTGCCTGAATGAAGGCCTTGCCAAACACAAAACAAGATTTAGCTGAGGTGTACAAACCTGTGAAACCACATGATCAACCTATTAGTTATCACTGTAGCCAACATTTTCAAGTTATTTCTCAGCCATTAGAAGGTCAGTATGAGGAGCATAGGTTGGTGTCTGATTTATCTCATGCTCTGTGCATTTTAAGACTGCATTTCTATACCTTTATTTTCACAGTCAGTCAGAAATCGCAATATACTTTTGCCTGGCATTATTAAGCCAAGAACCACATGCCAGCAGTCCAATCTGTGCATTGAAGCTATTAACCAATTTACTATGTTCTGGCAGTCTAGGAAGATCCTTCAAGAGGGATTCAGTGATACCCACCTCATTTGACATATAAAAACCCTGCATATATAATATGAATGCCTCCCGTGTTGAGGAGAAATTCTATGTGAACTTCATATTGGTACTTTTGATGGGGCAGAGCATGTGCCTGTAGGCTTTACAGTGATTTAAAGTGACAGCTACCTCCTATCAGAAAGGATCAATATAAGAGGGAATGACCAGATAAAATACTGGGGCCATAGTGTATGTAAAATCCTCTCTCTCCCTCTTCAGACCGTCAACAGCCTATCAATCTTAGTATTGGTTTTCTGAACTGGGGAATGGAATGAAAAAGCCCTGTAACCAGCATCAGCATACCGCCAGCTATTCACAGGGTTGAAGTCAACAACATATAGACTAAAGCACACACCTCCTCCTCAGTAATAGTCGTGATGCACTGGAAGACCTATCCGGTGGGAAGTACATATACAATAGATATCATGCATTCACAGCAGATCTGTGTCATTGACATCATAATCAATGATTAATAGGATGACAAATTGTCCGAACTGTGTGATTAGAGCTGTAAATATTCACAACCTTCATGCCCTGGAGCTGTAAATATTCACAACCTTCTTGCCCTCTCACAGATGGTAGGCCTAAGTAAGATCCACCGACTCTGGTGGTCACTTCTAGCAATTTGGATATGAAAGGGCAGCGTTTCCTTGCTAAGAGTGCACACCCCTCTTGCAGAGGAAGTATAATAGAAGTAGAAAAGGAGTCCTTCCTGCAAGCAACCTGCCCAGATCTGCGAATGTCTGCCCGACAGGAAACCTGGACACTTAAGCTTCAAAAAGTGCCAGAAACTTTTGATGCTTAATTGTGTTTTTGATCCATCTCACATTGATGGACATAACGCTAATTTCCAGGAAGAGCTGATTGTAACTCATAAAGACAGGGCAGGCCCTGTCCCCAGTGAATCAAGTAACACCAACTGAATACACAATGACAACCAATAATGCACACTGCCCTTGTTTAGTCTGATACTTCCCATGCAGATTCTGATCGCTCCTCATCAATCCCAACCCCAGCAGGTAAACTAAACCCCATCCACCCCACTCAACGACAATCAGTCTGCAACCATAAGGGAAGCAAATACAATCGGTGTGGACTCACTAGTGGAGCACCCACCTAAGAATCCACTGAGGGAGAACCACTGGAGTTGCACACTTCAGGGGAAAGCAGCAGCACAATTATACAGGAAGGGCAACTAGTTTACATGCTGTTAGAAAGTGGATTATTAATGTGGGGTGTTGGGGAAGGCGTTCACCCTCACCAACATAATAAACATACCCTAGAGAACCACTGCTCAACTTTGGTAGCTATGGCACTTGCAGCAGGCAATTTATCAGAGAAATACAAGTCCCAGCAGCAGCAAAAATGTTAAAGACAAGAAAATAACATAATAATATTCCCAAACCAATTTAGAAAGATAGAGACAATGTTAATGAGGAAAAAGACACTAAAAACAATTAAAATGGTATCAGAGAAACCAAGAGAATCATTTTCACATTTTAAGACAAAAGGTGTCTAAAAAAGTAAAACTCCATTGAAGGATATCCGTTTGAAGTTGAACAGGGCCCAGGCATGATTTAAGGGTGTCTACAATCAAGTGGAGTACAGATACATCAAGTAGATCTCCTCGGTCAAAGTTTTCACCTTGGGACATTGGAGCTCAAAGTCTTTCAGCAGGACAAGGTTCAACACTGAAGACAGCGACAGTAGTGACCTCGTTATGAAGCTCCAGCTGAAACCCGTGGTTTTGGTACCAACTGTAATCAGGAAAGGCACTACTAGGGCAGATATACTCCCTTTCCCCAACCCAAAGTTTTACCCTCACACCTGGTCACTTTTTTGATTCTCAAAATACACCAGCAGTACTAATCCTTTCTTCCTGGGGCTCACTTATCTATTTTCTTAGATTAGGCCTTCTCCCTTCTGCTGGGGCCGGAACCAGAAGTTCTAGGAGGGCTTTGGGAATGTAAGGGAGCAGATCATGCCGGTCTCATTAGGTGTCCCCAAGTTACAGGGGCTGTATGAAAGCTGTACTTTTCTTCTGCAACCCACTCCTGAGTGGCTCATCCCTGTAAGGAGGCCAGTTGTTAAATATGCCCCTGGTTCCCTGGGCCCAAAGACCAAGCCATTATTCTCCGGGAGGTGGGTCATTCACTGTTAGTTAGGATTGTGCATTGAGCCTCGAGAGTGAGTTTTGTAACAAACTGGTTCTTAACCGTGTTTAGAAACCTAGTTTAACTTTTAAATTAGATTTGATTTTTTAAACTAAGCAGAAAATAACAGTGAATACTTATTCTAGCATTTTCCTAGACGAAGATGTGAAATAAACATTTACATCATACATCGGTCTGTTTTTTGAAAACCTAAGCTACAAAGGGAACTTTTTTGGGGGTTTTAATCATTGAGGGCACATTATTCCCAATTTGTAATCTGCCTCTTTTTTAAAACTTTAAGCACCCAGCCCTACGTCATTACCAGGCGAAATTTAGGGAAGACGTATTAATAAATAGGAATATGTTATCTTACATGTTATCTTACATGGCAAAGGCACTTTTCACTGGTGTGTGTCACTGCATTGCTTTTAAACTGAAAGTAAGCCAGAGCACCCACATATCTTCGCCTTATATGTGTGTGGTGTTAATACAAATTGAAGGCTATATATGACATTTTATATTCATACCGTTGGTGCATTTTTTACGCCATCTACCATGGCTTTTCAGTAAAATTAACTAAGAAAATTTGTTGAAACCAATTTTAACAGTAGCATTTTAGGGACAAACACATGAACTATAGCAATGAGTAGCAGAGTCACAGTGCAGAGGATCTTAGTACCAGTAAAATTAGGATCCTTAAAAAGGTGGAAAATCCGGGGTGACCATGCAAAAAATGTGAATTTCCTACACATGAAATACATGTAGCTCCAAAGTCACTGGGTAATCAAAGGTGCTAGCAGTTAACACGAAGGAGCACCCAACCAACCAACTACCTTAAATCAAGAGACAATGAAAGGTTGACCCTTCTACGAGTCTGAGATCCATAAAAAACAGTTTTGTCTTGTTATGGAATCGAAGTATCCATGTCAGACGGGTCTACGTTAGAGCCCTGTGAAGGCTACTGACCAGGGCAGGGGGATTAATGGGCAATATTAACCACTAGATATTCCATCTCTGATCTCTCCAGAAACATCTGACGAATAAACCACTCATTGTAAGGCTCCATGTTTCATCTCCCAGTATTATCTGACATGCCCAGCTCGTCCTTAGTCAGACCTTCAAGTCCTGTAGTTTGTTCCAGTGATGTTCAAACACGGTCACACTCTTGATCAGTGCAAGGCTTTTTTGTTGCCTTGTCCTCCAGGCCCATCCTCCTACGCTTCAGTTCCAAAATGCTCTCTCTCACTTTATTCATTTTCTAGGCTGATGTGATTATTCAATGCATCCATTTTATCATTCTGCATTTATTTACCCTCAGAGATTAGATGTATGATGTCATCAAGTTGCTTGCCAAGTGAACAGGACTATTCCTTAGTGGCAAGTACAAAGGCTATGGAATTCCCCGCCGTGAACTTCACCAAACTATCAGCCATATTGTGTTTTGTCCGGCAATTTTATCCTTCTTTGAGGAATTATGTAGAACGTCTTTCAGCGATCGATCACATGGCCACTCTCCAGGCACTTAAAGAGTCTTTCAGGGATCCAAGTGAGAGAAGATTGACAGCAGAAGATTTAAATACCCCTGGGCCTGTCCCTTTTTTGCATAAAGCCAAATGGATCAGGTCAGTAGTGGAAGAAAAGGAGGGGCAATAGCAATGGGGGAATGTAATTTAACTGCCTTGGTATTTTGTATCTGCCACAGCAGCAAGCGTAGGCAGAGCTAATACACCCCAGGTAATCAGAGCCTCCTCTAAGCTGTGGCCCTGGCAGTATCACACTTGACAAGTCGAGGTCATTACTACCCTTGCCCACTGCCAAGTCTCCATTGTAGGTAAGTAGAGATCTGTTGCGGAGCACAGCGGCGCCAGGAAGCTCCCATTTGCTCCTATGGTACCTGACCGCATCATGAAGGTCACATCACCAGGTAGACGTCCTCAACAGAGCCATTTCAGCAAAAGTAAGGGTAGATACAGGTAGCAGTGCAGGCGATCAATCCAGCATTACCTGGAAGCAGCGCCCCAATGCACTTCATTGGCACTTACCACAGAGGCACAGCTGTCATGATGCACTACTTTGGGAGGCAGCTTTAGGTTGGTGCAGCAGCTTGTAATGGTGCATGAACATGTTTCTTTCCCCAGAATTTGCCGATAAAGCCATAGTCGTGGTGCTCTGATCGTGCCAGTACAGGAGGTTGATAGCCAGCAAAGTCTTATGCTGTAGACAAGATTTATGGTACATTGCCAGGAACCATTAATGGATGGGATGGCTCACACCATCAGCCAAACCTGTCCCCAAGTTTAAGGTCACCATTTAGTGTCAATCAAAAGGTATCACCCTGTTTCCCAGGTACACATGGCACTCTGCACCTAGCTGGAAATGGGTAGAAAGCACTACTGGACTTCAAAATTGTTTCAAGTAAATGCTGTGCAGCATTGGAGCTTGCAAACTCTGGAACACTACATACCCCAGAGACTATAACACTGTCTAGTAAACTTCTGTTTCATCCAGTAGCACCCGTTTCCAGTGGGATGGGATTCTAGTTCACTTTTATGTTATGGGCATATCAGTTTTTTTGGTGAGTCACAGCAGTTATAGCCCTCTGATCTATCCTCATTGAACCTACGGCCGTAGAGAAGGTGGGACATAGGTAGATGAATCACTGATCTACTAGAAATATTCAAAACCCCAGCCTAGAAGATGAAGTCCACTGACAAAATTATGGGAATCAATTCTTGCACCAAATCCTACATTTTGTCGCAGGAATTCAAGAACTGGCTGTGCCACCACTAGTAGCAAAAACACTTTTTTACCTGTGAGTTTTTAAAAAACAATATGAACTGCAACTACCAGAATGCAGTAGGAAAACTCTAGCTGGCTTGCAGGCAGTGTGCTCCCTCACCTCTTTCTCGTTAGGCTCCTCTAGCAGTCATTGGCTAATGAGCCACGAGAGGCACCTGAATGCTTTGGAGCAGTACTCAACCTTGTATACTGCGAGTGGCATTTCCAGGACCCTCAAATCTACTTCCTCTTTTCTACTGAAGACGGGCAAGAACTTAGAATCATGTCCAGAATTACAAGCATTTGCTGCGCTGACACTGGTGGCAAATACTCTTCTACTTGTGAGTAATTCAAAAACACCATGAACTGCATCTACTAGAATGCAATGGGGGAACTGGTGCTCACGCCCCGTTGCTTCTTAGGCTCCTCCATGAGTCATTGGTTAACAAGTCACGAGATGCACCTGCATGCTGTGGAGTGGTACTATACCTGAAATACCACAATCTGCATTTCAGGCACCTCCAAACTTAATAGCTACTTTCTGCTAAAGATGGGCAAGAACCCGGAAAACACATGTCAAGAAATACAAGCACTGCCTGCTCCAAGAGTAACGGCAAACAATCTTCTACTTGTGATTCCAAATCCAATGACCTGCATCCACCAGATTGCAACGGGAGAGCTACAGCTAAGTTGGTAACAGTTAGGCCCATCCCCCCTGATAGAATCCAAAATCTGCTGAGTCTTCTTAATCCCTCCCTACAGGATAAAATGTCCAGTAGACTCTAGGAGCTAGATGCACAAAATGTTTTTGAGATCGCAAATGGCTCGCAGCATTTGCAGCATCGAGTCGCTTGCAAATGCAAAGAGGCATTTCCAAATGTACAAAGCCCAAATTCTGATTCAGTAACCTGTTTTAGTGTTTAGGGTGTCCCTTCTGAATATCGATTCACGTTGGTATGACCGAAATGTGGTTGCAAAACATTCGCACTCTACTGCCAACTCAAAGTTGGTGGTAACCCATTTGCAAATGGAAAGGGGTCACCAAGAGAGCCCTTCCTCTTTGAGAACGGCTAAATTGTTTTTTTTAAGAGCAGGCAGTGGTCCATCCCATTTTAATTTGAGGAAAAAGAGCAGCATTTAAAACAAAAGATTGCTTTATTTAAAAGCAATTACAGACATGGTGGTCTGTTGACTCAGGCAACCATCCCTGTGATGGCAGCGATTCGTAGTGGGTCACAAATTGCGAGCTACCTCATTAACATTCATGAGGTAGGTCTATTTGTGATCCAGTATGAATCGCTATTTAAGGAATACAAAATACATTAATAATAGAGATTACCAAATAGCGATTTGCAAAATATCACTATTTGGGCATCACTATTGCTGGACCTAGGGCAATATGTACATAGACTTCCATTGCGATTTTCTAATACAAAACTTTTGAAATTCGCTATTAGGAAATCGCAAACGGCCAAGTACAACAGTGTGTTTTACACTGTTTGTAATTCACAATGGGTTGCAAAGGACCTGCCTCATTAATATTCATGAGGCAGGTCGCAATTGGCAACCCATTGAGAATGGCCAGCACTCACAAAGATGGTGGCCTTCTGGGGTCAGCAGACCACCATGTCTGTAACTGCTGTTTAAATAAATTAGTTTTTTTTTTATTAAATGGAGCCCGTTTTCCTTAAAGGAAAATGGGATGCACTTAAAAAAGAAAAATTGAAACTTTCCTTTTCATTTTTAAGAGTAGGCAGTGGTCCGTGGGACCACTGTCTGCTCTTAAAAAATGTTGGCACCCACATTCACAAAGGGGAAGGGGTCTCTTGGGGACCTCTTACCGTTTGCAAATGGGTTATCACCTCCTTTACAGAGTCAGTAAAGTACGAAACTTTTGTGACCTCATGCCGGTCGCAAAACATTCATACATGCCCCTGTGACTTGTTATTACGAAGAGACTCCTTTGGCACGCCCCTTCCTAATAAAGACTTGCAAACCCAATTACTGATTCATTAATGGCTTACCGAATCACAAATAGGGCTCTATACATTTCAAATAAATCTAAAAACTATCTATCCTTGAGTGGACTTAGTGGTCAGAATTCAGCAGCGAACACACAATTTACATTTTGTTTTTCAAATAACTTTCCTTGTAGGTGGGCTACAGGCATTGCCATACTCGGCCATAAATGAAGTGACTAAGAATCAAGCTTTCTCACAGAATCTTTGTGATATTAGGTTAAACATTCTAGGCCGCAGATGTGGGTGTGTGTTAGAATTGAGGGTCTCTAGTTGGCACAGGTAGGTACTTGTGACAAATAGGGACCCTCTCCTCTAGTCAGGATAAGGGGATTACACTCCTAAAATAACCCCTGCTCAACCCCTTGGTAGCTTGGCTCGAGCACCAAGGCTTTATCTCAGAGGCGTTGTAAGTTAAGCATTTGTGACCACACACAGTAACCCAGTGACAACACTACAAATGGACACCACAAAAGGTTGTATATCAAAAATAGGTATATTTTATATAGAGTTACCACAAGACCAATAAACGACAAAAATAATCCACCGTACTATTAGATTTAAAAAGTTCTGGTTAAAAGGCTTAGATCAAGGTTCTGTGTGAGTCGGTAGCCCTGTCTGGCTACAGCGTTGTTGAAATAACACCTAGTCTACACGAGTTTAGCAAATCCAGCGGACAGCGTCGGTACGGGCCCACTCAAACGTCGACAGACTCAGTCACAGTACCTTTTACTTGAGGTGGCCGGCACGGATGTGCGAGCTGGTTCCAGTGTTCGTCGCGGTGCAGAAAGGAAGCGTTGCAGGATGCATTGTCCCTCGATGCGGTGCAGGCAGCGGCCCGTTGACAGAGTCGGTGGATCCAAGGCGTGCGTTGCAGGGCGAGACAGTGCTTCAATGCGGTGCATGCAGCTTGCGGTGCAGCGACAGAGCCGGAGTTCGGGAGCTGGCGTCGATCAGTCCAGACAGCGGTGCGAGTCAGGCGGTGCGTCGCAAAGCGTGCGAAGCGGTGCCCAACTCTGGTGCGTTCACAGGACTCGAAGTCAGCAGCAGTGACCGCGTCAGTCAGACCAGTACGAGTTGGTGTAGTGAGGCGTTGCACGTCGCGGTATCCACCAGTCGCAGTGCAGGCAACGGCTCGGTGACGTCGTCAGGACGGAGTCGGTGAGCTCAGAGCTTGCGTTGTTCGAAGCAGACGTTGCTTGATGTGGTGCTTACAGGACACCAGGCCAGTCGGGAAAATCGGTCACAGCTCCCTGCCTCTGTAGCCACTGAAACAGCGTTTCCAGCAGCAATTCACAAAGGCTGGTGAAGTGTATTGGTCCTGAGACTTTGATCAGGGGGCAAGCTCTCTTCCAAGCCCTTGGAGATCTTTTCACAAGTTGAAAGTAAAGTACACAAAGTACTTTCTCTTATTTTTGGCAGTTAGGCAACCACTGCACGCCAATCCGCCAAGCAGCACTTCAGCTTGGGAATAGTCTGTCCTAAGTTTCTTCAGATTCCTCTTCTCGAGCACCTGCTTTATTTTATCTATTAGTGCCCTGATGAAGCTAATTTAGTAACTATTTTAGGATGGCGCTGGCAGCTTGCCGTCGCCATCCTAAAATAGTATGTGTGACTGTTTACTGTTTTGTCGAGGCTGGGTAGGTGTGCGTTCTCCCCATATCTATCGTCGAAAATTAGCTTTGATGCTTGATGGAGGCCTTTGCATAATTGACTTTCACAAGCTCAATCCCTGTGCAGTTCCTGTGACCAGGAGCTTCTCTGATCCGTGCCTGTCCTTTTATACACCCAAGAGGCATGTGAACTTGCATATAAGCCCCGTCCGTTTGGCCCCTCCCCACACACTAGTGGTGTGTGCACCGTCTTCGCTCCCTTTACCCACTTGATGGACAGGTCACTCGAGGGACCCCGGCGCTCTTTTGTGTGATGGCAAAGTTAATCAGCACCCCCAAAAATGTGTGTTTTGTCGAGGCTGGGTAGGTGTGCGCTCTCCCCATATCTATCGTCGCAAATTAGCTTTGATGCTTGATGGAGGCCTTTGCATAATTGACTTTTTCACGAGCTCAATCCCTGTGCAGTTCCTGTGACCACGAGCTTCTCTGATCCGTGCCTGTCCTTTTATACACCCAAGAGGCACGTGAACTCGCATATAAGCCCCGTCCGTTTGGCCCCTCCCCACACACTAGTGGTGTGTGCACCGTCTTCGCGCCCTTTACCCACTTGATGGACAGGTCACTCGAGGGACCCCGGCGCTCTTTGGTGTGATGGCAAAGTTAATCAGCACCCCCAAAAATGTGTGTTTTGTCGAGGCTGGGTAGGTGTGCGCTCTCCCCATATCTATAGTCGCAAATTAGCTTTGATGCTTGATGGAGGCCTTTGCATGATTGACTTTCACGAGCTCAATCCCTGTGCAGTTCCTGTGACCACGAGCTTCTCTGATCCGTGCCTGTCCTTTTATACACCCAAGAGGCATGTGAACTCGCATATAAGCCCCGTCCGTTTGGCCCCTCCCCACACACTAGTGGTGTGTGCACCGTCTTCGCGCCCTTTACCCACATGATGGACAAGTCACTCGAGGGACCCCGGCGCTCTTTGGTGTGATGGCAAAGTTAATCAGCACCCCCAAAAATGTGTGTTTTGTCGAGGCTGGGTAGGTGTGCGCTCTCCCCATATCTATCGTCGCAAATTAGCTTTGATGCTTGATGGAGGCCTTTGCATAATTGACTTTCACGAGCTCAATCCCTGTGCAGTTCCTGTGACCACGAGCTTCTCTGATCCGTGCCTGTCCTTTTATGCACACAAGAGGCATGTGAACTCGCATATAAGCCTCGCCCGTTTGGCCCTGCCCCTCACACTAGCGATGTGCACCGTTTTCCCGCCCGGCCATTACCCACTAAATCCGCAAAATCCGCAAAATCCGCAAATTCACGGATTTTGCGGATTGCGAATTCGCAAATTCGCAAAATTCGCGAATTGTGAATTTGCAAAATTTGCCCATGCCTAGTCTATATACTAAGCCAACACTAATCCTTTTGGGTTCCGGAGTAGCGGGATACTTGCCAAAAAGATCTTTGCTGTCTTGTCAGGGGTAGTAAGCCCTATGTAAATACCATTACAATACAATACAATATAGTGCGCTGACGGTACTCCCCGTCTCTAACATCATATCCCCTGCTCCTCCTTTGTCTCTCTATCTGCCACTTCTGCTTCTTCCCTTCTACTGAATCTTCCACTTTTGTTTGTGTGATTTCTGTGTTTTATGCTCGGAAACGTGCACTTTTGTTAGGGACTCTCTTAGGGACTCTCATGACTCACTAACTCCAGGGTAAGGCTCTAGCCCACTTACGGTTATTTACAATATGGTGCTGTCAGTGGTCCCATGTTGTAGATCCATGTTCTTTAACCTAGTTGTTAACTATTTCACTTGTGAATTTTTGTACATCACATCATGGACGTCAATTCACCAAAATGCCTGGGGTAGCGGAAGTGACTTCACACACCCCTTGACCTTCACTTTAACGCACACATACCTATGCTTATACATACATACGCATTCACACACTCTCTACACATGCACACACATTAACACATACACATACTCTCTGTTACATAAACACACTAAAAACTGCCAGCACACACACAACATACATACGTTTAAAAGCATTTATTTTGTACTTACCTCAGCTGTCAGGGAAAGTCAAATTCCAGCTTTTTGTACTCCATTTTATTATCAAACTAAAAGGGAATAATGTAATAATATTCACACAAAAAATTGTCCAAAAAACGAGGTGAGTGAAGCCCCTACCAACGTCCATAAGGACGATCTGCTTATGTTTCTGCCACTGATGTTGTCACTACTGACACTAGAGGTCTCAAAGGCAGTGTCAGGGATCACAAGAGGCATGGCAGGGGTCGCTGCTGCGACCCCTGGTGACCTCTAATTGACAACCATTCCTCGGCATGCAGAACCATCAGAGAAACTGTTAGCAATTCCGAATGGGGTCGTAAATTGCATGCCTCATGCATATTAATGAGGCACTCGAAATTTGCAACCCCATTAGGAATGGCTGGCCCTATTAGGTATGGTGGCCTGTTGGGCTCAGCAGACCTCCATGCCTTGGACTTCTTCTAAATAAAGCAGTTTTTTAATTAACTGCAGCCTGTTTTCCTTAAAGAAAAATGGCATGCATTTAAAAAAAGAAAAATGAAACATTTTCATTTCATTTTTTAAGGGCAGGTAGTAGTACCTGAGACCCCTGCCTGCCCCTAAAAAATATTTTTCCCAGCATTCACAAAAGGAATGGGGTTCCCTAGGGACACCTTCCCGTTTACAAGCGAATTCCACACTTCTGAGAAGTGGTAAACTGTGAGTGTTTTGCGGCTGCAATTTCGATTGCAAAACAGTCTTACATGGGGCTCAGACTCGCTATTAGGAAGGGACGTCCTCGGAATAGTGAGTCTCTAATTCTATTTAGCAAGTCGCAAATCATTTGCGACTCGCTAAATAGGGTTAGTACATGGCCCATCTGTTTTTTGAGTACGCAAAGGGTCGCAAACCAGTTTGGGCATGCAAAAAAGGTCATACATATGACCCTTTATGTCGGTTTGAGCACTTAAATGCAGCTGTTACAGAATGAATGGGGTCGCCTGGCAGCTGAAAAGAAGAGCTGACAAAATCTGAAAAAACACTTTTCAAGAGGCCAATTTAAATCCCTGGTGAGGGTGCAAAAGACTATATGTGGAAAGGGCCCATGTATTCCAGAAAACTCGGTGGGCCAGTTACAAGTCAACCAGACAGTGGTCACAATATAGAAAAAAAACATAAAGTATCCAGAAATGTAGAGGAAAATGCCTACGTAGCATGAAAGCTGTGGTAAGATGTCCGCTCTAATGAAGCAATACGTCCATGGAATGAAGTGAAGCAAACAGCCTTCTTCCATTCAGCAAAGCACAGACTATGCAGCTAGTTCAAAGAATGATCCACGTGAATTCTCTAAAAAATATTGGGGATTCTAGTTTACTTTACACCTTGGATGGAATACTATCTTCTACATGCCCTAGAAAGCTACCACCATATACAATTACAATAGAAACAGAACAAAAAAATCTGCTTATACTAGTTATACTGGAACATTTCAGCATTGCAAATATGAGGCTCTCTATTTATTGCACATTGCAGCTGATCTGAGAGCTATCTGTACAAGTTAAAATGTGTATTAGGAAATGTATAAAAAGAGAAAATTTCTAGCAATGTGAAATCTGAAAACTATTTTGTGTTGACTTTCAAGCACGTCAAGAGAAAAGGGGATACAGATTCTTTGAAGTTTCAAATAATGCAGTGGTGGAAACAGTGATAGAACAGTTCTGTAACAAACCTAGCAGTTTGTTAAGTCCAGTCCCGTGGTCGGCAGGGGAGGGATTCCAGCAAAGCACAAGATGTGCCAGGAGGACCACTGAGGAGAGACAGCCACGGCTAGAAATAAAACTTGGCCCTTCGCTTGACAGCCCAAGCACTAAGCAGAACATCTGGCCAGAAGCGTGCAGGACCCTGTAATCTTCACATCTCTGATTCAGAGCCAAATATAGGTTTGTGGGACAGAAAAAATACAGTCAGTGAAAACAATTCCAAGCCTTTGTCATGTATTCCTTTACAAGTTGTGCTCAAGTAAATTGATAAAAGGAACAGAATTTGTAAACTTAAAGAACATTGTGTTTAGAAGCTGTAAAAATGTTCACTGCTAAATCAAAAGTAGTAAAATGGCTGCACGCGATATACTGAATGCAGCTCTGTGCCACTGCTTTGCCTACAACAATGCAGAAGGGGGTGAAGTTTACATAATGAGCCCAATTCACAAAGTTGAACAAAAATGATCTTAGAGTGGAAGTTCCCTGATCCTGTTTGACAAGTTCAGCATTTCCAGCTTCAGAACGGATTTACTACAGCAGATGATCACCACATTTACAAATTGCGTTTTGTACAAACAGGTGCAGGACAAGCGGAACTTTTGGGTGGCAGCCCAGCAAAAATTAGACAGACATCTACAAACTGATAAGTTTGCAGGAATTCACAAACCTTTTTCAGGTATTTTCCTAACTTTAAACACACACATACATTTACTTTTGTGAAAGTCAGAAGTACCTTTTCAGGTAAGGAAAGGAAAGAAAACACCACCATATTTCACAGGGAAGTAAGGAAATTAGACTTCTTAACAGCAGGATTTTTTTACATGGATGCAAAGTAATTCAAATAAATGCGCCCTTCCAGACTTCCACCATCCCCACACCTGTAGCTTTTCCTTCATTCGTCTATGAAATCCACTGCAGTCACAATGCATGAGTGTGGGGGTGACTGAAAATCTTATTGTGGCAGTTTTCCTGGAATTGTTCTCTAATGTTTTGGGAATCACCGAAAAATCTCAGGCTATCAAACCACGTGCGAAAATGTAGCCTTCTTCGATGCTGTAGAGCAGGCCCTGTCTTGGTACACTGGAGAGACTTCTGTAATGCATTACAGTTGTTGTGTAAAATGTTAACTTTCAATTGCGGTAATGTATACACGGTGCACTTTGACCTAGTCAGCCCTTCATACCTTCATGCTCCTGCAAAGTGTAATTCATTCGCATCTGTTCCTTCTGAAAGACAAACAGCACAGCTGTTATGGTACTAGAGAGTTTGGAACTAGATCATCCTGTCGGACAACTTTAAGCCAGTCTTAGTACGTTTGACGTCATGCTGTCCCTTCTCTTTCTGAATAGGACGGCGGAGGCTATTACTAACATGGCTGAACTATTTCGTATTGTTTTTAAGTTTTGAAGCAGCGAGTTATGACTTTCCGGCCAGATACACTGCACGTCATGGTTCAGTCTCGTAGTACAGTGTTTTCAGGTCAGTGTCTGTTATTATGAGCACCCAGTGGCATGCTCTGTAAATAGTGTATGACATCACCTTGATTGAAGTATGGAAATGAAAAACAGACACTCAGTTAAAACGTTCTAAAGGACTCAAAGCTACCCATGCAGCCATGCAGTTGCCTGGTGCAGGGAAGTAGCATTGGTGATACAAGGAGAACTTTTCTTCTACAGTAATACTGCTTCTTGTAATAAAACGATACGAAGTAAGGGACTATCGTGGAGCAGGGATTTTTATCCTCAAAGCCTCTGCCTGTATCACTATGATGCAGCATAAAGAACAAGCATTTGCAATGCAATAGGTCTCGCATTAGGAAAGTTTGAGCTATTGGTATTGTAAATGACCATTTTTTTTCTTTACGTGTTGGTTTTGAAAATAGCTAAATTAATAGCTTTGTCATTTACAATGCCAATAGTTTTAACTTTCGCAAATGAGACACCTATAGCATTTGTAACGCA
Organism: Lissotriton vulgaris; assembly: GCF_964263255.1. NCBI lineage: Eukaryota > Metazoa > Chordata > Amphibia > Caudata > Salamandridae > Lissotriton > Lissotriton vulgaris. The sequence goes on along the minus strand of NC_141689.1, from coordinate 2,100,379,637 downwards.
ATATGTGTTGTATTTACAGGACTTAGATGTATTGATATTACAAATAACAATGGCTTGTAATTTTTTTAATAATTAATACGTAAAAAAAGGTTATTGTAAATTATAATGGCAATAGCTTAAACTTTTGTAAATAACTTTTGTGTAGATTATGTTCATTGTATTTTATTATGATGAAAACACAAGAACAGATCCACACACAGTCTGGTCATGCGCACATATCACACACTAGATATGACACGGTAATGTGAAAGTCTAAGGTAACATAAAAGGATTATCTAAGCCGCTAGCGAGAGTACTATTAGTTAGGCATACTCTTCCCCTCTTGTGTTCCAATTGTTTGTTATGATTCTGTTGTATCTTAACAACTCAGCATCTTGTTCTGGAGTGTAGAATCCAGGGGACAGAGAGCAGGCAATTGCTGAGGAAGAAGGACCTCGGGGGACCAGCGAGACCTAAAAACTGTGAAGGTCCTTACTGCCATCAAACTAAATAAAACTCATCAATGCAACCATTACAGTAACGGATTATAGAATACAAATTAAAAGCAAAGATAATTACAGCCTTCCCTGACTTTAAAAGATTTCAAAACGACAGTATACAAATTGTATGGGGGCTGTTGATGGGGAGGCAGGTTAGTAATGCTTATTAAAGTGGGGTTCAATGAAGAGGCGTCTTAAGTCTCCATATCAAACTCAATAAAAATGACAAAGTGCCGTCATTACAAAAATCATGTTCAGCCAGCCTCTGGAAGGACCTCCTTGTTATGTCACCCTGTTTCACCCACCATCCAGCCACAGCATGTACAGGACACATACAACATGAACAAGCATCAGCGATTTCAAACATGACCTGACAATCTGGAAGTCCTCTTGTAAACAGTGGGGACGGAGTGCTTTGCCAGTGAAGTGCGACCGCTTCGTATTTCACATTTTCCGTTCCGATTTATTTACTGGTCAAATCTTGCTGCCTAAATCAACATCTCTTCCCAGAACTCCTCCGAGCCTCTTATTAATGCCCTGACTTAGAGTGGGGACATCCAAAATTGTGTGCTTACTCCACTGAGGTGGCGGCAACAGATATATTTTAGTTCTTTAGTCCTTGTAAATGTCATATATACTCATATATTTGTTTGTACATTCTGTGTTCAATAATGTGTGCCTTTTGCCTGCGCTGTTTTGACTCTATGGCCTGCTAACTTTGTTCCATTTCTGTAACAGTTTCTCCTATGTAACGTAACTGGTTCTATTGTACAGTGTTCTGACACCTTCGGGTAAAGTCCGCGCTTTTTAAAAATGCATAAAATAAAATTTAAAAAGTGCATACCTTGTAGAATGCAACATAGGGCTGGACAAGCATCTCTTTCATCAAGAGGTCTTGTTCACGACAGACAGCCCTCCTGAAGCTCGAATTGGAAGCCGCCTGCTTTTCCGCATGTCTGTGGGGGGGGGGGAGCGCTTCAAAAACAAGCTTCATGTGTGATTGCAGCAGCTCCGATCAGAGCACAACAGCTGGTCTTTTCCAGCTACGGGCCCATGAGGAAGTTAAAAGCGAAGTGGAGAATGAGAATTGTTAAAGGGGCAGGCTCCGCAGCAAAGCGAGATGGTTTAGGGGGACATGAAAAATCTTTTCAATTTGAAGTCTGAGAAAGAAAATTACCTTAAAAACGAAAATAGGGTCTGACATCTGATCTCGGTTTTTGAATGGATAGCAACTGTGAGGAGATTAGAATTACAGCCCCGTTTACACAAACGGAGCAACTGAAAACATCGAGCACAGGTGTTAAAGGCTCTTACCCAAAGGAAAAATGCATAAATATATGAATAAATAAATACCGCCTTCGGGTAAAGTCCGCGCTATATAAAAATGCATAAATACATAAAAAATACCGCCTTCGGGTAAAGTCTGCGCTATATAAAAATGCATAATTAACTAAATAAATAAATACCGCAAAACATCCTCGTTACTCTGCCGGCCTGCGACCAGGAAGTCAGGCAGGCCGGCGCGACAACAGGAAACAGGAAGTAGGAGGGCGGGAGCCTACCCCGCCTCCCACGGAAGAGCCGCGATTGGAGCCGTGCACCGGAGCAGGCAGGAGCCTACCCTGCGCCCCGGTGCCTAACGAGGGAAGAAGAGTCCTGCTGCCGGGCCCTGCAGCTGAGGAGAGCCGTGAGTGCGTTGCTGAGCTGCGGGGGGAAGCAAGCATGTACGCGCGCGCGGGGGGCGGCCTGTGTATGTGTGTGTGTGTGCGCGCGCGTGTGTGCGCGTGTGTGTGTGTGTGCGTGCGTGCGTGTGTGTGTGTGTATGTGTCTTGGAGTGCGTGTGTGTGACTGTGGGGGAGGGGGTGTGTGTGTGAGCGAGTGTCTGTTTTGCGTTGTATACGGCGCGGGACGTGGACGCGACGTGCGCGTTCGCGCAGACGAATCCAGGAGAGGAAATGCTAGTGCACCCTCTTGTCCATCATTCCTCCCTAAGTGATCGCTACTGGTCTCCAGCTGGATGCATCCTTACGGATGCTTTTCCAGCGAGACCCAAAAAGTAAATATACAGACGTTTAAATCAAATTAAATAAAGAAACAATTGTGCGCCTTCCTTCCTTACTGAACCTTTTTCAGAACTATATCAACACAAGGTGATGCCAGTAGCTAAAGGATGCCATGAGTGCATAGCCTGCTTAACTTCAAGCAGGGCTGTGACAGTGGAAATGCACAAACAAGGCCAAATGAGGAAGCACGTTGAGGGAATTGTGGACCGGCCTCACGAAAAGCTGAGTACAGCGCTGCCATATAATTCAGGTGTGACCGTTCACTCCTACAGTCCTTAACAGAGTGTCCTGAATCCGACTTTCAAATTTGTTACGTTGGGAAGGGCTCAGATTGCGCATTTGAAACCGCAACACAACACACCCAACAGCCTATTCTTCCAGCTTGGCTCTGTTCCACTAAGGTCGTCTTCCACATGCATAGAGGTGAACAAGGGTAAGTGGCTCATATGTTTACCACCGAGAGCTATGGGCTTGGCATCATCCTCTACTGAAAAGTAAGACATTCAGCCAAAGTGCCCATTCTCATGAGTGGACTCACCCATCTCTTTCATACGTATTGTAGGAGACATGTGATATGCATTCTAGTTTTTTTCTGTCAAGTTGACTACCAACAAGCGACCTGGACGACAGTGAAATGTCCTGATCCTCCTTCTCCTGAGACAAACAGCCATGCTGCCTTTCACCCCGCTACTCTAATTCCCGCAAGTACTTCTAAACTGTGTGGTCTTCTTGGAACTCTAGATGAATCCTGGTCGAATGGATTCCTCGTCACACACAGCGCCCGGTGTCTTTGTGAGCTCCTGATTGCTTGGATCGGTGATCATAATAGCTTTACTCCACATGCACTGCTGTTGTGGATTCAACTAGAGCAACAGCCTTATTCACATATTTGATTAATGCTCACACCCAATTAAATAAAATCGCTGCCTGTAAAGATGATAGCCTTGATTAACTTTGATCACAAGATTTTGTGAATTTTTGTCCTCTAAATTAATAGATTCTTTAGTGCCGTAATAATGCTTAACTAGTTCTTGTGGCAGATGACTTTCATAGTTAAATCAATGGGATTGCAATGTTAGATTAAACTTGCTTTGTAAGTGCATCTGTTCAGGTCTAAAATCCTATCCAGTGTTCCAATGGTGTGCTGCACTGCAGATGATTGTTATAAAGAGAAGGCGAATAAATACCTTAATCCAAATATTCAAATACATCAAAATCATTGATTGTTTTAATGTTTCTCAGATTGTTATTTTAATGTCGTTAATTTCATTACCATACTAGCACATACATTTTTATTGTGAATACTGTGTAGTCAGTGTTAAAAAACAGAGGTCGAAATCCTCAAATTTTAGGAGACCAAACCCCCAAAACACTTTTGAACTTGGCTAAATGGTGGTGTTAGTACAGCTATGCTAGCATACACATGTGGAGACGTTTGGTATTGTTGTGGGGTCTCTCTGAACATGTCAGAAGTATTAAGACAACTTACTTAAGTTAAACAATGGGGAGGGGCGTTTCAAAGGTCCAGGTGCTTGAGCCATCAGAAAAGATCTAGAATCTCAGTTCTTCACTGAAGACCAATGCAACAGTAGAAGACTCTTCTTTGACCCAACACACTTCAAAATGTGCAAGATCATCACCTATCCTTAAGCACCACAAGCCATAGTATGATTGGGTAAGTCCAATCATGAGGAGGGGCACTTTGGCTGATTACCTTACATTTCAGTAGAGGAAGATGCCAAGCCCATAGCTCTCTGTGGTAAACATACGATTCGCGTACCCTTGTTTACCTCTTTGGACTTGGAAAGATGACCTTAATGGAACCGAGACAAGCTGGAGGAATTGGCTGTTGGGTGTGTTATGTTTCGGTTTTAAATACGTAGTCTGAGCCCTTCCCAACTTAAGAAATTTGAAAGTCTGGTACTGAAAACCCAGGTAAGGACTGTAGGAGTTAACAGCCACACCTGAATTATATGGCAGCGCTGTAGTCGGCTTTTCGTGAGGCCAATCCACAGTGCCCTCATCTTGCCTCCTCATTTGGTCTTGTTTGTGTATTTCCACTGCCACTGCCCTGCTTGAAGGTAAGTAGGCTATGCACTCATGACGTCGTTTAGCTCTTGGCATCACCTTGTGTTGATATAGTACTGAAAAAGTTTCAGTAAAGAAGAAAAGAACACTATTGTTTCTTTATTTAATTTGATTTGAACGTCTGTTTATTTACTGTTTCTTTATTTATGGCGCATCAGACAGACGCCGTGAGGATTAAAATCACTGCTCCTTGATAGTCCCTTGCTTTGTATTTTGTTATTACAAGAAGCAGTGTTACTGTAGAAGAAATGTTCTCGTTGAATGGCCAATGCTACTTCCCTGTGCCAGGCAACTGCATGGGTAGCTTCGAGTCCTTCAGAACGTTTCAACTGAGTGTCTGATTTTTATTTCCATTCTTCAGTGAAGGCAATGTCACGCTATTTACAGAGGATGCCATTGGGTGCTCATAATAACAGACAATGAACCGAAAACATCTTAGTACATCACACTAGACTATGACGTGCTGTATATCTGGCAGGAAAGTCATAACTCTGCTGTCTTTTTGCCCATAGATTCCCCTATAAGGAAGTCACCATGGTCGCAGGTAAGGAAGTATGGAGCAGGGCAAACAGCAATAGCACAGTGCACTAACTGTGAAGGTTTTTCAGAATTTTAGTAACCAGCAGTGTGGGGAGAACTCCAAGAGAAGACACAGAATAACTGTATACTGTAGTCCCAGCTGGGAGAGCCGCACCCCAGAAAGTCTGAAGGGGGTTGGGGACACACAGAAGTGCAGCGTGACTGTACCAGTACAACAAGAGCATTGTGCGGAGGGTTCAAAGCTAATTCTTCTAAGATGGGGAGGTATGCATTGAAGCAATTATTAGAGCAGGCCATGGTGCAGCAATCATGTGGGAGAGTAACAACCCCAAGGTGTGCAATTCATAGGCTGAGCCTCCTGGTCTAAGGTAAACATTGTATATGTACACAACATTAGCCAGGTTAGTGATTGACACACACACAGTGTTGGTTGAGGGCACTGGAAACTCTTTAAGTTCCCCTGGTACATTAGAATAAACCCAGGTGGTCAGCCCTCCCGATGGTCTCCCCCTGCAATTTGAGGCTGCTTGTTTACTAAAATGTACATAGCAATCCTAATATAGAGATTTCATCGCCCAAGTTTCCTGGAATAAACAGATGCTAAGTTGATTGATGAAAATAGCCCAGCCAGTAATGTTAAGTTTAGTATTTAGGCCAGCTATATTCCATGGTAAATACTTGGGCTTGCCACAGGGGGCTTTAAAACATATTTTTTCCTCATCAATGCGAGCATTCATATCATTAGAGCCCCAATATCCATCTGACAAAACTGCCTGTGGATGCAAATTCGATCGACTATCAGCAACATCAGACCTACCTGTCAAACTTACGAGGTCTATTAACACTCCCCTACCTTGTAATTCCTGTTGGTTACGGCCTTCACTATGACGATGGGGACTCCCCATGAAGAGGTGGAGGGAGAGGGGCCTGGAATCCGAACTCCGGGCCCAGCCAAAGTCCACAGTGCCCACCCCGTGAAAGTATGCCAAAGGGGCCCGGGACCCCATCCCCGGGCCTCAAAGAGGGAGAAGATAAGTCGGGGAGTGCTGTTGCGCTACCCGTGATGATGGCCAGACGGGGTGCCAGGAGCCCACCCTGACCCCCGAAGACTCCGGAGAGAGGGGAGCGCCGTAGCACCCCCCCTTGTAGATGTCCGTGGGCCCGGGACCCCATCTCCGGGCCCCATGGAGAAGGAGGAGCGGGGGAGTGCAGCCGTACTCCCCCGAGGACTGACCGAGCCGGTGCAATCGATGGCACGAAGCGCCAAGAAGAAGGGCAGCGCGGCTCACCCCAAAGCAGCGGGGGAGTCGCTGCTCTACTATGCAAGAGTTCCCATAATGCCTTGCAAGCTAGGACTGGCCTGCAAGGGCAAGCAGCATTTTTCTCTGCTTGTGGTGGCCCCAGGAGAACGGGGTTACCACCACAAATGTGACAGAGTGCAGGGGGGCTGCAGGAGCAACGCAGTCTCCCCCAGCACGCCGTGAAGGAGTCCCTCCCCAAGTGTCATGGGGACTTGAGAAGGATAACCCATCATGGGCTCAGCCATCTACATACCTGGGGTTCCGGGTGGGACCGGGCCTCCCACGAGGACGGATCGAAGGCGCGAAGCGCCAGGAAGAAGCGCAGCGTGGCTCTCCCCAAAGCAGCGGGGGAGCTGCTGCTCTACTATGCAAGAGTTCCCATAATTCCCTTGCAGGCCAGGACCAGCCTGCAAGGGCAAACAACGTTTTTCTCTGCTTGTGGTGGCCCAAGGAGAACAGGGTCACCACCACATGTGTGACAGAGTGCAGGGGGAGCTGCAGGATCAACGCAGTCTCCCCAGCACGCCGCAAAAGAGTAACTCTCTAAGTCTCATGGAGCGTGGGGAGAAGGATAAACCATCATGGGCTCAGCGGGCATTTTAACTCTTCCTGGGCTGGAACGTTTGTTCTACAGTACTGTCATTCTAAAGTGATGGTTAAACATGTGTTCTTGCTGCTGCGCTTAGGTGAAGAACCCAGACTGCTAGCCCTTAAGATGTAGAGGTGTACACTTCATGGTCAGTAGAAAATGCTCGGTCAGGGTTGTGTGTCACCAGGGTAGGTGTACCTATTTTATATGCTTGTTGAGTTAACGGGGTGGGTCGCCGCTGGGATGATGCCAGTGAGCAGGGCCCTCGCTCCATGTTAGGTTCAACTAACTGCATTTGGGGGCAAGATGATGTGCATGCATGGGAGCGGTGGTACTAGACCCCACCCCCCTGCGTGAGGGGTGGAGATGTTATGCAATGTCACAAAGTAATTCCAACAGCTTATGTATATTTGTAAATGGGTACATAGTATTGAGTAATGTGTGTGTTTAATAAATGTACTCTTAATTTTATAAAGCAAAGTACAGACTGGACAAACAATTATTGAGTGTTATTGCTGCGCACCTGTAATGGCGATTACTAGCCCACACCTCCCTTGAGTAAGCCTCAGACTGCTCTGCAACGCTACCCTCTGAGAGTTCCCAGTGAAGGACCAACGTAGTCATGTTATTTGTGCAGGCCTCACAGATACTGTCTCGTTTTCCAACATGTGGTTACTGTACCTTTGTTTACATCAGCAGAAGACAACTTTTAAGGGACTTTAATGCCAACCTGGCAGATGGCTATTTCTCGAGAATCACAGAATTTGTGATGGCTGGCTGCACTGAAAAAGCCTAGTGAATAGAATGTGACACTTATCAAAGTGGCATACCAGACTGGCACTGCAGGAAACTGTAAATTGTATAATGCACACATGGCTCCAAGGAGCAGCAACAGGCTTTGATGGAAACATGTTTATAGCACCTGGAGAATGTTAAACAAACGTGGATTTCTGTATATAGAACAGGATGGTGCGTGACCACTTGTTAGGAGCAAATTACACAACCAGGGATTGAATGGGAAGAGGGTTGGAACAGATAATTGGGACACTATTAAATATTTACATAACACGAGTTTATAATATGAGGTAAACATAGAGATTTGTCTAGAAACACCCAATCACCAAAGCCATGATTAGAACACAGGTCCCAGGTTCCAATGTCAGTGTCTTAGCTACTGGTACAATGGAGATAGTTTAGCTTTTACTGCGCACTAAGGGCCCGATTCACAGAACAAACTTAAGATAAAATCCTAAACTTACTACCATTTTGGTATTCACAGAAGGCACTTACTCATTTTGGTATTCACAGAAGGCACTTACTAATTTTTTTATTCACAGAAGGCACTTACTCATTATGGTATTTACAGAAGGCACTTACTCATTTTGGTATTCACAGAAGGCACTTACTCATTGATGAGCAAGTGACTTCTGTGAATACCAAAATGGGGTAAGTGCCTACTGTGCATACCAAAATGAGTAAGTGCATTATGTGAATATCAAAATTGTAGTACGTTTAGGATTTTGTCTTAAGTTAGTTCTGTGAATCGGGCCCTACATGTGGTTTTTAGCAGACGCCTTTTTAAATTGCTTCTTATGGTTTGTTGTCACACATCCATTTGATCCATTTCAAGATATTAATGCCTTTCAACAAATCATTTCATAATCTCTGCTGTTTATACTTAATAAAGCACAATAACAATTAAGACTCAGGAAGACTCTGTCTTAACTAGAAGAATTCATTATCAATATTCCAGGCAAAGCAACCCATGCAGCGTCTTGTAGGGACTTTGCCAAACCTTCCAGTTGGTACAAGACGCTTGTTGAGGTCTGCAACATTAAGACACTTTTCCAAGGGCTTGGACTGGTCATGGATGCTGCAATTTATAGTTTGAAGACTGACAAGTGGGAAACTCTTTATCTGCTGAACTGTGGGTGAACTCCAAAAAAGTGATGGGAGCTCAACAACAGCCATGTAAAAGCAAACTGAATTCTGCTATTAATGTCACCTTCAAACCAAGGTCAGTGCAGGCCAGGAAAAGCTGGAATCATAAAGAAACAAGCTGCAGAAAGTACACCAGCTCTTGTGATTATAGTGGCTCAGTTTTCATGGTGCCAGCTCAGCCTGGGGAAAGGAGAACCAAAACAGATATGCCAGAGCATACAAGCCACCTTACACCAATATAAACATGGGAAAATATGAGAGCGGGCTATAGAAATGGCAAGCCTTCATACAGCCAATTTGGCAAGTCCCCATGAGGCGAGGGGTTGCCACAAAACATATGGTGTAGTGTATGTATACAATCAATAAAGAAACAAATATATTATATAAACACTGCTGCTATGCTTCATCAGTGATTGGCCAGAATAGATCAAACTTTGACATAGCTACCCATTAGACTTTAGGAGGCCAAAAAGAGAATCTCAAATCTGGAAGACAAAATGGTCATCCAAAATAAAGAGCGGGTGACCGTCCAGAAGGAGATTCAGCTACTATCTAACAAGATCAAAGACCTAGAAAATGAAGGCAGGCGATCTAAACTACGCTTTGTGGGAGTGCTAGAAGGTGCTTATATTCTGGCAGTATCTACCAGCCCAGTTTAGCTAGTTGAAAATAGAGTAAAACACATATTTTCCCTCAATACGACAAAGATTTGATAATCGCAAGAGCACATTGAATCTCAGCCAAATGTTCGCCCAACATGAAATATCCACGGACCATTCTTGTTAACTTTGCCTGACTACAGCAATAAAATGCAAATCATTTAACATATCGGATGGGTCGTAATTTTGCATCTATTCTGATATGACGATAACAGCAGCATGGTGACGAAAAGGGTTCTTGGGCCTTCTGGGACAGTTTAAGTCTGGCGGTGTTCAGGCCTCCCTGTTCCAACAGTCAAAAATTAAGGTCTTGTTTGAAGGTCAGTTTCATATATTTCTGAAGTGGGGGAAGCACTGTGGATCCAAACCTCTAGCAGAGCAGTCATCCAGAGAGGCAGTTTCACTCAATCTTAACCCTATTTCCCTGCTTTTCAACTGTTTTGTAATATGCTGTAGGTGGATGATGGTGCGAACCAGTAAATATCATAGGTGTGGAGTGGGGGGGGGATTTTTCTGTCGCTACAGAAGGCATAAGTAACTTAGGCCCAGAGACAGGGTGCAAGATAAGGGATTTGGGGCACAAGGGGTGCCGTTTTTTGAGTGGCGCCTTAGGAGACAGATGATATTGGGTTGAGGAGTGTGTGCGAAAACGAAAAACTAGCGGAATAGAGGAGAATGTTAACAAGATGTGTCAACAAAAGAGGCAGAGATCGAATTGGGGGGATAGTGGTGGGAAGTGTGGTGGTTATAGCTGTTTTAGTGTGGGAAACTTTCAAATATAACTTAATGGATCAAAATATAAAGAAAATTACATGCAACATTAATGGCTTGTTAAACAAACGTAAGTATGGAGCTATGATGAACTGGCTGTCTTCGTTCAAGTTCAAAGTGATTTTCTTTCAGGAAGCTCATTTTAAGAATAATAGTCCTAACCTCACTATCCCAAGGATATTTTTGCATGTATATTTTGCATCTGCCGGAGCTGCAATGAGAGGTGTGGCAATCTATTTGGCTAATTCTAGTGACTGGAATGTGAAGGATGGTATGAGGGGTGAAAAATGGAGATGGATTTGGGTTAAGGTCTCAGTTAGGGATCCTATTTAGAATTTGGTGAACTACTATAGTCTGATTACCGATGATACTGAGTCGCTGAAACAACTTCACAATAATACTATGGATGCAAAAGGTCTTTTGATCTTTGGGGGAGCATTAATTTCATTCAGGATATAAAACTGGATATATCTAACGAAACTAAAAAACAGCTAAAACCCAAACAGGGTCTTGCAGACAATTAAAAAAGATTTTGCTCTGGTGGATCCTAGGCGTATTGATCACACAGATCTTCTCCAGTTTACGTGCTTTTCTCATCAGTTTCATACTGCTTCTCGGTTAGATTTTTCTTCATTATCAAATGCGATCGAGTGTATGACAGTAGCTATCTGGGGACATGAGTTCTCTGACCACTCAGTAGTCACACTGCAATTTCAAATTGATATCCCGTCAACAGAGAGACCCAGGTGGCAATTTGATAAGTTTTTATTATCAGACTATTTTTGGCTAGAGGAGACAAGGGTTTTTATAAAAGAATTCTTTGAGATGCATCACAGCTCTGCATCTGACTTCATAGTTTGGGAGGCCTTTAATGTCATTTTTAGGGGATGGGTGATTGCTTATAAGTCTAATCTAAATAAAATACAAAAAACAAAAATTCAGGAGTTGCAATTAGCAATTTAGCTCGTTACATGCGACTATGTGCCTCTGGATGATAGGCCTTTCTAGCTTTCTTTGAAGCATAAAAAGGAACAGTCTGCTATGATCGTTCAGGATCTTAGAGATTTTTTGGGGGCTGGGGAGTTCAGTAATCACAGAGCATTTCAGCAGAAAGTGTATGAAGAAAGTCAGCTAATAGGTATATTTCTTGCCTGGGGTGGAAGAAGAACAAACAGCATATCAGGGAGATTCAGAACCGAGATACCCCAAAACCAACAGTTGAGAACGTGGAGATTGCTGAGTTCTTTCAGCATAATTTTGTTAATCTGTAAGGGTGAGCATATTTAGTTCCCACATCCAGGTTAGAAGAATATTTTAGCTTTCTTTCTCTGCCCCAAATGACGAGGCTACAAAGCAATATTGTTTTAGATAAAATAGAGCTTCCTTAAGTAGGAATATCACTCAAAAATATGACTAATGCAAAAGGCCCCGGGAACGATGGTATCCCTATTGAGCTATATAAAATGTTTGCAAAGGAGCTTATTCCATTTCTAACTGAGGTATTTATTCAAATTAGGGAGGGAGCCGATATTCCTAAATCCTGCCGATATTCCTAAATCCTTTAGAGGTGATTATAGTTAACTTCCTCAAAAAGGATAAGTCACATACGAATTTTAATTCTCATAGACCAATAAGCATTTTAAGCTATGATTATAAATTGTTTACTAAAATTTGGGCTTCGCAAATTATCCCTATTGCTCAAACTATGATACACAAGGATCAGATTGGCTTTTTGCCAAATAGGTCTATAACTGTGAATACAAATGTTTTAATCAATGCCATTGATTATTTTTTTAGTAATCAAGATAAAGCGGCTATACTTCTAATGGATGCTTAAAAGGCTTTTGGTTTAGTAAATAGGCCTTATTCTTTATTTTTGCTACATTTGGATTTCCTGAATAATTTTTATTTAATGCTTAAAAACCTTTAACATAATGCTGAAGCTAGAATTATTATTAATTCAAAGGAGGAAAGCTCACTTAACATTTATAGAGGCACCCGTCAGGGATGCCCAATGTCTTCAGTTCTTTTTACACTTTTTATTGAGTCATTGGCGGTAAAAATACAGAATCCATGTTTCCACTGTGGGACGGGCGTGTCGAAAATGGAACTATATCCTATGTATCTAAAAGCATATAGGAGTAATATCTAAGGGGTGATGAATGAAATGCTAGTATTTACTTGTGTAGGGGATTATAAAGTAAACCAATAGAAAACAAAGCTTTTAGTAATTAATGTAACACTCATAAATCTCCCTCAAGACTTTCATAATCAGCTCATGCTCCAAAGTCTAATTTGCTATTTGGGTATATACGTTACACATAATTATTCAAAACATGTCCAGCTAAATTACAATGCTATGCTTAGAAAAAGTTAAAGCCTTACTGGACAGATGGACGTTGCTCTCTTACCTACAGGTAGGGTGGGTGGCTTTAAATTGAAATGTCAATGTTGCCACTATTTGTATTCCTTTTTTCAAACCTTCCTATCAAGATTAACAATGCATATTTCAGAGAGCTAGATTCTATCGTAATAAAATTAATTTGGAATAATAAACACTCCAGGGTAAAACTTTCGGTTTTGCAGTTGAATAAAGCTGAGGGAGGACAGGCAACGCCTCATTTTCAGACATATTATCAAGCTGTGCTATTGGACAATGTGATTCAACTCTTCTCGACCACCAACATTTCTGATGAATTTTTACTAACACACATGGTGAAAGAAAGAGCCTGCAATTGATTTACCAGCTTTTTTAAAAACAGCAAACCTCCTGAAAAAGACCAGGTATTTGGAAGTCGTATTAATGCTTGTATATTAATGGCAGGTTCCAGCATGCCATGCATTCATGTCAATTCAGGATTGCAAATATCTAGGACTCACTATGTCGAGATCCATTTTGGAAACCTGGAAGAGAAAAAAGGTTTGATAGGATGGGCGGGATTTTTAATATTCCAAAAACAGATGTCATGGGAGGAAATAAGCGTGCATTTAGGGACAGAAAGCCGCTGGTTAATGTAATCAATCAGGATTTTGTAGAGAGCAGTACTCACTCGTGAGGGTCTCAAGGTGCTAGGGGGAGGTGAGTGGTAGGTGACCAGCTCCATTGGGGTAATTCGGAGAGCCAGGTCTTGAGGTCCTTTCTAAATTGATGTAGTGTCAGGCTTCTTTGGAGGTGAAGGGGGAGTTTGTTCCAGGTCTTGGCTGCGAGGTAGAAGGATCTTCCATCTACTATGGTCCTGGGTAAAGGAGGGACGGTAGCTAGGGCCTCGTCGGCTGAGCAGAGGTTTCTCTTGGGGGCGTGGAAGGAGATTCGGTCGTTGAGGTATTGGGGTCCAATGTTGTGGAGGGCTTTGGAGGCGTGTGTGAGTGTATAGCTTTAATCAGATAACAAGCTTCTTAAACTTAAATTACCAGGAGATGAGCGATGAGGCATATGCGTAAATACAGCTCTTTGTAAAAAATAATTAGACAGGAGAGGGTAACTGGTTCCGGGTGCTGCGTAAATACCTTAAACAGGCTCTGATTCCTGAATTTTTGGATACAATTTATAGCATGACTAATTCTAAAATAACAACAGGGGAATGGCAATATATCCAGGGATGGGCTACAAATTTTGGAGGGCTGCTAATTTGAAAAGAATGTTATTTTTGTTGAGATTGTTAGCATAATATACCCCTCGTACTTTGCATAGGATGCTTTTGGTGCTATCTAGATGACATGGAGGATGAGCTGTATATCTCTTTTTACATGCCTGGTTCTTTCCCAATTTTGGCATAAGTTGTTCAAGAACTAAGTAAATGTGCTCAAGTAGTAAATGTGCCAGAAACTATTTTAGTATTTTTTGCCTTTTCATATGTCATCAGTCAAGTCAATAAGTGTGTACAATACTTTATTGCTATAGCTGTATCGGCTGTTCGCTCCTTGATACTACAAAATTGGGGAACAAAGAATATTTCAACCCATTTCAACTTTGTTATGCCAAAATTGAAAGGACTAACGCCTCTGAGGAGGCATATGCCAGATGAGTTGGGAGTCTGTCGAGATTCTTAGCAATTTGGAAATCATTTGAGCTTTGTGGGCATAATTCATCTCCAAGGGTAGCTCCTTGAATTAGTAGTATTGTAGCTCCCTTTTAAATTTTAAACCTTTATATTTCCTGTTATAGGATATAGATTCAAATCGCACTGAAATGACTTGAATTGTACATTAATGCACTTTATTAATGGGTTGATAGTGTGAGTGCATATTTAAAAAAAAATTTTTTTTTAAAGGTTTTATTGGATAAGTAAAAGGGTTACACAGCCTCATGCTTACAACAAATCACATGGCCGGCAGCGCTCAATAATTATATGTTTCATTAGGATCAGAGAGATTAAGTAAAACTTGTTAACACAGCAAGCCGCCTACAACCACTCCGGGCCGGCCGCGTCTTAATGAGAAAACAACAATTGACAATCACACGTGTGCATGAGAAAATCCAAACAATGAAGAAAAATTGCGTTGTACACAGAAGCTCCCTGTCAATTCCTAGACTATGAAGTTACAAGCAGCAAGTGGTGAATAATACGTCTTCACACAGTGACCCCTATCAAACAATATGCTTAGGCATACATATAAAGGAACATGAAGAAAGAAAGAAAAAAATAAGAGGAACGCACAGGAGCCCCGACATTGCTATATATCCTACCGAGGCGTAGCAGAACACTCAAATCATCCCAGTGGTACTATGCGTTCAAGAAAAGGCTCCCAATGTGTCCAATGATGTGTGAGGGGTATGCTGCCGGCTAGGCCCTAGCACTAAGTTGGTCATTTGTCTCAGCACGAGTCAATAAATAAGCCGTGAATGGCGCCCAGATATCTCTGGGCCGAGAGTTTCTAAGTAGAAGTTCAGCATAAATCACAGATTGTTCCTGGCAGTGAATCATGTCGTCAAGCCAATCCTTAAATTTCGGTGCCCTGCCCCTGCACCACTTGCAGGTTATGCGGCGTTTGGCCATTAACAAAGCGAGTGCTATGAATCTACGATGCGCTATCAGGACCTCTTTGACATAGCTTAGCAGTGCGATTAGAGGCGTGGTCTCAATATGTGTATTGGTTTTTTGGTGAAGGGCCGTGAAAACATGACCCCAATATTAAAATTTGGGAGGGCATTCCTAGGCTAAGTGCAGAAAATCAGCCTGCGGCGCGCGGCATCTGTAGCAGTGATCTGAGTCTCGCAGCTGGTGTCTGTACATACCAGCCGGAGTGCAGTATAACCTATGCAAGTATTTGTAATGCAATATCCAAAAGCGACTACTAGCAGATACACGCTCAGTCTGTGAACAACAATATTCCCATTTTTGCTCTGTTATGGCGGTACCCAGTTCAGTTTCCCACTTAGCCCGAGATGGTGAATCTGTTGTCGTGGGCCTTGTGTGCGTGATTCGATAAATCAGTGATACCGGTCGCCTAGGTGAGGATTGTTGTAACATGGCGTGCAAAGGAGGAAGCACTGGGGGCTCTGCGGGAAAATCAGTATGCAGCACCCTCATGCCTTGTTTGATTCTGATATACAGGAAACTGTCCAGTGGAGACTGGTGTGTATCCCTAAACATCTCATCCGAATCCTTGAATGTACCATAAGTGTAGAGATGTCCCCAAGTTGCAACAGACACGCGCCGCTGCATCTTATGGAAGACAGCCTCCTGTAAAAGTGGCATGTCTGGGTGGTAGGCCAGAGGGAGCAACGGCTAATATAATAAGGGGAGATCAAACAGGATCGTCAGTCTTTTCCACGCCGTGATAGTGGCGTTAACTGTGGTGTGCGTGCGTTCTCAAGCATTCAGAAGCATATAGACTGCCCCCTCTATTGGAATCGGGTGTAATAGCCAGTGTTCAGCCGCAAGTTGTGGCATGTATTTGGGCTGACGAATCCAGAAGTATAAATAGTGTGCCTGAGCGCTAAGGTAATAAAGTTCAAAATCCGGAATGCCGAACCCCTCCGCAGAATAAGGCCTAGTGAGTACTGACCATTTCAATATAGCATGTTTGCCTCCCTATACCAGCCGGCTCAGTTCAGAGCGGAGGGACGTAAAAAAATGTCTTCCAGGGAAATAAGGAATATTGAGGAACAAGTAGAGTAATTGCGGTAAAATTACCATCTTGATCAAGGAGGCTCTACCTGCCATAGAAAGTGGGAGAGTTATCCAGCGGTCAACCCTATCCGTGAGAGGTGACATTACCACTCCATAATTGAATCTCATGAGCTCCTCCCTGTCCCTAGTGATTTTGATGCCCAGGTAGCGCAAATCGCCATTGCACCACTCCAATGGATAGTCCAAAGGGAAGCGCGTCACCGAGTCGGTTAGCGGGAAAAAACAGGACTTACTCCAATTAATCTGAACGCCAGACAGTCGCCCAAACATCACAAATTCCCTCAGCAGGGTATTTACGTTACATTGAGGGTCCCGAACGTACAAAGTAATATCATCAGCGTACATGGATATTAATATCTGCCGCATGTTGCAACGAAGGGCCAAATCATTGTGGCGTTGTCGTACCCTGGTCCCAGGCCAAACATCTGCATCAGGGTCTGCCGCTCTAACCATTGAGCCACGCTTCTCCAGGGTAGCTCAGGATCCACATCACGCAGCAACGTGAAGAGGATCCTCAGGTTGTGGGAGGTGAATATGCCAGGGAGGAATCCAGATTGATCTGGTAATATCAGGTGGTCCAGCAATAGACTCACTCGATTGGCAAGGAGTTTGGCCAAGATCTTGGAATCGCAATTTAGGAGGGAAAGGGGTCGATATGACCCACATAGATGAGCTGCGTTATCCGGCTTTAGCAACAAAATTATAAGTGCCTCCCTCATAGAGGCAGGAAGCGAACCTACGTCTAGCGATTCCTCATATACTTCGCGTAGAATGGGGGCCATCAGTTCTATATAAGTTTTGTAAAATTCAATGGGTATGCCATCCATTCCTGTGGCCTTTCCTGACTGGAGGCCCATTATGGCCTCACGCATTTCATCTAACTCATAGGGCGCGCATAGAAACTCACAATGTGCTTCACTGAGCCATCCAAGCGCTATGTCCCCTAGGTACATATCTAAATCTAGATCTTTGGAACCAGAGGTCGTGTACAGAGCCTCATAGTGGTCAGTAAACTCACCAAGAATGCTTCTGGTGTCACAGTGACGCTCACCATCTGGTCCCTCTATTTCCAACACAAAACTAGAGTGTCGGGGACGCAGAATCACATCCGCCAAGGCCTTACCAGGGCGATCCCCCTCTCCATAACAGCGCGCCTGCCAGTGCTTCCCTCTGAAGCGCGTCTCTCTTTGAGCCTCTTCCATGTACTCATTAACCCCTTCAGCGCTAACGACAAAGCCAGCTCGTCATGGGCATTACCTGCGCTGTGCTTATGACGAGCTGGCTTTGTCATGAACAATGGGAAATAGGAAGGATCAGCACCCAGCGGGAAAACCCATAGCACCCAAGGTGTTAAGCGTGGTTCTAAATTTTTCCTGCGTTTCACCATTTGGTGTGCGCCTCAATATAGCCTCCAAATCCTGTAACTCCCGCTCCAGTCTAGACAGAGTTTTGATAATATCTTTGAGAATCCCTGCCCCTTTAGCGATACAGGAGCCTCTGATAGTGTCCTTGAAAGCTTCCCAGATCGTATCGACAGCTTGAACTGACCCCTTGTTCCTCTCAAAAAAGTCCTGCACTTCTTCGCCCAGTTCCTCCTGGAAGACTATATTGGAACGCATGCGCGTGTTCAGTCGCCATGCACTACTCGGGTTGCTGAAGCCTGCGTATGAAAATGCAAGCCTAACAGCGGCATGGTCAGAATACGTTCTTGGCAAGTGATGAGCCTGACAAAGAGCAGGGCCAAGACTCCTAGAGACAAGCCAAAGATCCAGTCGGGCCCAGGTGGTGGCATAGGCCGTGAAGTGCGTACCCTCCCTTAACAAGGGATGCATATGTCGCCAGGCATCCACCAACTGATTATCCGCTATAATGTCCTTAAGCAGCAAACTAGATTTAGTGCGATGGTGCGGGGCAGGGTGTGATCTATCTAGAGCCGGCGCGTATGTGACGTTAAAATCGCCTCCCCATATGATGTGTGTGAACCCTGCGCGCACTATTGCCTCCCATAGGGATGAGAAAAAGTCAGGGTTGTCACATTCGGTCCGTAGCAACACACCAACATAACCGACTCAAGGCCCAGCCGCCCCCAAAGTATGCAGTATCGTCCCTGATCGTCCTTAGCTGAACCCATCAGGTGAAAAGGGACCTGTTTCTTAATAAGGATCGCAGTGCCCCTAGCGTAAGAGGAATAAGAGGAGAAGATGCTATGCGCAGCCCATCGGGACGCAAAGGTGGTAGGCCTCAGAGGTGAGAAATGTGTTTCCTGCAGCATGGCTATATGAGTGTGGTGTCTGTCTAGGTATGCCAATATCTGCCACTTCTTCCTAGGGTTCCTGAGTCCCCTTACGTTCCACGTGAGTACATTTAGTTGTGTGCCTGTGTCATTAGCCATATATCTTCAGGGTGTGTGTAAGAGCCAATAGGGTGTATGATGCAGAAACTGCTCTGCAGCGTTCGAAGTATACCACATGCTTACGTGTGACAACCTTACTCTTGTGGCCAGGCAATTAGGGGGGAATACCCTTTGGAGGTCATCTAGGCGGCCACACAAACCACCCCGTGCCCTTGGAGCTCGTGTAAGAAAACACTGCAGCTCCAACCAGCATCTGGGGTGCCCGGCGAGTCATACGCCAGCATCCCTGAGGGATCCCCACCTTCAGTATCGCACAGCTGAATCGACATCTGCAACATCGTAAATGGACCATGCTCACAGGAGTCAATGTGCAAGGCAAGTTCAACACAGTTCAGAGCATCTTACTGTTCATCCGCGTTTGCTCTCTCCATCGGCGAGTGTCGTCCGTCTCCTTCGCCCTCCATCGGATGAGCCGTGCGTCGAAGGTGTCTGAGAAAATCCTCCACCTGCTGCGGTTTCGTGAAAAAGCACTTTCGACCCTGGTGAGTCACTCGTAGCCTTGCCGGGTACAGGAGAGCATAGTGGATCTGGGCGTTGCGCAGTTTAGCTTTAACTTCCAGAAATTTCCGCCGTTCTTCCTGTACCACAGGGGTGAAGTCGGGGAACATGGTGAAGGAGTTCTCCTCATACGATAACGACTGCTGGCCTCTGGCCGCCCCCAAAGCCACGTCTCGATCTCTGTAGTTCAGAAGCCTGGCTATGATGGGTCTCGGAATCGCGGCAGGTTTGGGTCTGGGGCCTAGCGACCTGTGCACTCGCTCAACGATGAACTGGGAGGAGAAGGCCTCAGATCCCACCGCGGCCAACAGAAGCCTCTCTACATAGTCCTCCATGCGGCCGGTATTTGTGGATTCCGGAATGCCTATGATACGTATGTTGTTTCTTCGACTCCTCGCTTCCAAATCCTCATTCTTGGAAGCAATGACGCGGAGCAAATTGTCCATCCGCGACAGTTGAGAAGTGTGCCTGGCCACCACATCATCCGAGTCAGATATCCGCCACTCCGCCTCCGTGATTCTCTCCTCATGAGCGTCCATTTTGTGGGCAATAGCATCCATGCGGGAGGACAGCCTGTCGACTTTGTCTGCTATTGTTGCAAACCCCTGGCGTACTTCCCGCAAAATGTCCTGTACCACCGGGGGCTGTACCGTCGCGGCATCCGCCGATTCTGCAGTGGCCAGGGCGGCGGGTGGATCTTGCCCCGTCCGAGCATGTCTCTTGGGAGCGTCTAAGTTTATCTTGGGCTGCATAGCATCCAGTTTTCCCATGACTACGAGTAGGCAAGCCTGGGGATCAGTGCCTGGCAAGGGCGGGAGCAATCACCGGATTCGGCCGCAATAGAGGGGAGCGTGGCCTAAGGGAGCCAAGTGACCAACTAGTATCCCAATGTCCAGTGTGTGCCTCCTCTTAAATACCCCTTGTAGCCGGCCGATGTGCAGGCCTTGGCCACACCACTGAAGTCTAATATTTCCCCATGTCTATTCAAAGCGCAAAATGGTGGCCGCAGGGGACCAAATACACAGCTCAGTAGTCTCCCCACAATGAGAGGCCTCCTCCGCAGTAGCGTATGCCCGAGGTTCTAATCGTGGCAGGCAGACACCCCAGGGACAATTAGGCGGGCGGCCAAGTGCGTGAAAGAGACAACGTGCAGCAGGTCCAGCCACGGACGCTTCAGGCAGCCGGTCTGTCCGGCGGGAGGGGGCCCACTAGACAGTAGGTCAACAGCTCCGTAATGTCCCTCAGTCCCATATGCCAGCGGTGGGGAGAGAGGGGGGGGGAACTAGTTCCCCCGCGTCCAGCACCCAAGGTGTGAAGAAAGGGCCAGAGGAATCGCGGGGGTGATGGTGGAGATCCCCCCTCCTTACCACCAAATTCCGAATGGCGCTCTGTTTCCCCCGGTGGCGCTCTGGATCCCGGGGGAGGTCTCCAGCGGGTGCCACAGTTGTCGCGTGTCCCCGGGTCCCACCGTGCCGCAGTCAGGTTGGTCAAGGCGCGGGGTCAGGCAGCGCGCGGCCTACCGCCATGCGGGGCGCCGCGGTCTTGCGTAGGCGTCAGGGCCAGCGGGGCCTATGGGCGAGCTCCACAGCCTGCCGCCGCTCCGGATTGTCAGGCTGCTGACAGGTGCTAGACTGCTCCGATCCAGCCGATACTCACTCGCCAGGTTCCCCTGGTCCCATAAGCGAATCGACTGTGGTGGGGGCCTCGGGGGCGCCGATTGCAAGGAGATTTTAACTGATAATTAACGTCGAGCGGGGAGAGCCTCACTCAGTGGCGGCCATTCACCAGTGCGCCACCTAGCGCCTCCATATTTTTACATTTTATCTTTGATTCTTCAATATCCAACACGAAATGGGGTAGAGTCAGCTTCATGAGGGAGGAGTGGACTGGACCTAGAGCCAATAAGAGCAGAGTTACCTCATGGACGCACTGCCTAACTCTTTTGCATATTTTCTATATTCATGCTGTCCCTGAAGAAGTATTACTGTAGTACTTTATTATCCTGTAACATCCCAATTATGGGGAGGGTGGTATGAACGACTTGCAGCCAATATCAATTCCGCTTGCTGCTAATTGTTATTTATATTGTGATGCAATTGTTTTTTGTATATTTTTGATGTTTCAAAGATGCATCATCATGGCACTTTATTATTCTTGTTGCACTTTAATCAAGAGGCGAGGGATACGGATGATTTGTTGCTAATTTTGATACCAGTTGCTGGAATCAATATCTATTACTATATGATCAAAGTGCTTTCCTGCATATTCAAGATGTTTTTAAAGATGTATCACTATAGCACTTTATTATTCTTGTTGCTCTGTAATCAAGAGAAGAGGGATATGGTTGATTTGCTGCTAATAGTAACAATTGTTGCTGGAGTCAGTTGCATTCGCCGTAATATTAGCTATTTATCATGTGATGCAACTGTAGTCTGCTTGTCAGTTTTTCTTTTTCCCTCATATTCTGCTAAAAAAAAATACAAACATTTTAAAAACGACATTTGCTTAATCAATAAAAAATCTTCTGTTTAACCATAACTCCTCTGCTCACTACTGGAAGAAAGGTATGCCTGGTGGTTGCATCCCCTTCATCCACCATACATCCCAACAATCTCGCTATCGTCCTCCCTCCACCATCTCACTCCTGGTGAAAAATACCTGGGCTGAAATGGGTTTCTAGCGCATATCCTGTTTTATCGCCCCTGTATCTTAGCTACTGACGTAAGCAAGGAGTGCATGGAAGGAGGCCATGCATATAAACAAATGTTGCAATAAAATAAACTTTGGAATATTTCAAAAACTGTAACCAGAGCAGTGTTTTCGTTTTTAGGTCGAGCCTGGGCAGCGCATGTGCTGCTGCGAGGCAGGCAGTATTGGAGTATGGCTTTCAAGCTCCGCCCACTCTCCACCCATATTAATAGGCTTGTGGCATTGTACTTCGTAAATGCAGGCTTCCCAGTCGTTATTAGGCTTGTTAGTCCCTTCTTGGTACCGCCTTGTGAAATGAAATGAAATGAAATAGGCTTTTGTATAGCGCATGGCTAACCAGAGGCATCCCAGCGCTGCAGCGAAGGCTGGAGGGGGGGGGGTCCCTTATGGGTAGAGCCAGGTCTTTCGCTGTTTTGGAAACAAGGTGGTTAGGTTCCCTACAGAGGGAGATCGGGAGGGAGTTCCAGAGCTTGGAAGCATTATATGAGAAAAGACGGCCGCCGGTTCTGGCCCTTTTGATTCTGGGCACTTCTGCCAAGTGGAGCTCATCAGAGCGAAGTCGTCTAGTACCCTTGTAGAGTCTAATCAAGGCTTTGATGATGGGCGGCCCATTCCCTTCTAAAGTCTTGTGCGCAACACAGAGAGCCTTAAAATGGATTCTCTCTTGCACCGGGAGCCAGTGAAGGGAGTGTAGGGCGAGCTTTGCTGAGCAGCGATTGTTCGTGCTCATGAGCAATCTTGCTGCAGAATTTTGAACGATCTGTAGTTATGCGACCACTGAGTTTGGGGCACCTAGGTAAAGAGCGTTGCCATCATTTATTCTGGAAAGAATTATGGCCTTGTCTGCATTTGTTACCTCCCATAACTACTGGACCTTTCACTTGTCTTGTTACACGGTCTTCCCTATCTTGGCTGTGAGCACTATTTTGTTTAATGATTTGCCCCTATTCCAGCCACTTACTAATGGCGGTCCGCTTTAACTATAGCGGCCGTGTTTCTTTCTTTCTTTCTTTATTTTAGCAGTGCTTTCCGCTTCAAGTCTAGCGGCCGCACTTACCTATTTTTTTTTTGTTTACAAGCGCCCATGCGGCGCTTTCACATTCATGGAGGCCGCACCCCTTTCTTTGGACAAGCCGTGTCTAAAGAAAAGTACGCGCCTGCTATTAAAGTGAATGCGCGGCATGGGCGCATTTACAAAAAAAAAACCGTCAACGTGACAAACAGATGCTTTTTTTGTCAAAGCGCCCCACACTGCGCAGGATTTCTGTACTATGGTTCTTGAGGCTTTCCCAATGTTCCTCTGTCCTTCTGGCAGTGCCTAATTTGAGCTGGAGGTTTCCGGTGCTCGGCATCCGCTCTTAAGTAGAAACACCAGCACGTTAAACAGTCTGCCACAAGGTGGCTATGTCTAATTTAGAGATGACCACAACAACAGTTAAATATGAATTCTATATACATTAAAAACTACTATTGCCTGCCGCCCAAGCAATTCTTTGGAGGCCTGGAATAGTCTGCATTGTCACAGCTGTGTGTAATATATAGTAGTCGTGTTTTACTATCATGGGCAACATGGCAGGGGCAATGTGTGGTTCAACCTTTTGTGGCCTCCTTATAAAAGCCGAAACACATTTTTTATTTTTTATTTTTTTAAATTGCCTCCTAGCGAGTGGATTCAGCAGAAAATAGAAAGTGTTGAAGCTGCTTGTAAACCAGCCCCTTCGAACTGTGAAATGGTACTTGAACACTGTAGATACCTCCTGTTCAGTGCTGTTCTTGGAAGCGGGGGGGGGGGCATATTCTGAGAATGGTCGCTGAAACAGCCACCGTGAAAGCAGAGGCGCTATTTAGGACAGCCAGAAGTTGCAAGGAAATGTAATTGCCAGCTCCCAGCATGACAATCTGTCAGAACACAAAATTAACAGTTCAAAAATAATTACAGTCATTGCTGGAGAATCTAGCAACATTAGGGTGCTCTGCCTGTCTAGTAATTTACACCAAGAAAATAAACTTAATTTTCATTCACCTACACATCTGGACTTAGGGGGTTGATGGGAGACCGCCCTATATCAGACGTGCATACTTTCTAATCAAGCCAGGGCAGGAAAAATCAGAAGTTATTGGTACATTTCTGTGCAGTACGGCGTGCCAGGATTTGTGCCTAAGCTAGTCACGCAACATTTAAATGCTGGCTCGCCATCTTCAAAACCCGTTCCTCCAAAAAACATCTGCTTAAAGTTAATATCTGCTCTCTGCTGAAAAGCTATAGCTGAAATATGCCAGAAAAGAAACGTATAGAGCGAGAGGACTTAAAAATCAGCCTGGGCAGGTTCATAAATGGAGACGGGCTTTGCATACAAATCCTTTAAGCTATCGCTTAGGAACAATCAAGTGCATGTGAGTGAATGCCTTTGAAACGTTAAACGTTCATATTCGCGTCCTCTTTCTACGACTTTCCAGACAATCCCCCATACATGGGGTGAGTACAGTAGAAGGCACGGATTATAAATTGAGGGCTATATTCTTTTATTTATGTTTACTTTCAGAAAATTAATAAGTTAATTAAACCCCCAAAAAATGAGCGGTATGAGCATAGGTCTCCAATTTGAAATGTACAGTTAAATGTATATTAATGCACTGAACTCTTGCATAAAATGTAAGCTTTAACAGTTTTTGAAAGTGGCTTCTAACTAAAAAAGTAAAAATCAGTAAGTTAGTGCAGGGGGTTGTTATCTTGCGTCCTATTTGTGTGTCAATTTGTGTCTAGACCCTAGCATAAAAAGCAAGGCTGGGTATGTTTGTACTTGTGTCTGGACGCCCATCTCCTTCCTCAAGACCCTGGGCTTCCATTTTGGAACCCACAGGCCTCCATGTATTGTACCACTCATAGGCTCACATTCATCATAGAACGCACACGTGTGCTGAATAGCGATATAAGCTAACACCATGTAGGCCAACGGTGAGTTGAGCTTACAGCTGAGTAACTTTACATGAGTGGGCCAGCAGACCCCACTCCAGTGACACACGTAAACAGACCTGCTCCCAGTACATCATAAGTACAACGCAGTATGGTGTCACAACTGTGCCTGTGCTACTTAACTCTTTGGTAAGGGCAGTAGCCCTTTACCACTTATGAGAGTAGCCATTGGGTGCCCTTCCCAGTCTATGCAAGACCACAGCCCATGAAACAGGCTTAGGTCATGGCACACACATGTGAACAGTGCTTACCCTTGACGGACAATCAGCTCCAGAATTCCGAGAATTACGAGACAAAAAAAGGGGTTCAAAGAGGCGAAGGAGGACCCCGATGGGGGTTTCCTGAATCCCTTAGCACGTAGGGAAGGTAGCTGAGGACTGACTTTGAAGATCCTCATGTCTTCTAATACGAAGAATGGAGGTACGGGTGAAGAACAGCGTTAGCAGTGGCATGCTGGAGGTGGTAAATGGGACTAGCCATATAGGAGCAAGTGGGATCTCACATGGCAGATGGTCATTAACCAAAGTCCAATGGCAAAAAAATATAGAAGTGACCACTCTACTTTTATCAAATTGAGATTGCCTTGAATCAGTAGAAAACCTAGTATATGGAGTGAAATAAAGTCTAAAAGTCCAAAGGTGCATACAGTCAAGGTAAGGGTGCTTAGGAAGCTCATCGAGTGGCTACATAATGTAGTGGACTCCCGTTGAGAGTATTCTGATGACAACAGAAGAAGAAGTGAAGAGACTGGCCTTGAGATTAGTTGGCCATGAAGCCATAACTGAAGCTGTAATTGGGAGGGTAATACGAGTAAACAGGAAAATACAAAACACAAGCCACAGTCAAGTCAGGTTGGCTTCAAGGAATGTGCAGAACTTAGTTTTATGCAGCAGCCACATGCACAAATGTATATAAAAGATCCAATCACATTTCTCGTTTGACCATTCCCTTACTTGGGCACAAAGCAGTTAGTGATGTTATTGTGTTCCTCTGAACGATTTTCCAGGTGTATGTCTATCTGGGTGTCATCAGCATGCATTTGGTAGTGAATCTTATAGTGGTCTGGCAGTTGTGAAATAATCCACTTGCAGCCATTAAGCAGTAGAGCAAAGAAAGCGGGATTGTAGAGATACAGTGAGAGGAGGATTCTGCAAGAACCATGCATACTTCCTGAGTATGGCCTTCAAGGGAAGAACCAATCTACTGTAAAGCAGTACCAGGAATCCTTGCATGCCTGAAGGATGACTTAGTAAGAAGAACGGTGGCCACTGACCAATGTGGTGACCTGAGAGACACAGGTTCAAATCTAGGGAAGGCCAACGCAGCCTTTCATACTTCTTCAGGTTGGTAAAGATCAGTAGAGCAAGCAACTAGAAATACATTTAAGATATGATTAACAAAATTGTACACTTTATTTAGCTAACCACTTTATAATTGTCAGTAGTAAAATGTGAAAAGAAAATTCCCCCTACCTTCACCAGTGGAAAGTAAATACAAAATAAGCATAACATGCTAACAAAATTAAAAAGTAAAGCCTAGAAAACAAGGATGTTCTGTCCCTGTGGTTTGGACAACTCATCTACTGTTGACTTGCCATGCATCACAAAGCTAAAAATACAGGCTCAACAGCATCAAAATAAGCATACTGTAAAGCAGACACCACTGCAAGATGTGAATTGAACCTGTCTCTCTGCTCCGAGGTAGCGTTCTGAGGCGTGTGGGCGCTGGTCATGTCTGGACAAAGCGCCGTAGGTGACAACCTGTGGAGCCGTACAATGTTTGCTCCACCCTTACATGTCACAGAAACGTTGTTTTTAATATACTAGGCCATATACTCTGTGTGCCTAACTTTATTAACGTGGAGTGAAGAATTCAAATATACTCCTGAGTGTATTCACTGTAGAAAACTAGGGAGTCATGTAAGTGTGCACATTAATCTTAAGTTTAATCATGAAAGAATGTAGTTCTCATTTATATTTACATTTATCTCTCAAGACCTACTGCATTTTTTTAAGCATATTGTATATGTAACCATGAAAGCATTGTTCATTGTGAAGTTATTTTACAATTATACATGCCCAGATAGTCATTTATCCGGACTACACATTGAAAATGTAGAACGAAAGTTAGCTTGACTAGACCTATATTTCTTTAAATGTAATGTATTTTTTTCCCTGCTCTGCATGTTCTTTTCTTTTGCAGGTGTGTTTTTGTGATTTCACAGCTAGAGAAAGGAGTATTGTGTATTAGAGATAGTGAGGCCTGAGAAGAAAAATCTTGGCAAGGATAGGACACTTTAATGAGCAGAAGAAGCCTCCTCTTTATTGAGTATCAGGAACGAGGGTTCCCAAGGTTGCAACAACCGTCCATGCTCATGGGATGGGAAAACTAAGTGATGTTGCCAGATCAATGGCAGAGCAGATCCCTTTTGGATTTTGAGCAGGGCAGACCTCCTTGGACTTTTTGGGGACAGATCTTTCTGCTTCCTTTACCCTTTCATGAGTGCAGCTTTACGCTAATACTTATTTCCTCGTTTTAGAAGAATTTCACTGAAGTTTTCTCCATGTGAATCCAGCATTTCTAAATCCTTTTACTCTGAATCATCCTCATTCCATACTTGGAGCCTGATTAAAGCCTGATTAAATGACCCTTATATATTTTCATGTTCAGAAAGGAAGATCGGAGTTTCTTCAAGGAATGCCAATTCCTGTTTCCTGGTAACTGTATTACTGTGACTGTATTCCTCGTATGCTAAATGCTTCTGAGAATGAATTATTCTAGTGTTTCAGCTTTGCGGTTATGATTCTGTAGCTTTATAAAGTGATTTTGATGAATAGGCCACGTTACAACGTATGTGATACATCGCATGCCTTTACAACGCGGTTGTTACAACGAACGCATTGTTACATTGCATACCATTACAACGCAAGTTGTTACATGGACTTGCTGTAGGGGGCGCCGGATGTTGGAATAGTATAGTTTACTATTCCAACTCCATTCTGTGCAACAGTAGGGAAGGTGTTGGATTTCAAATCCAACACCTTCTGCCCCTACAGCAAGTGGTTAGAATGACTTGTGTTGTAATGGTTTGCATGTAACAACGCAGTCGTTATAATGACCACGTTGTAATGGCATGCGATGTATCTCATGCAATGTAAACTATGTTTCCTGATTTTGATATGCACCTATGTAGGATTAATTACTACACTGTAATAAACTCACTTAACTTTAGTTATCAATTACTAGTCCTTATTATGTGGCCAAATGCTTTACAAGAGTTTTAAATTGTTGTAATAGATGGTGGGAGCACACTGCCTCACAGCCCAGCACTCAGTTCGCCCCAGAGCAACATGGCAAATGCAGTGCATGATAACACTTACTTCAGTGGCAGTCTTTAGTTTTCCACCCTTGTTGGTGCAGCCAGTGCGGAGTATCTCTAGACACATGTTTCAGGATAGTTGTCCTTCTTCAGTAAAGAGCAGCACATTCTTTTGGGGGTTCTGGAAATGCTGCAAAGTCTTCTCAGGTCTCTGTACAGGCAGTGTGCTCCCTCCCCCTTGTGTTTCAAAGGCTCCCTTGAGACCACAAAGCTGCCAAGCTCACCTGGGATGCATCTTTGTGCCTGTTGAGTGGTACTGCGAACTGTGACGACATGGACAGCATTCCAGCAACCTCAGGTGACTTTTCTCTGTTCTCTACTGGTGTAGCGCTAAACCAATAAACGTGTCTAGAGATAACTGCACTACCTGCAACAATTTTGGTGAAAAACTACAGCAACTGTGAAGTAAGCGTACTGCATTTACCATAATGCAATGGGGTGGACTGTGATGTGATGAGAGGCAGTGAATTCCCGCTCCCCTTGTGTTTAAAAGGCTCCCTTGAGCCAACGAGCTGAGAAGCTCACCTGGGATGCACCTTTGTGCCTGTGGAGTGGCACTGTGAACTGTGAAGGCAAGGGCAGCATTCCAGCAACCCAGGTGACTTTTTTCTGCTTGCTACTACTTCTGTTCTCTTCTGTTGAAGGGCTAAACCCAGAAACACATGTTTAGAGTTAACTACACTAATTCTGGTGACAAAACTACAGCAACTTTGAGGTAAGCGTACTGCATTTACCAGAATGCAATGGGGTGAACTGTGCTTGGATGAGAGACAGTGTGCTCCCTTCCCCTCTAACTTTAAATTCTTTATTTGAACGTCGACTCCCTTTTTCCTCCTAGTCAACCAGAAAAATCTATCAGTGAGAAATGGTACCTCCTGTGCTGCCACCTACGCATCAGTGCATCCGATGTATTGGAGTCCAGTTTAAACCTGCCTAATGCCAGAAAGAAGTTCAGTGACCCTGAAGAAGTTAACAGAAGCAAGATACAAAGCACTTCCAGATCAATGGTGCAAGTACGCAGTTGTAAATTTGAAAAGATTAACAAAGCTAAACGCTTTTTTTCAGTTAAACAATTAATTTTATTTATTGTCAGTAGCAACTGGCACAACAGGATAAAACCAAAATCTGCACAAAACAATAACAAAGTTTATTTTTAAAAAATGCGGAAAATAAGGATACCGGCCCCTGTGGCACTGGACAACTCCGACACCCTTGAGACTCCACCCCTTACAAAGATTATAACAGGATAAAGTGCAATTGTGTGCTGTGAGACTTCCACACCCTTGAGCATGGGCACTAAAATTGTCTCCTCAGGACCAGGGAGTGCATGTGCACAGCCTATCATATAGTACCCGGCCGTGCTGTGCTGACGGATAAGTCTACAGACCCCCAGTCTTCATTTTCCAATCCATGACTGAGTCTTCATGAGTGAACTAAATGTTGCTCATGTCACGGGAGGAAGATGGTGGATGTTTAGCACAAGTGGGCTTTCTTGACTACTTGTAACCTAATTTAAAGGAAGCATGGTCACAAGGACTGCCTACTTAGCATGTGAACAACTACACAAATGAAAAAATGGAACACTCATTTAAGTGAGTGCCCAATGAAATGGCAGGAAATCATTAGTAAACACAAACTGTGGCTCATGTAGGGCAAATGACACAATGACATTGTTTTGCAAGATCTTCTGTTTTAATACTGTGGCCCTACTTTTGTTAGAACTAAGAGCAATTCAGAAGGACAAACTACACATGCATCAATACCACTAGATGGCACAAGAGATGTAAGAAATGTATTTATCATTTAGAGAGGGGGTGGTTATCCACCTCAAGGAATAATCATAACACTTGTCAGGGTGATCCCTCCAGGCCACTAAATTAACCTGAGCTCAACCCCTTGATAGCTATGGCACATAGAAGAGAAGCTTGATTTAGAGCAATGTGCAAGGTATCTATGCAGTACCAAACCAGGAATAAAGTCAAAATACCAAATAATAAAAATCCCAAAACAAATTAGAACGATACATTACATTTAATAACAAAATAGCACAAAAATGACAAAAGTCCAATATGGGAAACCAGAGATATTAATTTGTTAGCATTTTAATAATCATTTCATAAAAAACCTTAACTGCCATTGATAGTGAATCGTGATAGACAAGGACCTAGGCACAATTTGAGACTGACCGGTATGTAGTACAGGTTAGATACACTAAACAAGTTCATCCTGGTCAAAAAGGTTACCCTCTGGCTTTAGTCCTTTAAGTCCCAATCCATCACAAGAGTACACGTCTGGAGCCCCCCAGAACTTCAGGGAAGGTACTTAGAGACTCACAGGTTAACAGGCAGAGGCCAACAGCAGAGTCCAGTGCACTCCAGGTTCAGTTGCCACTGGTCAGTTGCTGGAAAGGCCTCTTGTGGTTTGTTGTATCCCTGTATCATGAAAAGGAGGTCACCTTTCTGACCCTCAGAGTCTTTGTCCTTGGTAGAAGAGTGAGCAAGTCCAGTCCTTCAGGGTTCTCCTCAGGTTTGCAGGTTTCTGATCTTCCTCATGTCCAGGGATGTTATGAAATGGATGCCTAGAGATGCCATGTTTCTGCTGGTGTAAGCCAGTGGGTGGGAATGACTGCTAGGTGTGCCCTAAACAATGTGGTAAAAGTTCCTCGGGCCAACCCTACACACTTTGGGCATTTTCAAGATAGTGAAAATCTTCAGCCACACTCAACTTGAGTCTCTTACATATAACACTCAAATCCAGTTTGGGGTAGCCACTGTACCAATAATAAGCCCAGAGACAAAGGTCTGGTAGGATAAAAATAGGGTTTTCAAGAAACCAGATAGTGGGTACACAATAATTGTTTTGCCATCCTGTTTTCCTTCCTTTCAAGTGCACCCACACTGTTTTATGTGAACCCCAGACACAGATGTTTTGTATGAAAAAGCAGGGTTCTTCAGCAGCCAGACAGAGGACATAAACGAAATGTCTTGCCATCTGTGCTCTGCCTTTCAAGTGCACCCTAAGGTGTTATATGTAAACCCAGTGGACCTGTCAATCAGGATTTTATATGCTCCCAGTCGCCACCCTGCATATTAAGTAGGTTTCAGACAAGTCATCTATGTCCCTTCAAAGTCAGCCTATTGTTTCCTCCTGGGAATCATTTAACCCCCTTTTCACACATATTCAAATGCTAATCCCTGCTTGGAGAAGTTTGAGAGCAAATGTGAATTAGCCTTGAGGAAGAGAAAATATAACTTTCTAAAAGTTACTTTTCCATAATATTAATTAAAAATCCAACCTCACCAGTGAAATTGATTTGAAAAAAATATTTCAAATAGTTGTTTCATTGTGTTTCTAGCTAGCCCTATTCCTGAGATTTAGTATTGAGATTTTAACCTGTGCTCTGGTTTTCCACATAGAACAGCTAGGCCTGCCACAGAGAAAATAGCTTTTGGGTGCTAGTCACTGTAAGGGCATGTTAACATTACATTTCTAAGACCTACTTTTAAATACCATGCACCATACCTTATGTTATGTTAATAAGGCATTTGTAAGCACACTAACACCGATTGGTTTCTTGGCGCTAAGATCAACAGTAACACAGGCATGGAAGATAGATGGTAGAGTTAATGGAAAGCTTATCTGTAGAGCCAGGTCTTCAAGGCTCTCCGAAATGAGAGGAGGTCCTGGCAGATCCGGGTCTCAAGAGGGAAGGAATTCCACAAGTAAGGTGCCAGTGTTGCAAACCTACGGCCTCCCAAACGTTTGAGTTTAAAAGAAGATATCTGGAGGAGGTCAAGATCGGAGGATCGGAGGTTGCGAGATGGGACATACTTTGTAATTAGTTTGTCAATAAATTTGGGGCTTTTACAGTGCAAGGATTTAAAAATCATACATCCTGTTTTAAAAGCACAGCGCCGAGCCACTGGAAGCCAATGAAGCTTCATGAGTAAAGGAGTAGCCACATGCCACCTAGGATTACAAAACGTACATTGGGGTGGTTTATTAATATTTAAAAGGGAGGTTTTGCCCTGCCAAACTGTTTGTTTTGACCAGTCGAATTGCAGTGTTGAACCTGCCATATTCAGGCTACAGTGGTAGTCCTATAGCCATGTTTTAATCTGTCAATGTAGTGGGTGGCACAACAAGGTCTGTGTTTCACTAGTGGCATTTATGTAATAGGCTCTGGGTACCTGTTTTACTATATACTAGGGACTTATATGTAAGTTAAACATACCGTTTATGAGTATATCAGTTTCATCATGTTGAAAGGAGGAGCACAGGCACTTTACCAAGTGGCTAGCATGGGTAAAGAACACTCTGTTCTACAGCTAGTAAAAACAGTAAAGGCAAACTTCTTGGGGTAAACCACACAACAAATAATCATTCCTACATGGGAAACCCTCCAAAAGGATTGATGTCCCATCTGCCATAATAGGAGTGAATTTATGTCAATCAAACAGCATTTGTAAACT
Organism: Lissotriton vulgaris; assembly: GCF_964263255.1. NCBI lineage: Eukaryota > Metazoa > Chordata > Amphibia > Caudata > Salamandridae > Lissotriton > Lissotriton vulgaris. The sequence goes on along the minus strand of NC_141689.1, from coordinate 2,100,346,627 downwards.
GTCACCCGTAGGGGTATCTGGGCACTGTGTCTCAGGCGAAGAGCCAGGTCTTCAGTCTTTCTGAAGTCTGCCAGCGAGGGGGCTGTGCAGAACTAGAGAGGAACTTCATTCCAGATCTCGGCAGCGATGTAGGAGAAGGAGCAGCCACCACTGCGGCTGTGATGGATTTGGGGGATGGGTGCACATGGCCAAGTGAAGAGGAGCACAGGAATCTAGCGGGTTGGTGGAAGTTCAGTCGATGGTTGAGGGCGACAGGTCCTAGGTCGTAGAGGGCTTTGTAGGCGAGCATGAGGAGCTTGAAATGATATCTTTTCTGGATGGGGAGCCAATGGAGGTCTCTCAAGTGGGGAGTGATGTGGGTTCATTTGGGGAGGTACAGGATGAGTCTTGCTTCAGCATTCTGTATGGTCTGGAGTCTTCTGTGGAGCTGGGAGGATTTGCTGGCCTAAATGGTGTTGCCGTAGTAGAGGTGGCTGGTGACGTGGGCCTAAGTGACTATCTTTCTGGTGTTGGTTGGGATCCATTTGAAGATTCTATAGACCATGCAAAGTGTGTGGATGGTGGGAGGTGGCGACTGTGTTAACGTGTCGTTTCATGGTCAGTTGACTGTTGAAGGATGATAACAAAAATGACGGTGTGTGGAGGGATAACGATAATGTTACTATTAAACAAATACATATCTACCAGGAAATTGGGCGTCCACTGCTGGGAGAAGATAGTCTTCTTCCTATCAACAAACAAAAAGATGTTTTTGTATAACAACACCAAATCACAATTACACAGCCCCCAGAATATAGACCACTGTACAGAAAAACACCTGCATGAATATTTTGTATTCTGCATCTATACAAGCATAATAGCTTAATCACCCAGAGGCATTTCCTCTAGGTGATACTCACCCAGCCTTGTGTGGGTGAAAAACCTCACCTCACCCGGCAACCGCTCGGGAGAACGAGGCCCCGCTCTATGGTGTAGAAAAAGAGAACACAGTAAGTACACAACTTTACGGTGCCTAAGCCAATTGCTCTACACACTAAACCCAACAAACGGTTGGTTTGGTTGCAGTAGCTATTTTACATTTCAAGGTCCTGAAGAAAGCCGGGGTAATTCCCCTTAGGCTGAAACATGTCGACCATACTGCACAGCGCCATGGAGTAATAGCCCTCCATTAGGCGTGTTTTTAACTTTTGACACACAGACTTCTGTATGCACACTTAGTCAGAGCCTGCGTAGTTAATTTTATTCATCACCATTTCTTGAGCACTGCACTTCACTTGTCCACTTCTTTGGCAAACACCATGGCTAAGATTACTGACATCCATTTTCACACTAGCACTAATCGGTTGGATGTGATATGGCTTGATCAGAAAGCCCCACGTGACGCATACTCCACCAAAAAGGGTGGTCTGATGGGATTTTTTCTAGCCTGTTTGTTTCCAATAACTACTAACGGCACTGATACACATGCGCATCCAGCTGGTTTATAGTCACTGGCATAGTCATACACCCCCTCTAGACCTGGTCTGCTTTGTTGTATGTCATATGTTCTTATAGTAGGGGAGGTAGCATACAGGTCTCTAAATATTCCCCTTGACCCTCCACACACCGTCATTTTTGTTAGTATTAAGAGCAACTTTTTAGTTGCGGGTCTATTTAATATAGGTGCAACCATCGATTATTTGCACCTTCAGAGCTCAGCCAACTCATTTGTGTGTGCTGCCCGCTTGCTAACTTAGCCACCACCACATGCCTCCTTTAATGACACTCTATGACAATGACATCATGTCCACCTCTCATCAATACGCATTAATACTCTGCACTTCACTTTAACAACATGATGGTTTTGTATTAAGTCAAGCAATGTCCTAATATGGAGCGATTGTTGCTAGCATAAACCATGCATGTCCATAATTTCCTATAGATAGCCATGGGTCTGTCCATGGCTCTCCTACCTATTGATTTTCAGATGTGTACTTAATTCTAACTGAATGCTTACTACTCACAAACATCTAGTGCATAGGGTTCATTGTTTTCCCACCGCATTCATTGTGGACGTTTTTTTGAAAAGAGTAAACATTTACTTACAAGTTCTTCCTGAGGTAACATTTTAATGTGACTAGTTGCTCCATTATTGTGGCGGCTCTCTGATCAGGATAAACACGCTGGAGTTATTCACTTATAATAATTTAAGACTGTAAACCGAGTCCGGCGTGATCTGGCAGGCGCATGCCTGAGGGAACAGTGTCTCCCGTTTTAGGTATGCGTGGTAGTTTCTGGTGAGACATAGGATTAACCAGATAACACCATTCCTACAAGAGGCATTTCTATTTTTATTTTGCCTTAGTGATCGGACATAACAATTCCGTTTTTTTCCAGTTGCACGATGGAATGAAAACTAATCTTTACCGGCGGTTTCACGATCTGCGCATGCGCGACAGAGAAGTGCCTCTCATCGAATTTTCTGCATCGCGCTTCTTGTATATTGAACGCCAGCGTTAGCAGTGTATTTAAGGATTCGAAAATGGCCCGCCTAACACCTCCATTTCCGCTCGGCTTAGACACAGGGGCACCGACGGACAGGTGAGTGCCTTAATGGCTTCTCTGGCTGATAAAATAAGATCCGCCATTTCACATGAAATAATAAGATTATAAGGAGCTGAATTGGTCTCTGTTTTTTTACTGGTAAACAGCACAAGGGGACTCTTGTTGCCCATTTCCTCGTGATATAAAACAGCTCGCATTTCTGGGGAGCTTAGTCACAGTTACCCTCTAGATAATCTCTATGCCCCTCTTACCAACACCCCTTGAACGGGATGGAGGAGCAGTTTGTTTGGTTATTATAATGAGGAGGTCATTAATTTGCCAATAAGCGTATTAGGTAGAGACATCCCCAATGTTGGGAATACGCTGTGTGACATGAGATATGTCGCAGGATATGTAATTTCAATTGTGTCATCAGGGATGTGGAGAGAGGGCTTTGACTTGGCAGATAGGTACCTATCACACGTTTGTTGGATTTAGTGTGTAGAGCAATTGGCTTAGGCACCGTAAAGTTGTGTACTTACTGTGTTCTCTTTTTCTACACCATAGAGCGGGGCCTCGTTCTCCCGAGCGGTTGCCGGGTGAGGTGAGGTTTTTCACCCACACAAGGCTGGGTGAGTATCACCTAGAGGAAATGCCTCTGGGTGATTAAGCTATTATGCTTGTATAGATGCAGAATACAAAATATTCATGCAGGTGTTTTTCTGTACAGTGGTCTATATTCTGGGGGCTGTGTAATTGTGATTTGGTGTTGTTATACAAAAACATCTTTTTGTTTGTTGATAGGAAGAAGACTATCTTCTCCCAGCAGTGGATGCCCAATTTCCTGGTAGATATGTATTTGTTTAATAGTAACATTATCGTTATCCCTTCCCAACTCATTACTTGGGTTTGGTTGCAGTAGCTATTTTACATTTCAAGGTCCTGAAGAAAGCCGGGGTAATTCCCCTTAGGCTGAAACATGTCGACCATACTGCACAGCGCCATGGAGTAATAGCCCTCCATTAGGCGTGTTTTTAACTTTTGACACACAGACTTCTGTATGCACACTTAGTCAGAGCCTGCGTAGTTAATTTTATTCATCACCATTTCTTGAGCACTGCACTTCACTTGTCCACTTCTTTGGCAAACACCATGGCTAAGATTACTGACATCCATTTTCACACTAGCACTAATCGGTTGGATGTGATATGGCTTGATCAGAAAGTCCCACGTGACGCATACTCCACCAAAAAGGGTGGTCTGATGGGATTTTTTCTAGCCTGTTTGTTTCCAATAACTACTAACGGCACTGATACACATGCGCATCCAGCTGGTTTATAGTCACTGGCATAGTCATACACCCCCTCTAGACCTGGTCTGCTTTGTTGTATGTCATATGTTCTTATAGTAGGGGAGGTAGCATACAGGTCTCTAAATATTCCCCTTGACCCTCCACACACCGTCATTTTTGTTAGTATTAAGAGCAACTTTTTAGTTGCGGGTCTATTTAATATAGGTGCAACCATCGATTATTTGCACCTTCAGAGCTCAGCCAACTCATTTGTGTGTGCTGCCCGCTTGCTAACTTAGCCACCACCACATGCCTCCTTTAATGACACTCTATGACAATGACATCATGTCCACCTCTCATCAATACGCATTAATACTCTGCACTTCACTTTAACAACATGATGGTTTTGTATTAAGTCAAGCAATGTCCTAATATGGAGCGATTGTTGCTAGCATAAACCATGCATGTCCATAATTTCCTATAGATAGCCATGGGTCTGTCCATGGCTCTCCTACCTATTGATTTTCAGATGTGTACTTAATTCTAACTGAATGCTTACTACTCACAAACATCTAGTGCATAGGGTTCATTGTTTTCCCACCGCATTCATTGTGGCCGTCTTTTTGAAAAGAGTAAACATTTACTTACAAGTTCTTCCTGAGGTAACATTTTAATGTGACTAGTTGCTCCATTATTGTGGCGGCTCTCTGATCAGGATAAACACGCTGGAGTTATTCACTTATAATAATTTAAGACTGTAAACCGAGTCCGGCGTGATCTGGCAGGCGAATGCCTGAGGGAACAGTGTCTCCCGTTTTAGGTATGCGTGGTAGTTTCTGGTGAGACATAGGATTAACCAGATAACACCATTCCTACAAGAGGCATTTCTATTTTTATTTTGCCTTAGTGATCGGACATAACAATTCCGTTTTTTTCCAGTTGCACGATGGAATGAAAACTAATCTTTACCGGCGGTTTCACGATCTGCGCATGCGCGACAGAGAAGTGCCTCTCATCGAATTTTCTGCATCGCGCTTCTTGTATATTGAACGCCAGCGTTAGCAGTGTATTTAAGGATTCGAAAATGGCCCGCCTTACACCTCCATTTCCGCTCGGCTTAGACACAGGGGCACCGACGGACAGGTGAGTGCCTTAATGGCTTCTCTGGCTGATAAAATAAGATCCGCCATTTCACATGAAATAATAAGATTATAAGGAGCTGAATTGGTCTCTGTTTTTTTACTGGTAAACAGCACAAGGGGACTCTTGTTGCCCATTTCCTCGTGATATAAAACAGCTCGCATTTCTGGGGAGCTTAGTCACAGTTACCCTCTAGATAATCTCTATGCCCCTCTTACCAACACCCCTTGAACGGGATGGAGGAGCAGTTTGTTTGGTTATTATAATGAGGAGGTCATTAATTTGCCAATAAGCGTATTAGGTAGAGACATACCCAATGTTGGGAATACGCTGTGTGACATGAGATATGTCGCAGGATATGTAATTTCAATTGTGTCATCAGGGATGTGGAGAGAGGGCTTTGACTTGGCAGATAGGTACCTATCACACGTTTGTTGGGTTTAGTGTGTAGAGCAATTGGCTTAGGCACCGTAAAGTTGTGTACTTACTGTGTTCTCTTTTTCTACACCATAGAGAGGGGCCTCGTTCTCCCGAGCGGTTGCCGGGTGAGGTGAGGTTTTTCACCCACACAAGGCTGGGTGAGTATCACCTAGAGGAAATGCCTCTGGGTGATTAAGCTATTATGCTTGTATAGATGCAGAATACAAAATATTCATGCAGGTGTTTTTCTGTACAGTGGTCTATATTCTGGGGGCTGTGTAATTGTGATTTGGTGTTGTTATACAAAAACATCTTTTTGTTTGTTGATAGGAAGAAGACTATCTTCTCCCAGCAGTGGACGCCCAATTTCCTGGTAGATATGTATTTGTTTAATAGTAACATTATCGTTATCCCTTCCCAACTCATTACTTGGGTTTGGTTGCAGTAGCTATTTTACATTTCAAGGTCCTGAAGAAAGCCGGGGTAATTCCCCTTAGGCTGAAACATGTCGACCATACTGCACAGCGCCATGGAGTAATAGCCCTCCATTAGGCGTGTTTTTAACTTTTGACACACAGACTTCTGTATGCACACTTAGTCAGAGCCTGCGTAGTTAATTTTATTCATCACCATTTCTTGAGCACTGCACTTCACTTGTCCACTTCTTTGGCAAACAAAATGGCTAAGATTACTGACATCCATTTTCACACTAGCACTAATCGGTTGGATGTGATATGGCTTGATCAGAAAGTCCCACGTGACGCATACTCCACCAAAAAGGGTGGTCTGATGGGATTTTTTCTAGCCTGTTTGTTTCCAATAACTACTAACGGCACTGATACACATGCGCATCCAGCTGGTTTATAGTCACTGGCATAGTCATACACCCCCTCTAGACCTGGTCTGCTTTGTTGTATGTCATATGTTGAAGGATGATGCCAAGGCTTCCTCCGTGGTCGGTCGTTGTGGGTGTGGATCCAAGTTCTGCAGACTACCAGCTGTGATCCCATGCAGAGGTGTTCTTCCCGAAGATCAGTACTTTAGTTTTATCGGAGTTGAGTTGGGGGCAGTTGTCTCTCATCCATTTGGCAATGTTGGTCATGGCACTGCAGAAGTTGTTTTGGGTTTGGAATGGTCCTCAGTGAGCAAGAGGATCAGCTGAGTCATCTGCGTAGAAGATTATGAGGAGTCTGTTCGATCTGATGACGTCTGCGAGGGGGGTCACGTCATTTCAATGGTACTCTAAACACAGCAGGTGGGGACATCCTGCACTTTTTGGCAGATGTCCCCCACCAATACGTTCCAAATAATGTCCTGTGTCTCTTTAATCATTACTGGTGTAACCAAATGAGGGTTATCACTGAAATTATCCAAAAACCAATGGTGAAAAATTAGGCTTATAACCGAGTTGCTGTTTTATAATTTCCTTGTTTGGATGCATTCATATACAACTGCTGCATTGTCATAAGGTATATTATCACAGCAAATATCACCATCATTATTCGCACATAAATTGAAAGTTTTAATTTCATTCACATCTATGAAATGTGCATTTTACATTCACTGCTAAGCAATGCTTCCTCCTAACCCTCTGCTGCTAATTTTGGCTCAGTTACAGGAGTATTTTTAGTATGACTATGAATCACCTCCTTGTTCGTCCCTACCCCTCTTCACCTATCCTTAATTACAATGTAAATATATTCTGTAACAGTACAGTATGTGCTAGCAGCACACACTGAGTGTCTGTTCTACCACCTCAGGAAAATCTCGTTTGAAGTGTGACAAGTTTATGTATTGGTCACATCGCTCCAAATCCAATTAATTAAAGTGAAGGACCACAAGCTTAAGTGATGTGAACCCAAGCAGACAACTCAATAAAAAAGCAAGTAGTAAAATCATTTGACGAGTACAACAGCCAACTAACTGTTAAAATAATAAACATTTCAGTCTTTAGTGCACAGTTAATTTTATATGTTTTCAAGTAACGCCAAGGGGAACATGTAATCTGTGCTTATGATAAAAACAGTGTTTCAGATTTTTGGGCCAGGGATGCAAGGGTTGCTTAGTGAATTTCCACCATTCTAGCTGGGTGAGCTGAATACCCCTGATTGTAAAGGTTACCAGATACTGGAGCATACACAAGTTACAGATTTGCAAATTAGATTTACAAAAAAGAAAACATTTTCAATTTCTACAGAAGCTTGGAAAAATATTACATTCTTGGAAAAAGCAAAATCAGGAATATTTTAGGTGTAACATAAAATCAATGCCTATTACCGCCAACTAACCCTCATCTACCGCCCTTCCAGATCAAGTGCCAAATGTTGCACATTTTATTGCCTTCCTAATCCTCAACTCCAGCACCTTTTTTCCTACTAAGCCATCTCAACTACCACCTAGAGGACCTCACCATCCACAACACGATCAACCTCATAGAGGACCTGTCCAACCTCAGACTAACCCAGTCTTCACCAGTCTCAGCAACATCGCGGTAAACAACCAACACCGATCTCTTGGTCCGACCACACCCTCATCAACTTCAACATGCATATTCCACCACAGAAACACCATTGCCAATGTTCATAACAGGACTAGAAGAAGATGTCCGAAGCATCTTGGTCTTCCGAACTTCTACACTACTGCCCTCAGCACAACAACAACGTCCTCAAATCCATCCCCAACTTCCAAGACACCCTGGCTCCTTTCTAAGCCACAAGAACCAGACTGCAAGCAAATTAGTACATGGAAGAGATCAAGCTCACCAAATCCAATGCAAGCAACTTGAACCCAGATGGAGACAAAGTCAGGCCATCACCTACAAGAGCCCTACAAATCTGCCCTCAGACGCTGTTATCAATAAATCAGTCACTAAATACACCATGCTCACTGACAGCATTGACAGCAGCACTAACAGTGCTAAGTAAATATTTGCCATAGTGAAAGACTTCAGGTCTCTGGCAGCCCTCTCAGGGCCTCTACACCCAGCTGTCCCTATTCTTTAGCAACAAAGATCACCAGCATCTATGACAACTTTGAACCACAATCTGACCCTTGCAGCCCTTCTTCCCATCTCAACCAACACCCACAGTGCTGCTTAATTTCCCTTCTTCTTTATTTTTTTAAACACTAAACTACAGTCACTGCAAAGTTGACCACAGCACAGTACGCCACAATCGGCTCCTGAGTACTACCATTCCTTGCAAAGTTCATAGGATATTGTCAAGAGAGCGTCTCCTGTTCCTCGAGCCGCACTACTTCCTGATGCATTTTAACCAGATGACACAGGCGGAGCAAAGAGTGCTGTCGAGATCTAGAACACGTTCTTCCTAATTCGATTCTCTCCTTCAAACGCGTTCAGGGGCACAATTCTCTTACTTCGCGCTCTGCTGACGTGGCTTCCGGTGAATCGACTGCATGCGCATGGGCAAATGCGCTGGGCTGCAATCCTTATCAAGCTGCACCACATTCCACATGCTGGAGATACATGCAGTGTTAATTTGAGCAGGAGCTTTCAGGTGCTCAGCACCTGCACTTCTTTCACAGGGCCGGGGCTAGAATTTCTGACCGTGCAGGTGGTGGTCTCAATATTAATTGTTCAAATTCAAAATAAAAAGAACAACATCAATTGCATGGTTTCTGGATGGTAAATGTTCATAGACAGGCCAGTATACACCTGTCCAGGCGGGCATGATGGTTTATCACCAAGTTAGCGATGATGTCATCTCGCCGATCACAAGTCATTGACAAACTATGTCTTGCATTCTATTCCCAGAGTCTGCTGCACCATGCCACTGCCTGAGCCTAAGCCTCCCATTGGATAATTGTAGCTGGGGGCTGGCTCAAGACGGAGTTGAGGCAAGGAAGCTGCGAGAGCGCATTTGGAACTTGGGAGTGAGGGCTCTTGAGGAAGAATAAACTAAAGTAAGTGTGGACTTTTCACTTGCTGTGTAGCCAGAGTAGCATATCCTGCAGCCCTGGCAATGCTGCTATCCTCAACGTGCTCGATGCGGCTGTGGCCAAACACAACTTTTGTGCGCCATGGCGTCACCTGTAGAATCTGTGCGCTGCACCCCAGCATGGTAATTGCTGAGCGTACGTGAGTCCAGTAGGGACCACAGCCATACTTACCGGCATTGGCAGCATTACGGCTGGGGACAATGCCTGTGCTGTAGCAGGCAGGGTCACAGCGAGCTGTGCAGTGGATGCCAATGCCGTTGCCTTCCCTGGACCTACTAATGACAGGCAGCGCTAGTAGTGATATCACCTGCTGTGCTCGAGCAGCTACCTGTTCTGCAAATAACCCAGTTATGCTGCACTGATTAATATATGCAAAAAAAGAATTTTCATTTGGTGTACATTTTGTTTTTTGCACTCGGTGTAGGTAAGAAAGTAAAACACATGTCATCTTTCTCTTCTTTAGGAAAAGACAACAGGAAAACGCAGAGTTCAAAATAGCAGGGACATGTACAGGCTGACGGCAGGCGTCACAGGCAGCAGCAGTGTTATAGATGAGAGAGAGAGCAGGAGTAAAGAGAAGAAAGCAACAATTAGAGAGGAGAGAGATAAGACGGAGCTAAGTTGAAGAAAAGTAGAGCAAATCAGATATAAAGAGAAAGCAGCCATGATGTGAAGAAGAGATTATTAAGACGAGAGAAGATAGAATGAAAGGATGTAGAGGACAGGACAGAGGAAAAAAGCAGACAAATGATAAAATGGAGGCACAGCTTATCACTGCTGGAAGAGTGATTATAAAGAGCCAAGATTGAGGGGAGAGAGAGCAGAGCATGGATAAAAGGGAAGAGGAAAAAGTGCAGGGATAGAATGGATAGAGGGCAAATCAGAAATGCAGTGAATAAGGTAACATACCAGGTGTGACAAAGATGATAGTAAACAATTAGAGAGGTTAGAAGATAGACTCTTAGAGCAAAGACGTAGGGAATATACAACAGATCAAGGTTATAAGATAGAGACTGAGGCAGTGAGAGTGTTGAAAGTGGGGCTCACCGGAGGAAGAAGTGAGCTGTGGCCTCCTTGGCAAAATTTACAGCACATGCACTTCTTATTTTACAAATTAAGCACTGGATACATGACTCTACAGAACATCACACAGCAGGTACTCATGCACGAAGCTCGTGACCTCGCCTCATCGTAATGGCAGTACCTCCTGCCTGGCCTTTCACAAAGTGTTAACAGCAGCCCACTCACCGCTTTTTAAAGTCCAAAATGTACTTCCAAATTTGTTCAGGCAGCAACGTTTACAGACTTTTACCAAACTGCACGGGGGCTGTTTGAATCTCCTCAAGTACATTCAGGATGCAGCATAACACACTCTCCAGATGTCAGTCTTTAGCCAACTCCAACCTTGTTGACACTATAGGCACGATAAGTCAGCATACATTTGAAAATTAAACAGATAAACGCCCAACACTATTGTTGACTGCAGGCTGTCCAGTGGAGAAGACACTGGTGGGGCCTTTATGGCATTTCTCTTTTCTTCTTCAACTTGTTCTTTGTTTCTTGTAGATTTTATCTTCTGCCTCAAAATCCTTTCACGTGTAGGTAAGTTTCCAACTCATCGCCAGTGTTGCAAAGATAGCTCCTTGGTAGGCAGGTCACGTAGGTTATATAATGAAGGTTTATGGAAGAAGATCTCTTTTAGTTCCAGGTTTTAAGGTGAATGTATTTGCACCCCACCAGGAGCAGCATCCTTTTGCTTAGCCTGCTCTCTCCAACTGACACTCTCCCAGGCCAGGCACTCCTCAACATTTCATTACATCACGCACACTGCCTGAGCAGCAGGTAACTGGGAAACTAGAGGAAGAATGCCTTATGCCAAAATCAAGATATAACAACGACCCTGACCACCTGGTCCACCATCAACACTCAAGAAACTGCAATGACCATGCAGTCCATACTCTTTTGAGCACCCATGGACCCCTGTCTTCAACAAGTTTTCATCAAAGGCCTGGACCCACCAGCGCAGCCCTCACGCTGATCCTGAATCAGTCAATCATCACAGCCACCTACTAGGATGCCTGGAATCAAGCTACAATACTCCCATCCTCAGGAAAGCTTCAGCAGACTCCAAGACACTAGCTAACTATCGGTATATCTTCCTGCTACCCTACCCAGAAAAAAGTAATAGGAAAGATGATAGACAAATGCCTAGCCCCTCACCTCATCAACAACAACCTCCTTGCCACAACCCAATCTTGATTTAGGCCCAACCACAGTACAAAGACCTCCCTCATTGCTGCCACAGATGACATCCGGATCATCATGGAAAGAGTTGACATCGCAATCTTCATCCTACAGGTCCTTTCGCTGCCTTTGACACCATCTTATCAGAGCCGGCATCCAAGGACAGTATGCAGAAATCAACGCTCAAATGGCCAGAAGAGTCCATGTCATACAATGTTTAGTGAACAGGCTCACCCTCAACCTCCTGCTCCAAAATCACATCAGCCCACACCTCAAAGTGCTCTACTGGCTCCCAGTCCACAACCAATCACTCCAAACTCCTCACATACACATATACAAAGATTACACAAAATTGTGTACATCCATGTCCCTCAACAACCCCATAAACTCCCACAAACCAACCAGGCACCTCCGATCAGCCAGACTCATTTTTACAGACACCACCTACATATACAAAACCAGATCCAGCGGTCGTGTCTACTCCTGCCTCCCTCCTGATGCCTGGAATGACCTGCCCCTGGACATCAGAGGTGCCACCTCATCAGTTCTTGAATTCTGCAAGAAACTGAAGACCTGGCTCTTCACCAAGGCATGGCACAGGCTTGGCCCACTCAGATCCTACTTCAGCGCCAGCATACCCTCTTGGATGAGTTGTGTTCTACACAAATAAACATGATATAACATTCTAGAATGCTCTACAATAATCAACAGTGGCTGGACTCTACATGGTGTTGGGGGGCATGTGAGTATACTGGTCACTGATCATTAGATCAGAAGGCGGAGGCTGAAGAGGATAGTTAGGCAAATGCCAATGGTCGAGGGCAACACTACCTGGCCAGTGCTGCCGTCGGCCATTGGCCGACGGCGCCCCGCCCGCGCACGGAAACGCCCGCACCGCGGCGGAATTACCGCCGTGGTTAACGGGTTAACAGAGTGGGGAAATATTTCTAAACAATACAGTTGTACACAGGATGTAATAGATGACTTCATCCAAGAGCTTGACTCAGTACATGGCCCATATTGATCAGTGGAGTCAGGCATCATTTGCCCATGAGCAGATCTTGGCATCATTGCATTTATTAGCCTATTAGTCCGCACTTGCTAAAGAAGGTAGCACTTCTAATTGTGCTGCACCATTTTCTAATATTTATGCACTCCAAGGTCAGGATCGCAAAAACTTCCCTGGCATTCCTGTGGAGCTTCAATATCTGAGGCAGAATATCTACCGCGTCCTACACTTCCCAAAATTAAGGGGTGCTATTGATTGTACCCACAACCTGTGTTGAACATTGTCAGGCACACTAAACAAACAGGTATGGGAAGCACTCAAACACATGTTTCAGTGCCAGCATCCATGTTATAAAAAAAATAGCTTATGCCTAAGATGGAGGTCTCTGCAAGAGGGGTTTAACACCATGACCTTAATGAATGACGGTGTACAAAGAAAAATGCAACCAACGCTTTTTAGGGGCACAGGTTACTTGCTTCTCATCACTTCAATGAGCATCCTTTCCATAGGTTGTTTGACCACTAGTGATAGGATGATTAGAGGGAGAAATACTGCCAAAATACTGCCAAAGCTGGAGCCCTTATTGTAGCTAGACGTGCTGTTTATTATGGTGCACCACACACAGTGGGAAAAATCTCTGACATGGCTTCTTCTAACTACAAGCAGAATAGGATAGTATGCTAATTGGAGGCAGGGCAGCAGATGGTAGTGGCACATACTAAGCTGGGATGACTTTTCAGACATTGATGATCAGCACTGCACATTCACCCTATTAGTTGACAGTTTGCCTCTGTGGTATCTGCTCTTACAGTCCTATCATTGAGCTACTCCCTTCTAGGTTTTTGTGGTTATATCAGGTTCCTGGTGGGACGGTTGTCCTCCCGCTAACCTTCGCTCGCACACATTACTGACTTTTGTTTAATGCAACAACTCGGGTCACATCACTTTTAGGTACCTCGTACATGTGTGTGGTGGGTGATGCCTGAACATTCACTTTCATCTAAGTCCTCATGAAATCATTTTCTTTCCTGTTTTAGTCCCCTTAGCTCTGGACTTCTCTTGTTGACATCAAGTCATTAGACTGTGGATTTGTGGCTCCTCTGGGAACTCCCTGATAGCTATAAAAAAATAACTTTGTACTATTTGAAGCTTTTGGTACAATTCTCCGAAAAATACATACAATCATGTCCTAAGCAACAACACTCTCAAACATACATCATCTGATGACGTTGGGCTGTTTTGAATGTACTTACTGCTTTAATAATCTAGGACAAATATATGGTTAAGAGTGGAGAAACACGTACTACTGTAGTGTGCAGCAGAGATCAGGTTTTTCCCATGATCTTTCCCTTTCACCGCGCTGCAGTGTACCAGGAAGTCTTATCACAAGCTCAAGGGACACATCATTTTCTACTTCAATCGTTCCGCTACATAAACTGAGGATAGATTTGATGTATCAGAAGTGTTTGTTATTTGAATAAAAAATTACACACCACATTTATATGTCCGCCAATGTGCGCGTTGCTTGTGGACTCATTGATCTAATCAAAATTATGGCTCAAATCTTTACTGTCTGTGACAACTGTATCAAGCCGAAGCTGCTGCAAAATTGCTTAATCTACGTATACATTATGCATTTCCTTAAACATAGGATCCCTAACCTATATTCAGATATTTTCTCCTTGGACCATACTGTGTTTGTTGTGGCCACTAAGCCATACAAAAAGGTCACATTTAATAATCTGAAAAAAGATCTTCCCCCAGATAGTGTTGCCCAAACAATGTGATATCAACAATTTCCACTTAATCAAAGAAGTTTCATGATTTTATTCCTTCTCCACCACAACCTACACCTGAAACCTCCTTCCTACATCAAACCAATATACCCTATCCCAAGCCCTTCCAATCTTTGCCACGCTGGCATTAGAGCTGGTAGGCTAGAAAAACCATTATTTTGTAGGGCCTTTAATTGTACTTTGGATTAGGAGGTAAATGACACTATCCCCAAATCCTTGGATCGGGTTGAGGTTTAGCCATACAGGTGAACGTGGGTATTGTATGCATGCCCACAGTGACAATATTCTTGTGTTGATTTATGTCACAAGTAACTTAACCCAAAATGAACAAGGATGTTTACTCAAGCATAACCTCTGGCTATATTCCTTTGTCAATCACAATCCAGATGACAAACAATAGGGAGAGCATGCCACAATGGACCTTTTAAAGGACAGTTCTTGTGAACCCAGATTTTAAAGAGTATATTGTTAATAAGAACAAGGAGTATATAAATCATAATTTAAACTCTGCTGCAAATGCTATGGTTTAGGACACATTAAAGATTGAAGGCAGTCATCAAGGGTGCAGTAGGTAGCTATGCTGTAAGGAGAAATTTGTAAAAAGTTAGAACAAGCTCCTCATTTTAAAAGAGCAAATCTGTTTGCTAGAGAAGGGGCATGCGAAAGCTATTATGACCAGACTCGCTAATCAACAGAGATTATGCTGAGGCTTTTAAATTGGCATGCACAGGCATTTAAGTTAGTTAAGGAGAAAGCTAAAGTATCTTACTAAATCCTACTCGTGTATGTGAGAGCAGCGAGTCAGAGGGGCCTACATTAGCATGTGAGGCGAGAGGAAATGCATAAGTCTATTGTATCAAGTAGATTGGAAATGATAGAGGGCACATCATTAGTGGTTCAACTCAATGTTTTTACAAGTTTCAAAACTTTTATCAGTGTTTATATAGTAATGAACATAATTGCTCTGAAGGTAACATCACTGTATATTTAGTAGGGGTGTCTTTGGAAACTTTGACACTCGAGGAAAATGTATGTTACAAGGATTCTTGTATATCCGCTGGTGCTGTATACCTGGGAAACAGAATAACAAGTAGGAAGATATGGTAAAGATTAATTACGAACGAAATGTTGAAAATGTTCACCTTAATGAAGTTTAAATGTACCAGTAGCAAAAAAGAGCCCAATATCTGGGTTCAGGGACCTGTCTTGTGTGGTGGCTAACTTCCAGATATAATCTTAAGTGTAGCCCAAAAAGAAAAAATGTCTTTCTTATAGTCCCCTCACTCACCGGAGTTTCCTCACGGTGACATGCTTCATCATCGGGGTCCTCCCAGTTCTCTACGAAAAGGGGCGTGTATAGTCACTTCCGTTTGTCTTTTTCCACGTTAAGTTCACTTGTTGGGCATCTGGCGAACAGACACCGGATCTGAAAGTATGCACGCACCAATATGGTGAAACCACACCATATAGTCTGTATGCATATATGTGCATGTATCAAAAACGTGCATGTTTGTGAAGGACGAAAAAAAGTCCCCGATCTCGGCAGAGATAGGGGCGAGGTGTTTTTTAATTGTTCTTTATTCATTCTTTTACAGGTTCACCATTGAACTATACATTCGCCTTAAAAGTCAAGCGTATGTATGTAGAACCACGTGTGTACCGAATAGGGACAACGTTAATCACTGTAAATATATGTTGCACTAATAAATTCCTAACTTTAGGTTTTTTAGGAGTGGTACAATACAGGGCTGGTCCCTGTATGGTCCTGAAGAAACGCTGGGGGTAGCGTGAAACATGTTGACCAAATACTGAACCCAACTACATTATTGGTTGGTACACAGTATAACCCCATTTTTAACATACTGGTCTAGGAGCAGAATAAAACATTGAGGCCCACTAGCACAGTATTTTTAAACACACACACACCCATCCACTCCACTTCACATTCCTTACACCACACATAGTCCTTCACTACTCAGTGCTCCTACGTAGCTCGCAAGTCGTAGCACGCCCCTTTTCGTAGAGAACTGGGAGGACCCCGATGATGAAGCATGTCACCGTGAGGAAACTCCGGTGAGTGAGGGGACTATAAGAAAGACATTTTTTCTTTTTGGGCTACACTTAAGATAGTATCTGGAAGTTAGCCACCACACAAGACAGGTCCCTGAACCCAGATATTGGGCTCTTTTTTGCTACATTAATCTCTTTAGGAGGATGACCTGTTCTTAAGTACCTCCTTCTCCCCCTTTCTTTGTACAGTTTAAATGTACCAAACAGGTTACTTAGCTCACTGGTTGGAAGGTGTAATATTGTGAAGAGTATCAACCAGAGAATGTTTAAGAGACTGCTTAATCTGCTTCATGGTTTAAACAGTTTTTGGAAAGTAGCACCCATGTTTGGCTAGAAAAAGTGATTTGTTTTAAGTGAGCGAAAAGCAGGATTTTAGTGGTTTTAGAATTTGGGCTTACCTGCAGAGTTGACCAGGAACTACACAGTGTGGGTTGAGCCTGTCCGTTTCCAATGAGATTCTGATTTCAGGAGCACTCCCCTGACCCCTTCCCACCAGCCTGTGCTTGCAGTTTGGCCCTCTAGCGCCCAAGCAACCCTGAGCCCTCCTCTCACACCTGCACAGGCCCTTTAGGTTTGTGGAGGGAACCCCAAAACAGCCACCTCAATTTTGTGGCCCCAGCTTCTCTATGCCCCAAACAACCCAGTGAGCAAAAGACAAAGAAAGTGGAGTGGTGTGGCTCACTGGTTAGAGGCGGCAGACCAGTAAGCAGAGAACGGCCTGGGACCAGGGTTCAATTCCCGACGCGGCAGGGTCTTGGACCAGGGTCAACGGACTTGATAATTCTCGCCTCAGTGCCTACTCTAACCAGGGGACACACTCGGCAACTCTGGGCATTAAGCTTGCCTCATCTCTACAACAGTCCCCCACAGACGCCGGGGATGCCTGGTTTCACCCTAGAGATACCCAGAAAGGGACCATCTCACAGGGAAAACCAGGACAGGTTCCCCCGCGGTCTGCAGCACCAGGACACTCGGTTAGAGTAACAGTGCGCTTTACAAGTATCCCCCATTTACATTTACATTTAGAACACAGACTTTTTGCAGTGTATTCTTGAAACTTTAAAAGTGCTTTATCTTCTTTGCATGACTTCTTAAATTTACCTCTTGTTTTCTGTGCATTTTGTTCTATAAAACTTTTTTTCTGCCCATGGCTGTTTACATTTCTCTCCAAGTTCAACCCCATATTGTGGCTAAGCCTGTGAAAGGCAATCCCTCAGCCCCCTATTCCCTACAAGGTAAAAGGCAAAATACACCTCAGAGGCTAACCAGAGTGAGTTTAAGACAATGTTTAATCTGCTATATGGTTTAAACTGTCTTTGGGAAAGGGTATGTAGCACTTGTTTTTTGCCAGAAAAAAAGTGATTTGTTTTAAGTGCGCAAAAAAATGTATTTTAGTGACTTTATAATTGGTCCTTAACTGTAGAGTTTAGCAAAAACTACAAAGTGTGGATTGAGCATTTCTGTATCCAAGGAGATTCTGACTTCAGGAGCACCTCCCTGGCCCCTGCCCACCAGACTGTGCTTAAGGTTACCTGCTCCTTATATAGGTTTCTTCCTGGTTGTTGCACCTGTGCTGTGATTGGTTGCTAGGGCTAGGGTCTCTTTTGGACTCAGGACTTAGGATTTGAATTCTGATTGACTGTTTGGGCTGGGGTTCTGATTGGGTTCTAGGACTAGGCATTCTATTGGACTTTTGGCCTACGGCTTGAGTTCTGATTCACTAAGATGGCTAGGGTTCTGATTGATTCATATGGCTAGAGGTTCTATGGACTTAAGTCTTACGGTTTGGGCTTTGATTAGCTGATAGTGTTAGGGCTGTGATTGGTTGATAGGGCCAGGACTCCCATTGGCTCTAGGGTATAGGGCTAGGATTCCCATTGGCCAAAGATCACCTGACCTAGGGTTATTTAAACTTAGGGCTGAAGGTGTCTCAGCCCGGGCATTGATGCTAAAAGAGAGGACATGTAAAGTTGCCTGTTTGGGCCAGTTCGGGCTGGGTCAGGCCTAGGGCAAGAAACGCTGCCCTTTTTACAATTCTCCAGTTACTAGCTTAAGTTATTCACATCCACAAACATAGTAACACTCTCTCAGCAAATGAACACTACTCACTTACAACATATCCACATTTCAATGTCTCAACAACCAATTCAAAACCCCCAAAAAAACCCAACCCACAAACCAAACCCTTTACCCCAACTACCATACAATGGCACCTTCACTCTCACACAAAACACCACTCGGTCCTATACCACTAACAAATCCACACATCACCAACACAACACAAAGCCACATTATATATTCCTCAAAACACACACTCCCTGTTCATACAAAACACCAGCTCTACCCTCTACTAGGTCCTAACAGACCCCTTTCTGTCACCAACAAACCTATACTCAGCCTTCCATTATATCTACCAACACCCTCCTCTTCTTTTTACCAAAAACACACAAGCAATCAATCCTGACACTCCACTTCACCACAAATATTATGTTTTTCAGCGATCAAATCTAACACGAACGCTCATAACTCTTCCCCATCCCCTCTCACACAGCACATACCATCTTTTACAAAACACATCACCACCCCTTTACTATTCAACTTCCACTCACAAGCAGTACATTACATACAAATCCTTCTCAGAAAACCACTGCATCAATGTCTCCTCTCACTACTCTACAGAAACAAAACATAACGCACACACCAACACACCAAAATCTCACAAATTAGAAACATACACCCACTTCCACCCTCATGACTACACAAATAATACACACCCTAAACCTTCTTTACTCCCAAATCTTCACTAATACCTACCACAAATACGCCAGCACAACTCCTCTCATTCACCCACCTCTTATCCATTGCACAATTTAGAGCCTTAAAACATGACCCACATGCTCCACCACCACCCCTAACCCAAACACCTTCCATCCAAAGCAGACGCAAACAAAATTAACAACATGCCACTGTGCACAACTTTGCATCTGCATGTCTATTACACAACAAGGCTACACTAGAAAAACAACACAGCTCACCATCTCAGTCTCAACCACCATCTCCATCACCTACAAACATAGACCCAACAAAATGCCTTCTAAACCTGCTGAACGAGAAATAAAATATAGAAAAACAACACCATTACTACCCTCATGCAGCTAATACCAGCACTAATAACACACCTGCTACAAATTCAAAATATCCTGCTCACTCTTCTAGAAAACAGAGTCACACCACCACCAAAACACAATTCCAAACTGCCTACTAATAAATACTCAATCGCTCTATAAAAACAAGCACCACATTTACGACCTACTCACTGACACACAGCCTGACTTACTCTTCATAATTGAATCATGGTTGAGAGATGACATAGGTTGAGTGTTGCATGAAGCCTTTCCTCCAGGTTATCAAACTATCACACAAAATCATAAAGGCAAAAGAGGAGGTGGACTTGCTGTTATAGTCAAGAACACAATAAATCTCACTGTAACTGACATTTCCATACAAGGTTGTGAGGCCCTAATCACCAGATGCAACCCTACACAAACTTTGTCCTGTTAGTTCCTCCTCCTTTACAGACGATCGCCTTTCACCACAACATTCACTTCTGGACCATTCAGGAGTGAAACATGTTGACCACTGTAGATACACTGTGAGGCTGTTACGGATTATAATATCCTGATAACAGCACCCAAATTTTCGTTTTTAGCCCTGCCAAGGGGATCCACTTATTAAAACCAAACTGTACTTCTTATGTAGTTTAAAAACACATTTCACTACATGCACTACCCCACATTCACATTCCCTCACTCATAATGGCAAAAAGAGAAGATCTCTAATAAAGAGCTCTCTTGTAGGGCCCGTGGCATTGCAGCGCCGGCTCCACAGGGAGCACAGCCCTATGATGAAGCATTACACCCACCTGGGTGTGTGAGGGCTCTATCTCCGGATAAGGAAGATCTCCCTGACCTCAGTATATTCCAACTGTTCCCTTCACTCTTTTCTTTAGGAACAGCTATCCTCCTTTTGTGTGTTTGCCCTTTCTATGTAGTCATCTATCTATGTGTTTATTACTTCTACTGTAGAAGAAAGAAGAAAAATAACTTTTACTCTCTTCATAGCCCTACTCTGTCTCACCCTATACCGCTCTCAATATATCCTTTACCTCCACTCTCTGGCTCATCCCAAACCTCATTCGACTACTATGATCTCCAAAATAACCTTTTCTACCTAAAATCTTCCCCATCTATCCTTCCTGGCTCACCCCAAACCTAATTTTACTACTCGTATCCCCCAAACAACCCTTTCTAAATTCTTCCCTCATGTATTGTTTCTATGGCTCATACCAAACCTTATTTTATTACTATGATCTCCCTAATCCCTTTCTAGAGGCTTTTCCCTCTTCCATCCCTCCTTTTTACTCATCCTAAACTTTATCTTACTACTATGATATCCCAAATAACACTTTCCAGACTCTTCCCTCTTCTCTCCCTCCATTATCTTATTCAATCCAACTAACACACTGTTGCGGAGTGTCTGACCCTGCCCTTGAGGAGGAAGAGAACTGTGATTTAATGCCCCCTTACATCTCCCCTGTTTTTTACTTACAGTCACTGTGGCATCTAGCAAGTCCGGACTGTAGCAGTCCGTTTAACACAGCAGCTTCTCCCGTCCATGTGACTGGATCACATGACCCAATCGGAAGACCGTATGAAGAAGAAAAACGCCTAATAAGCGATCTGGCGGCCCGGCGGCCCGGCAGAGGGTCGCTTACTTCTGGAACCAAGGCTGCCTAATGTCCAGCGGAGCAGGAACCGAACCGTAGGAAGGACACCCCTGCACGAATCCCGTAAGAGAGACCAACGCGGAGGGACCAGCATCCGACTCCAGGAACCCTTCCGATGCCAGGAACCATCCCGACGCCATGAACCATCCCAACACCAGTGGAAGGGAGCCGGACCCCATCCGGTATCGCCAGCACACCAGCCACACTCCAGTAGGAGTGTGGCTTCCTGAGGTACGGGCCCGAATCCGGGGGTGGTGGAGGAAAGGGGAAGCGGGCGCTAGACCCCCTGAGAAGGAGGGACGGGTTTAAAAACGCGCTAAAGAACCCCAATGCACGTTTCACTGCCCATGGTGACGGTCCCGGTGTCACTCCCTCACACCCTATCCCCTTTGAGTTGTGTACCCAGAATACAAGCGTGACCACCATTTTTTTTCTTTCTTTATTGTTTCACCCTTCATGACGGCTGTACTCACTGACCTCGAGAAAGAAGAAGGGATCCAGAACGCCCTACATTGATCTCTATCCTGAAGCAAGGAAAGACTGTTACGCCAGAACTTATGTTATATTCCAAGAAAAGTTAAATAAAGTCTCCTTATACTTATCTCTCCTATATTGGCTCCTCGTGGTTTTCTACACACACTCACATGTTCACTGCTCAAATTAACTCATATTTCCCTATACTAATTCACCACTACTCCTTTTGCGTTCCAGAGTAGCATGCTACTCGCCGAAAGCGCTTTGACACCTTGTCAGGGGTAGTAAGCATTATATAAATATAATTACAATTACTATCCTTTTCAGGTTTTAATATTTGTTTTGCTCAACCCATTACTTTTCCCTAATGTATTTTTCAATAGTTCAGTTCTGCAATCAGTAGTTTTATATGGGACTATAAGAAGGCACATAAAATTTATGAAATTACTGATTCTGAATGAAGGATGGGCACTACCTGACTTTTTAGTATATTTCAGGGCTGATACGAGGAAACTAATATACACCTTAATTTATTGTGTGTCTGGCAGGGAGCACCAACCATATAACAGAAATGTTTGGAGTCTAAAGCCACATGTGCATCTTAAGGTTTTCAGACTCAAATTATTGCAAATGGATTCCATTTGTGGTATTAAGGACAGGCTGCAGATATGGCAGGCTGGGCTTAAGATGTTTGGACCAAGAAATATAATAGATGTGCCCTATTTGAGTGAGTCGTCAGTATCTAGCATCTATCACAATATTGTATGTCATTCTTGGGTTCTACTCAAGTTAGTACATATAGGCCAAATATTTTACAGTGGTGTGCTGCACAATGTAATGATATTCAAGTTGTGTTTACATTACCAAGGGGAGGGTTTATTAAATATCAGCAAGTATGAGATTTTTCCACACAAGATACAGCTGATCTTACCATGGATAAGATTCCCAAAGTTGAAATAGGTATTTTGCAGCAACTTCTTTTCTTGTTAAAGCTTTCTACCCGATATTTACTATATTTGTGTCTGATAATAATGAAGGAAGCTAACACAGATGTATCTACAAATACATTTTTAGAACGCACTTGTATGGCTCTGTGGTACGTATGACATCAAAATTATGATTCAAGCGGTTTGGCACAATAAATATATTATATATTTTTTAAACACCCACTAGACTACTTAATGTTTTAAGCTGCATATCACTATGTGTGGCATGTACAACAAAGCTTATTTTTTAAGTAATCTATATATATATATATATATAAAAACGAAAGTATGTTTGTTTGTCCTTTATGCATTACTACACCATTCATCCGATCGGCATGAAACTTTGGGAAGTTGTTGAGCACACTCCCGCGAAGGTTTCTGGCAAAACAAAAATTTTAAAAAATGTTAAGTTGTTGACTACACTCCCGCAAAGGTTTCTGGCAAAAAAAAAGAAAAAAAGAAAAATTTGTTAAATATCGGCCCCCCTGCCCCTCATAATCTTTCCAATACTGAACGTTTACAGTTTCCGGTGTGACTCCCTTTTGCTATGACCATCAACAAAGCACAAGGACAATCGCTGCAAGTGTGTGGACTAGATTTGGAGAATCCGTGCTTCTCACATGGACAACTGTATGTGGCCAGCTCACGCGTCGAAAAACCTTCTGATTTATTCGTGTACGCACCAGGCGGAAAAACAAAAAATACTGTGTATCCACAAGCACTCGAATAAATAAACAGAATTAAAACAACACTTTAAAATGTTTTCCATATTAAAATGAAAACGTTTCAATAAAAATGACACAATGTAAATTAAATGTTATCATAACAAGTTTCCTTAAATTTCCTTTTTTCTGAGATCGCAGCAAGGTGCGACGGGTAGTGGTACCAGTTTGAGACTTGATGAAACACAACCGCCTCCCTCCCCCTCCCCCCCCGGAGGGGGCGCCTAATAGGGACATGTATATTAAGTATGGTATTTCTTCTATAATGCACAGCACGTTATGGAATAAATATACTAGTAAGGATCCTGAGTTACGTTGACCTATGCTGTTCCTCAGTCTGCCCTGTACCCGCTACCGCTAATTAGGTCAGCTGCATGAATGTAGAGATTACTGCACGATTTCGCCTGAGGCTTGAGCCGGGCGGTCCTCTTTTAAACTTGAGACCTTTATTGTACTGCTAGCACTTGCCCTGTGTGTCCGCTCCCCCCCCCCCCCCAGCACTAGCGCGCCGATCTGAATTGCGACGCTGCTATCTCACCGATTTAAGGGTGTAGATTCTATTTTTAAAAATTACATTGGCACTTTAGTTATACCTACCTAGCTAACGCTGCCTCCCCCCAGAGTTTCCGGCCGATTTTAGGGCTGGGATTCCAGGGACTCGGGTGGAAGTGATTACGGCGGCCATCTTGGGTGAGTCACCTGTATAAAATCAAGGCAGGGGCTCATTTCTCGAGATTACTGCACGATTTCGCCTGAGGCTTGAGCCGGGTGGTCCTCTTTTAAACTTGAGACCTTTATTGTATTGCAATCGCTCCGGAGGTGCGCCAGAGGTAAGCCCGTCTGTGCCCGTCCGTGCTGCGGCCGGGCACAGGGCCCCCCCCTGGTCAAAATATGTCAGTAACCTCATATACTAGAGAGGAGTTACTCTCATTAAACATTCCTAATGAGAGATGTCTAAATATTATAAATGTAGCTGACTGTTATGGTCCGCTTTGCTGTAGTTACTGCGGCCCGCTTACAATCCCTGAAAACTGTAAAACCATACCCCGACTTTCCAAAACTATGAAGGGAGGCTTAATCAATGCTAGATCCATGTGCAAACACGCCGCACATATCCACGATATGATTGAAGAGAATGACTTTGACTGGCTCTTCGTCAAGGAAACGTGGCTGAAGGACTGGTGTACCCCCGATGTGGTCAATGCCTTACCACAGGGGTATCATATCCAACGCTCTGATAGGCAAATCAAACAAGGAGGAGGAATTGCTATTGTACACGAGATTCCATAAAGTGTACCACCTTTGACCTCCCTGATGTAAAAGGAGCAGAGTGTCTAGGCTTCTGCCTCCATACACATGAATCTAATATCTTTTCTGGAGCTCTGATATATCGCCCTCCCGGTTCTCATAAGGAGTTTCTGGAGAGTTTTACCGAAGCATTCAGTAACATCATCCCTAAATACGCTAACTTTACTATTTTGGGTGATATAAACTTCCATTTGGACACGAATACTGACCCTAATACCAGGGAGTTTCTAGAACTTCTTAATATGTGGGGGCTATCGTTATTAAACAGAGACCCTACTCATGAAGCTGGACATATTCTAGACTGTATTTGTACGAATCTAATGACCCTTAAGGCAAATAAACCATGCCCTCAGATATGGACCGATCATATGCTTATTCCTTTGGAACTAACTATAGCAAAGGAACCAGCGAACAAAAGGCAGCGAATAGTATCTTCCCAAAATAAACACGATTGGAGTAAAATTAGTCAGGACCCGGACTTTCAGGATCTAATGAAACAGGGCAAACCCACCCTGACGGGTGACACTGAGGTAGACAATGAGACCTTTAATCATTGGATCACGGCTAGTCTAGAATTAATTAGTACTAAGGGATTAAAGAACTTGTCTAAGAAAAAGAAAAAAATAGCACTCTGGTTCTCACAATCTCTTAGAGAGAAGCGTGCGGAGGTTAGACTATTGGAGAGGAAGTGGAGACGCTCATACACAATAGAAGAACGACAAATTTATAAAGAAGCAAGAAATCAATATCATGTGCAGATTAAAGACGCCAAAAAAACATTCTTCTCTGAGGCAATTTCGTCGGCAGAAAATAAGCAGAAGGAGATCTTTAAAATAGTGGATGACTTCCTAAATCCAAAGATTACCAAGCAAGACATCCCCCCCTCTCAGACCCTATGGGACTCCATTGCGAACTATTTTGAGGCAAAGGTCCAGGAGCTCACAAAAGCTTTCCCTATACCATTGATGGGATATAAAAAGGGAACATTAGACCCAGATACCAGAAGGGCGGAGTTGAATGAGTTTCTTCCAATTAGTTTGGAAGACAGCCGTCAGGCAATCTTGACCGAAAGATCCGGGTCTCTTTTTGATCCGTGCCCCCCCAAGGTACTACATTCTTTGATTGATCTAGTGAACCCGATTATTAATAACATAATAAATTCCTCCCTTGCATCAGCCACAATCCCTCAGGAATGGAGGTTAGCGGCGGTTAAACCTCTGCAGAAGAAAGCGCTGGCTGATCCCACCACTCTATCAAACCTACGGCCAATTTCATTACTACCATTCCTCTTTAAGCTCACCGAGGCAGTTGTAAATAAACAACTGACCAAATTTCTGGAGGATGAGGATCTTTTACACCATAACCAATAGGGTTTTAGAGCCTCCCACTCAACGGAATCAGCTCTCCTTTACACAACTGAGACACTGAGGGCCGCCATGGATCAGGGGGACAGGGCTGTCCTAGTTCTCCTGGATCTGTCGGCGGCCTTCGACACGATCTCGCATGAGATACTGATCAACCGTTTAGCTACGGTGGGCATAGGGGGCACGGCCTTGGCATGGATGGAAAATCTCCTTGTGGATAGGAAACAGATTACTGCTCTCGGACAGTATCTATCAGCTAAAAAGTCAAATCCCACAGGTGTACCCCAGGGATCAAGGCTCAGCCCGGTGCTGTTTAATCTATATATGACACCTTTAGTTGAGCTAATAACATCATTTAACATCAATACAGTATCATACGCAGATGATACTCAGCTCATCTTAGTATTAGACAGCAAGTCCAAAAGAGCTGAGGAGAATCTTGGAAATTGCCTCACTGCAACCTTCAATTGGATGAAGGCTAACCATCTGAAATGCAACACGGGCAAGACTGAAATTCTCCCTGTGGGTTCCCAAAATCTGTTCTCCCCCCAGATGTGGTGGCCCCCAAATGAGGAAATTCCGCCAAAAACAGTACTATCCGCACGTAATCTGGGAGTCAGATTTGATGAAAAACTCTGTTTTAAACAGCAAGTGGTTGCAGTGGCAGGATCTTGTTTCAACATCATCCGTGGACTTCGAAAGTTTTTTTACTTTCTCCCTTTAGAAGCAAGGAAGACAGTTGCAGTGGCATTAATTTCATCACGCTTGGACTACTGCAATAGCATATATGCAGGAGTGAATAGAGCTACCCTGCATAGGCTGCAGGTTGTCCAAAATGCTGCTGCACGCCTGGTGCTTAATCTTCCTAGGAGATCTTCTGCCTCTGCTGCCCTAAAACAGCTACACTGGCTCCCCATACATAAGCGAGTGCTTTTTAAGATACTGGTAATTACCTTTAGAGCGTACCACAAAAAAGGGCCTAAATATCTGCTCTCACGGTTCAAGCCATACATACCAGTTCGGAACCTGAGGTCATCAGATATGTGTCTTCTGACAGTCCCCAGATTTAGATTAGCCACCATAGGAGGAAAATGTCTGGCCGTTTTTGGTACCAAGGCCTGGAATAAACTCCCACAAAGCCTACGGCAAATCCCCACTGAGATCGAATTCAGGAAAGCCCTGAAGACCTGGATTTTTAATTTACCAGACACAATTAGCAAACAGCTAGTCTAGGCTCTAAATGTCTCTCAGGGATTATGAAATTGATGTGAGTAGTGTTTCCGGCCCACCATTCTAGGCTACGGACTACAGCGCCAAGATGCTCCTTGGAGCGATAGAATGCGCTTTATAAAAACTATTTTACATTTACATTTACATTACATGGGTCATTTGATTCATGAAAAATTCAGTATGTGGAACAATGTATGTTTAAGCGAAAGACTAGGCAAGATATGTTTGACTGTGTACACGAATGTGGGAGAAAGAAGTGCATGAACGAATGAAGCGTGAGCCAGCCTTGATTGAATAGAAACAATGAAAGAATATTTATGCGAAAGCATTAGAGTTGAAAAATAAAGAAATGAAAGAACTAAAAGAGAGAGAGGAGGATTGGGAGCGTCATTTACAGGTAACTGGCCAATGCACTGTTCGGCGGCCCCTCTATCTTATCCTTAATAAACCGCAAGATGATTTCTTGTTGTTAGATCGTTCTCCACCTCCGTATACTCTTCCTTCTGCTCCTCATGAGTCAGATGAAGACTCTTCTACAGAGCAGGAGAAAGCACGGGAGACTCATTCTATGTTGTCGGCTGAGCGTGCGTCTGAGCTTAGATCAGCTGCCCGTAAAGCCGTTCGTAGTACTGCGCCTGCTTCTGAACTTATAGATCACATGAAAAGTTGTCAGGAAAGGGAGCACATATATATTTTACAGAGGTATTTGCCGTAGAGGTCCTTGAGCGGTTTAGGAAACATTCTGAGGAGTTAGAGCCCGATGATGTAGCAAATGACTGTAAGCAAATGTGTGATGGTCTGTTTGTCTTTTCTCAGGTGGCTGACTCAATCAGACGCTTGGTTAAATTACGTACTGAAGCAGTCCGTTTGTGAGAAGAGAAAAAGGCAGCTGACGCCGCTGCACAAACATCCCAGACCAGCGTGACACAGGCTTCTACTTCCGAAACAGATAAGAATGTAGTAGTTCATGTGAGACCTATGAGGGAAGCTGCACCTCTGTATGTCCCTCCTAGAGGAACAGGTACGGATGATAATAAGGATTCTACTGACGCAAAGGGTTATTTTATTTATAATTGGGTGTACACTCCTTGGAATAGAGCAGATGTTATGGCTCTTAAAACTGCATTGCCTGATCCGCTGAAAAATCCAGCCGCTTTTTATGAGGAAGTTGAGGGAGCCATTAGCTCTTGTACTATGACTCTGCCCGATATCGACATGCTCTTTGGATTGATATTACCCCCTGGCATGTGGAGAACTGTTCGTAAAGTTGATGATCGTGCGACTTTTGGGGCGTTATGGAAAGAATTAGAACAAATGGACATAAACAGGGAACCCGCACAGAAACCATGTCAGTTAATTTTAGATCTTCCCGCAGCTATATTAGTTAAGTTAAAAAGGATTATTCCCCCTAAAGAGATAGACTGGACTGTATTAGCGTCTTGTAAGCAATAGGCAGACGGATCAGTTTCTGACTTCTTTACACGTTTTGAGGAGGCATTCCATGATTTTAGTGGTCAGTCATTGACAGATGACACAGGCAGGCATCTGTTTGTCGATAAATATGTCGCCAACTTGCTGCCAAGCAAGCTAGTCACCTTAAGGCCTGTGAGAGTTCATGGACTACCGCTTCTCCGGTTTCTCTTTTGACTACGGTTCAATATTACGAACGTCAGGAATTAGAAGCAAAGGGTAATGAGAATAAGAAGACTAAGGAGTTAAAAACGAAGGTTATGTTGGCTCAAGCTTATGGTCCGCCTTCTAGAGGTAATGATAGAGGTGGACGTGGGTCTTCTGGTCCTTCTTTTCCTCCTTATGCTCGTTCATCGTTGTCTTCTGACCAGTGTGCGTACTGTAGGCAATTTGGACATTGGGCTGCTGATTGTCCGGCATTGCGTGCTCAGCAGTATCCACGTGGACGGGGACAAATGAGAAATTGTTCAGGATATTCAGGGCCTAGAGGTGATTGTGCTAGGTTTGATGCTAATACACGTGGACAAGATGGGTTTAACACTTTTGATAGACGGAACCAATATCAAATGTCTGATTATTTGCCGTCTGATTTGAAAGATTCTGCTTATGCATAGGACTGCATAGGATGGGGTAAGGATTCAGTTGAAGTTCCAGTAGATCAGAAGGGTCCCTATGTTACATCACATGTTTTGGGTTTTACTGATCAGTTTCTGGTTGGTACAGGAGCTACTCGTAGCGCCTTATCTAAACAATTGGTTCCAAGGGCTCCCCTTTCTGGCTTAACCATTACATCGATAGGTTTCGATGGAACACCTTCCCTTAGCCCACTGTCACAACCACTTGCATTTCATGTTGACAAATTCACTGCTCCATGTCCATTTTTGCTTTCTCCGAACACACTGGACAATATTGTGGGTCTTGATATGCTCAAGTATTTCAGGGCTACGATTCGATGTTCTCCAGAAAGTGTACGTGTTATCTTGAATGACAACTACCCCGTGATTGAGAGATCTTGTCTTGTTAAAGAGGACATTGCATTAGCTTCACACCCTAGTGCTTTGTGGGCTACGTCAGACACTGATGTAGGGCAAATGGTTATTCCACCAGTACATATTAGTGTCAAGGAGGGCGCTTCATTACCACGCTTGCCTCAATACAAAATTTCTCAGGAAGGTGAAGAAGCACTTGTACGCATTGTCCATAATTTAATTGAAGTGGGGGTTGTGGAAGAAGTTCCTCATAACATTTGCAACAGTCCTATTTTTCCCATTTTGAAAAAAGACACTGACACTAGGATTTACAGATTCACCATTGGTCTACGAGAAGTTAACAAGATTGTAGTACCGCAATACCCCATGGTTTCTGACATAACAACACTTCTTACCTTAGTTCCTCCGACAGCAACTACATCCACTGTGATTGACCTGAAGAATGCTTTCTTTTCGATTCCTATTCATCCTGATGGCCGTTATTTGTTCGGCTTCACTTTGAATAATTGATCGTACAGATTTTGTAGAATTCCTCAAGGGTACACTGAGAGTCCTAGTATTTACAGCCAACTTTGAAAAGACAACTTGATTCTTTCACTTTGCCTGAAGAAGTGGCTCTCATACAATATGTCGATGACATTTTGTTGGCAGCCGATACCCCAGAACAGTGTGAAAAATTTACTTTGTCCTTGCTTTCTTTTCTTGCTTCACACCATCACAAAGAGTCACGGAAGAAATTACAATATTGTAAACTGAAGGTTACCTACTTAGGTCACCTTCTGTCTAAGGAGGGGCGTGCACTTACATCAGATCGCATTCAAGCAATTTTAGATACACCAGTGCCTTCTACTCAGAAAGATGTCCATGCATTCATTGGTCTTACTTCTTTTTGTAGGCAATGGATATTAGGTTTTTCACACATTGTAAAAACCCTTGTTAGCGCTTTTGACCAAAGACACTCCAATGCCCCTTCCATGGACAACTGAATGTCAGAATGCTTTTCATCAGTTTTGTCAAACCCTTTGCTCAGCATCAGTGTTAGGCACTCCAGATTACACGAAGGCTTTTACACTTTATGTTCATGAGAACAGATGGGTGTGCATTGTCAGTTTTAGTACAGACACACAATGATAAGCAGCGTCCCTGTGCATATTTTTCAGCTGTTCTTGATCCTGTTGCTCGTGCATTACCTGGGTGTTTCCGTTCAGTTGCAGCAGCAGCTGTGTCCATACGTCAGAGTGAAGGGATAGTTTTGCCACATAAATGGTTGGTGCTAGTACCCCATGCAGTGGATGCCCTTTTGAAACAGACTAGACCACAACATTTGACTAGTGCCCGCTATACAGGATACGAATTGACACTCTTGGCCCCTCATATTACTCTGAAGAAGTGTGCGACTTTAAACCCAGCGACTCAGCCTCAGTCACAAGAGTCTCATGATTGTATATGCCTTACTGAGGAACAGACAAAGAGTCGCGTTGATTTGCAAGACACACCCCTTTCAGAAGTAGATGGGGAACTCTGGGTTGATGGGTCTTGTTTGAAGTTACCAGATGGCGCGACCTCAGCTGCAAATGCAATTACGACACTTTAAGACAGTAGTGGAGACAGCTCGTATACCACAGAAGTCAGCTCAAGCAGCTGAGCTAATAGCTCTGACACGAGCGTGTGAACTTAGCACTTAATTGTGTGTGAACATTTATACAGATAGCCACTATGCTTTTGGAGTGGCCCATGATTTTGGCCTACTTTGGAAGGAAAGAGGCTTTCTTACATCCCACAGGATGCAGATAATGCATGCAGAACTAGTGCATAATCTCCTGACTGCGCTAACATACCCAAAGAAAATAGCTATTGTTAAGTGTAGTGCACACAAGAAAGTGACTGACAAGACAGGGCAAGGCAATGCCTTTGCAGATTGCGTAGCTCGCGAAACTGTGATGTAGCGAAGCACTACTTCTATGTATGTAGTGAAGTCACAAGCTGAACATTGGCATGATGCTAGACAAGAAGTACTAGACATACAGAGGTCTGCTTCTGTGGAAGAACTTGAGCAATAGTATAAAGAAGGACTGTTGGATGATGAGGGCTGTTGGCGAAACAAAGAGATGGATAAGTGGAAACTGCCTATAGCCTATTTACAGCCTATGGTTCAGATGGCACATGGGCCGGCACATGTTGGAGCATCTGCAATAATGAAATTGCTTACGCAAGTATCCAGAAATTGCCGGCACTGCTAAAAAGACAGTACAGTCCTGTTTGATCTGCTGGCAGTATAATCCTGGTAAAGGGACACAAACTCTTACAAGAGGGTTTGCTACACAAACTGCACCTTTTGAAGTTTTGCAAATGAATTACATCCAACATGAACGCTGCAACAACTTGAAGTATGTTCTAGTGGTGGTATGTGCCTTCAGTAAATGGATAGAGGCATACCCTACAAAGGATAATACTGCTCTCACCACAGCAAAGGTGTTTTTAAAGGAATTCTTCCCTAGATTTGGTGTTTGCAAACTTTTGTGGAGTGACAATGGACCTCATTTTATTGGGCAAGTTGTTGAGTATGTCCCGAAAGAATTAGGGATCAAACAGAAGTTCCATACAGTCTTCCACCTGCAATCAGCAGGTCTAGTGGAAAGGTATAATGCTACTTTGAAGCTGAAACTAGCAAAAATACTGGCTACCACATGTTTGAAATGGCCTGATGCGTTACCCTTGGCATTGTTGTCCATTAGATCGGTGCCACATTCACAATCTGGGCTTACACCACATGAAGTGGTATTTGGGAGACCAATGAACATTTGGGGAGTTCCTAAGCCACGCCCCATACATGATGTACCATGTGTTCTGATGAGTGACTACTTATCGCAGTTGAATGACAGTTTGATTTCTATTCATCAACAGGTTCGAGAAGCTCTTCCTGACAGATCCACAGGTGAGGCCCATGAACTCCGGCCCGATGACCACGTGATGGTCAAAGTCTTCGAGAGGTTGAACAGCTTGGAACCCAGGTAGCGAGGACCAGAACAAGTGCTCCTGGCTACGAGGACAGCGGTTCGAGTGACGAACAGGAAGAACTGGATCCACAGCACTCACTGTAAGCGAGTGTCGCCTACTTTGGTGGTACCTGCTGTGTTGACTGACCATCGAGAGATTCTGGATACGGAGAAAAACCAAGCCATATCACCTGACGAATCTGAGGAAGCCTTCCCGGACCACACGATCCCTGAAGTATCGCAATACCAACTGAGACCACGGAAAGAGTTGCATTGTTGAAAAAGACTGGTTGAGCTACCGTCCTGGGTTGGTGAAACGGAGCGCTGATGTGGCAAGGGGGGAGGGGATCAGTCCTACATAGTGACACCCGTCTTGACCCTTGGTGAAGAAACCAACAGCTGCCCAGGACTTTAGAGCTCCAATGATTGATTCAACAACGAAGTGATTATGTCTGCAGGGAGATCAACTGTTGCTAAGATCTGTAGTAAAAAGACCATTTGTGCTGTAGGATTTGTTGTTGCTATGGTGGCTGTAGAAGTGACAACCTGGTTTGTTGAGAAAATGGCTCCTGCTCGGCAGCTGCTGATCGCCACTACCCGAGTACCAGTTGAACATCATTACCTTACGCTTCCATACCATGAGCAGAAGCTTTGACAATCCTACTTGAACAACATGTTTATTCAGAT
This sequence comes from Lissotriton vulgaris, assembly GCF_964263255.1. NCBI lineage: Eukaryota > Metazoa > Chordata > Amphibia > Caudata > Salamandridae > Lissotriton > Lissotriton vulgaris. The sequence continues at coordinate 2,100,313,165 of NC_141689.1, read as the reverse complement.
GCTGCATCACACTCACAATGCCACGAATACTACCGACTGTTGGGTGTGTGGGATGATACCTGCTCACCAGAAGAAGCGAGGAACACCTTTTATTCCTCTTCCTTTCTCACATAATGGTTCTTTCCAAGCTTGGTTTGTGCTTTTGTTTGCTTCTGATAAAGCAAACATTTCAAGGATGACAGTAGGACGGATTAATTATCATCTCAATAAAGTTTGTTATCCAGATGAAGAAGGTTATCCACGAGCTGAAGGGAGTAAATGGGAATGGGAAGAGTATCGACCTGAGAATATTTCCACGCCATATGTTTTCCGAAATATGAGAACTATTAAGAATAATGGACCATTTGTAATTTCTGTTACCAGAGCTAAAGAAAGTAGTGTTGGGAGAATTCCAGTGGGGAGAAGTGAGTGTACTGTGGTTCTGACAATTGAAGGTGCCAATAATAGCAGTTTCATATCCTCACATAATACATACTTTGTCTGCGGTAACAAGGGATATTACCAACTATCTGTTGGATGGTCTGGAGTATGCTATGTGTCCTTTCTGTTGCCCCCTGTGTTTCTGGCACCTGCATCATATCATAGAGACTTCAAATTGTACAACGATATCTCTGAGAACAGATATAAGAAGACAATAAGTACTGATGAGGTGGACCAGACTGACACCACCTTGCAACAATACGTTGATTTCAATTTGGGCTTGTTTTTCTTTGTGGGTGCAGCATTAAACAGTAGAAAGATAAGACGATTGACTTGTGTTGTAGAAGCGGTTACAAATCAGACAGCTATGGCACTTGGGAACATTACATAAGAGCTGCAAGTTGCGATGATTGTAGCACTCCAAAATCGTATGGTTTAGGATGTAATTTTGGCTGATCGAGGTGGTGCAAGTCGCATCATCGGTAGTAGTTGCTGCGTCTACATTCCTGACCACTCACCTTCAGTGTTTGATGCAATTTCTAAACTACATAAGATTACTGCTGAAATTCATCCAGAGACTGGCACAACTTTTACAAGTTGGTTCTGGACACTCTTTGCCACTTGGGGCTGGAAGCTATTGACCATCTTATGTGTAATACTCATGATACTATTTACATGCTGTGTATGTATACAATGTGGTCCAATGCTTTGCTCTGTTTGCATTACTGCCTGTACACCTGCCAAGGGAAATATTGCAGAGATTAGAGTCCAACGTATGCTAAATAAAGAAGTCACTGAAATGATGAAAATAGATGTACAAGATGTGAACCTAGATTATCCCAAATGAACAAATGTCTTCAGCTAATGCTAAAAGGGGTGTCTATTGTAAATTGGCAGTGGTCAGGGTTAGCATTTAGCTGAAACCATCTTGTATTCTGCAGCCATCTTGTCTGCCATGTGCTCACCATGTGCTCTGTCCTTCCTTGCTGTTGTTTGCTCTTGCACTCTGCTCATAGACAGACTATATTTAGACTCTGCTACTCTGCACAAGAGCAGAGGAGACTGTGACTGTCCATACACCTGTTCTAGTCTGTAAATGTCAGGTTATTCTTACCGAAGTCAGCGAGGTGCTAGCTCCTCCATACTGTTGACTGTGCATTCCTGCATGACCATTTATGTATGTAACCCTTCTCTTCTTTTCTTGTACCGCCTTCTTTTGAGCCCCTGGGTGGGTATAAAAGGAAAATGCTCCTTCTGTTCAGTGTGCTACTTCATACACTCCCGAAGGGTGTTGTGTGAATGTTGTTCCACCTCATGAGGTTAATAAAACTTTGTTTTATATTCCAGTTTCCGTGCCAACTTCTATCCTATTGGTCTGAGGACTTTGTGCAGAGAAGGGCGAACCCCTAGCACTGGTAGGCCTAGCTGAGGCCCACCCGGACAGGAGGTCCAGCAAAAATATTGCTGTTCAGAGTGGCAAGTCAATATTAATGAATGCCTTTAATTTTGCAGAATGAATTTTTAAAAAAATGGAGGAGTTCTAAAAATAAATGTATGGAAACAGTGAACATGTATTTGATTTTAATCTAGACAATTGTGTTTCTTAATAAACCTTTCAATGGCTGGATAATTATCTAATATTATTAGCTTTGCATGGTGGCAGTGGGATTGGCATATGCTTACCGGGTTAGTGTTGCTTCCAGGAACATATACAGAATTGAATTGTTTCATATGCATTCGAGCTCTTGTGATTTCTCTCAGTGTTTTGAAGATGCCATCAACAGCAGTGTTAGCCTTCTGGAATGTCAAATCCGGAGAGGATTCACAACCTGAAAAAAAAGAAATGATGTCAACAGGTCAGAGAGAATTACCAGTCACTACTGGCAATAGCAGTGATTATTTTGAGCCCATGGCTGCCCATAGGGTTCACCACTCATGTTTGGGGAAGATACTTATTTTGTATCTCCTAAAACTTATTCCCTGATCAAGCGAGGGAAAACCCAATAGGTGGAATGAAAGAGGAAGCGAAAGATGGAAAAACAGTGACAAACGGAGAAAGCAAGAATGAGAAAAAACAGCAGGAGTAAGATAAAGGGGCATGGAGTGTCTGGTGATGAATGAAAGGGGTGAAATCAAGACTAAGCGTCCTTGATAATCGGAGCTTCCATTATTCCTAGCACCGACCATGGTCTACTGAGCAAAACTTTGGGCCCGGGACCTATTAGTTTACAAATTAAACTCAGAGCACTGGGTCTCAAATTTGAGGTGTTCCAACAAATCCATATTACGCATCATCAGTAGATAATGGCAGAAACAAAAAGTAAACACAAAGCAAAACATTTAAGTATTTGGCATAAGAATTATTGCTCTAACTCCTAAAGCTTACACATCAACCACACAGGAGTCACAAAAATACCTAATAAGTTGCACTTTAGAAAAATTGCAACTTAAATTAAATAGAATGTTTGCTTTAGGTGTCTCTAACACTGCAACACCTCTGGTAAATGACTAAATTGTGACTGTTGCTGGGTGTAGTGCCAGGTCAACATTAGCAAATGTGTTTAATTTTCTGTAATGTGAATTAGCAAGATATAAAAATGAAGTGTCTTTCTAAAAATACATTTTGAAAAACATTGATAATGTATTTGTTTTTAAATAGTTTAGACAAGAATGGAGTCAATTCCTTTGCAAAAGATTTCTAAAATTCAATTGGGAGCCCATCAGCTCCACATGCTTTTGCCCCAGCAATCAATTTTACTGTATCCCGGATTTCTAAATCTGAAATTTCACCCTCAAGTTTATCTGCCGATAAGGTAGATACCGTAGGGAGATGGACTTCATCGAAATATCTATAAATATGTTCCATCTCTACCTCATATTCCGTTGAGTACAACTGAGAGTAATGTTCTAAAAATACTCGGGCTTTGTCATCCTTATCTCTAACTATATTTTATGTTTTGGGATTCATAATCTCCATAATTGTAGAATTCTCCTGTTTGGCTTTTGTCTGCCCCGCTAACATTTTCCCCACCATTTGAATCCCTTCATATGTCTTTTGCTGGTAGGGCTTAGAGCTATTAATCCCCTCGATTAAGAAAAATTCCTTTAAGACAGCTTTCGCCCTTTCCAATTGTAGGGCTATATCTGTCCCCCCTGAGGCAGAATAGAAGCTGAAGCCTTAGACATATCCAACTTAAGCTTGTTGATCTTCTCTCGCCTCTCTCTCGTCTGTGCGGCAGACCTTGCTATCATATGGCCTCTTATAGCTGCCTTAAAGCCTCCCCAGACTGAAAAGATTTCCGCTGTGCCCTCATTCCGATTAAAAAACTCCTTTATCCATTCCCTTGTTGAAGCCACCCGTATAGAATCTTGGAGGAGCAGCCGGTCCATCTGCCACCTGGACTGAGCTTTAACTCCCCCCTCGATCTCAACTTTAACTTCAACCAGAGAAAGGATTAGTCCCTATAGAGGTGCCTAATACCTTTAGAGAGCGTGAGCTAAGGATAAAGTCGATCCGGGAGGCTGTATGAAATTGCTTGGAGTAACAAGTAAACTCGGCCACCAGGGGATTGCAGATCCGCCATTGGGCTACTAATAAATGCTCTTGTTTTAGAGCTACTAAAACTTTCTTAGTCTGAGGTTTCAGCTCGTTTTTGCTCTTATTTGAGGTATCTTGCTTCAATTCTTGAATAAAATTTAAATCTCCACCAATCACAATTTTCCCCGGGATTCCTCTAGGTAGCTCAGTAATCCTAAGTAAAGGGGTAGTATCATCGACTATTGGACCATAATAATGTATAAAGTTTAGCAGCGTTCCATTCAGCCTAGCCTCTACCCAGATCCATCGACCATGCGGGTCACTCTTAATTTGCCTGAACTCCCAGGGGAGATTACGGCTAAAATATATTGCCACCCCTCTTTTAGCTAGCCCAGCAGAGGCAAAAAACACATGTGAAAAATATCTAGGAAGATACAATTTAGGAAAATGTGTTTTCAAATGAGTTTCTTGGAAAAACAGGACCTGTGGGGCAAAGGAGATTAGCCATCTTATTAGTGCCCCATACTTGGATTTATTTAGTATCCCATTAACATTCACAGATTGAATACAACACCTACTAATCATTGTTCTTCCCCTTTATTTTCAAGCCTGATCATGCACTTGTACTTTTCTGTATTCTTAACCAATACACCTCTGCTTCTACTCATTTTACACCTGAACTTTTTAACCACGCCCAACCCTTCTCCTCCCCCCAACCACACCCCCCCAAGAGGTGAGGCCCCTGCTTCCCCACACATTCCAGCTATCTCTCTTCCCCACTTACGTTAAAGGTGTCATGTGATTGCACCTGGTTAATCCTTCCCCGTTACATTTTTTTATATTTCGTATTTCATAATTGATTTAGTTAAAAAATGCTGTTAGACTGGGAGAACAGGTCCCTCCTAGTTTTAAGGAATCCATCATAATCAGCTTTGTTTAAAAGGGGAAGGACGATAAAGAAGTCAATTTGTATAGGCCAATCAGCCTCCTCAATACTGATTTAAAAATCCTTATGAAAATTTGGGCCCAGCGTTTCTCCCCGATTGCCCAGGAATGAATTCATGTCGACCAATCCGGCTTTGTCCAGGGAAGATCGATGGCCTCAAATACCGGGTACTTAATTCAGGCATTAGATTATGTAACCAATAATAAAATTCCAACTTTCATTTCAATGGTCGACGCTGTAAAAGGCTTTCGGCTTGATTAATTGGGAAGCTTTATTTATCAGCTTATTAAAATTTGGGTTTCCTGAGGGGATAGTAAACATCTTAAAAAAACATCTATCACAATGCACAAGCAAGGGTGATGGTCAACTCTAACTCAATAGGGACAGTAAATATAAATAGAGGTACCAGGCAAGGGTGCCCGATGTTCCCAATCCTATTTACATTCTTTATTGAGCCCCTTGCAATAAGGTTACGCGGAAACCCTGATATTAAGCCACCCATACCAGGAATGGCTAAAATTAAACTATTCGCCAACGATATTATTTTATATTTACATCCTGATAGACCAAACCTAGATCAAGCAATAGGCGAATTTAGTAGATTCGAACTGATTGGTGGATATAGAATCAATCAGAGTAAAACCGAGGTATTAGTGATGAACTCGGACTGTAATTTTCTACCTGAAAACTTGAAAACTCAAGCTCTTAAAAAAAAAACAATTAGATACCTGGGTGTCTATGTCTCCAACCAGTACGAACAACTATTTAGTCTGAATTATGATACAATGTTAATTTAAATTAAACATTTGCTGGATAGATAGACACTATTGCCATTGAATTTAATTGGCTGGGTTGCCTTAGTAAAAATGCTGATCCTTCCGTTAATGATCTTTCTTTTTTTTAATGTACCGCTAAGAATTAATTCCAAGTATTTTAGAGAGCTTGATTCCTTGATCAAGGGATTTGTTTGGAACAAAAAATGCTTTAGGGTAAAATTGAGTATACTCCCGTTGGAAACTATGCAAGGGGGCTTAGCTCTACCAAATATGTGTATGTACTATATGGCAGCAATAATGGACCTCACAGCACGTCCACTGAGGTCCAATGGTCTATTTGACATCTTTTTCTATGAAAAGATGATTCAGGAGGGTGGATCTCAAGTTCTGATCTTTTTAAAAACAGCAAAATTACCAACAAAAAAACAGGTACAAGACTATTCGGGACTTTGCTTTTCAGACTGCAATCTTTAAGCAGGGAGGGGGCAGTGGGTTTCATTACTTGAAATTGAAGGAGTGTAAGAGTTTGGGGCTTCAGATTCAGTTAAACAAACTTCAAAAGTGGAAAGATTTAGGCTTTGGTAATCTGGCTTCATTCTTTGTTGTACAGAGACCTATTACCTGGCAGTAAATTATGGCCAGAACTTACAATAAATTAAAATCTGGATTTCTGGAATTTCTTCATATTATGAATTTCATAAATAAATATAATCTATCTCAAAACCCCTGGCCACTGCTCTATATAAAATAGGATTAACAGGAATAGGTAACTGCTACAAGTTTCTGAGAAAGGGTGTAGAATCTCCCTTAGTTGATGAAATGTTGGCTAAAATATCTCAGGAAACCAACTGCTCCTTCTCAAAACAGGAATGGGAACGGATTGCCCAGTTGGGTGGCAAGACTCTTCGTGCAGCCAATTTCAAGAGAATGTCTTTTATATCACGCTGGCTGGCTTATCTAACTCTCAAAGCATTAAATAAGTGCTCTTCGGGAGTAGAAAATAGATGTTTTAGATACCAACGCCTGGAGGGGGAGATTGGCTGCATACTTTTTATACATGTCCCAAACTGGGCAACTATTGGCGTGAAATTTTCTCCGCAATCAGTTGGGATATTGACAAGGTAATTGAACCCGAAGCTGAGATCGCGCTCTTTGGCATTTCAAAGAAGAGAAGCGATTTGTCTAGGTCAGAAGAATCCTATATGGCAATCTGTACTTTGGTGGCCCGCTCTCTAATATTACAAAATTGGAGGTATATGGAGATACCATCTTGCTTTAAATGGGGGAATAAGATAAGTTGGACCAAAAATGTTGAAGAGGCCTATGCCAAAAGTGTAGGATCCACGAGAAAGTTTATTAAAAATTGGAAGTATCATAACAACATTGAACTTTTAGCCTCCGCATAATATTTTTATAGTAATAATACGTCAATTTGAAGATGTGTCCGTAGGTTTGCACTGTATGCCTTCTATTTCCTTGTAGTAATGGGGCTTATTTTATATCCACGCACTTTAGCACAAGACACCTTTTGTATACTGATAGTAGAGGCCAGTTAAGCTGGTCTTGTGGAATATCGTGTTGGTACAATATGGTAGCACTTTGCACTCCGCACTTTTTGCACAGGGCACTTTATGAATGACAACAATTCTGGCAGGATATGTTGAATTAGGGGCATTTATTATCATATTGTGATAGCAAAATGATATCAGGAAATAGAATTTATTAGGCATTTTTTAAGTGATGTGTAAGCTGCTATGTACAGAATAATTATTGTCGAATATATGATGATTTTACTAAATGTTATCCTTAACTGCTAAAAACCCTTGTAAAGGATATATGTTTTTCTTTTTCTGTTTTACCTCTGCTTTGCTCAATATTTTTTTTTTTTTAATTAAAATTTTTTATTTGTTTTCAATCTGAACAGGTGGTTATCATACATCTTTTCACATGACAATTAACATAACAACATAAAATAATAAAATCATCAAAGACATTACAGGAAGGTACTGGATTACTTTCATCTCCCAGGACAGAAGAGTTGTAAACTCGTATTAACCCCTTGACGTTTTTGAGAATATAAGGGTGGTACTTAGCACTGCTACATCTGAGCTTGTGATATTTAAAAGAGTGGGAGTCAGTGCTTAATTTGAGCCAGTGCTTTCCGGTGCTCAGCGCCGGCACTAAATTGGTTTCGGGTGCTCAGCACCGGCACCCAATTTTCAGCACCATCCTTAAAACAGTCTACCACATGGTGGCGCTGCTCATCAAATTTCGAGATGAGCAGAACAACGTTTTTTTGGGAATACAATATACATTAACATAATGCTAATACCTGCCTGCCTGCCATTCCTTTAGCTTTGGGGACCTGGAATAATCCGAGCTGTAGCATTTACATACGAGAGAGATGGTTAGTAGTTGCTTTGGCAGTGATGACAAGGGCGATGGGTGGTTCAAGCTGCAGTGGCCTTCAGGTTAGAGCCCTGGCAATTAATATTTCACAAATTAAGCATTGGGAGTTCTGACTGAAAACGAATTTTCCTCGCCCAAGTATTTTAAGGAAATCAGGTAGTCCCAGAGCCATGGCCAGGGAGGATTTGCTCTCCCAAATATTTTCTCTAAACCGTCTTTACTATACTGCACATATCATGGATGTAAACTCACCTTCATAAACTAATCTGAGTAGTTATGAACATTTACAGTGATCTCTCCCATAGGTCACAGCATACGGCATATACCCTCGACATTTGATTCATTAATTAGATCAGATGTAAAGATTGAGGAATTATACTTATTGATTTTACGGAAATGGTTAATAATAGCTTTTCACTCTCAATTAAATATTATTTGCATGTCTTTAGCTGTTGATGGTGTGTTTACTCTTTTAAAAAAATCCAATGAAAACATAATATTAGAAGAGACGTCCGCTTAGACGAGAGAGCAAAGGGGAAGAGAGGAAAAAATTTAGACACTTTCAAAAATTTCAATTTTTTCACGGTAAGGTACTTACAGTGCAGAATTATAGCAGATTGGCATATGTAAAATGGGTGCCAATATAAATTAAACACTGTTTTGAAGTCGAAAAATTCAACCACTTTAGAGTATTATACTTCTTTTTGGAACAACTCTGAATACATGCGGCAAGTGTGCAACACATTAGCTTTTACCTGCATTTATAGCGTGAAGACAAAAGACGAACCAAAATGGAAGGTAAGTGCTAGCATCATGAACGCCTTCAGTTAAGAAACTACACATGGAGGCCTTCCTCCTGCCAGCTATCCGACTTTCCACTGCTAACTCAGGAGACAGTAAATATTCTGCTACAAGCCACTAAATCGGGCTCTCCGGGTGATCTCTGTCCTCTCACCATACTTTATATGGCCTCAGACAGAATTTGCACATACCTGGAGCCACTCCTTAACAACATTTGTACGTCAGGCACATTCCCTGCCTCATGGAAGAAAGCCTGTATGAGGCCCATTTTGAAGAAACCCTCAAGGTATCCCACTGAAGTGAAAAACTACCGTCCGATATCTGCCTACCGCTGGCGGCTAAAATCCTAGAAAAATCCATAAATCAGGAGTTAACAGGTTACCTAGAATCCAACCGTCACCTAGATTCCGCCTAACATGGTTTCAGACATTGTCACTCCACAGAATCAGCTCTAGCCATGGCCACTGAGGAGATTCGCAATCAGTTGGACAGTGGGGGGAGAGCCATCCTCATCCTATTGGACCTCTCAGCAGCATTTGATACTGTGAACCATTGAGTATTAACACAGAGAACGAGGGAGCTAGGAATCAAAGGGATGGCTCTAACTCTTCCCTACTCACCTTGCTTCTTACTTCTAGGGAACAGAGGTTGTGTTGGGGTAACCTGACATCTGAGGCGTTCTCCCTCCCATGTGGAGTCCTGCAAGGGTCAGCTCTATCACCGACCCTGTTTAACATATACGTCACTCTGCTGGCTAAACTGATCAAAGCACACGGGTTCTCGTTGATCTCGTATGCTGACGACACTCAGATAGTAATATCTGTATCCTCGAGAGTTGGAACAGTGGCAGGGAGGTTTCACAATTGTCTGAAACACATTATTGGGTGGATGCATCTGAATTATCTGAACCAAAATACAGATAAGACAGAGGTGGTGGAGTTTGGAAAGGGACCATCTATCAGAAATCAGTCATGGAGGTTGTGTTGGGGTAACCTGACATCTGAGGCGTTCTCCCTCCCATGTGGAGTCCTGCAAGGGTCAGCTCTATCACCGACCCTGTTTAACATATACGTCACTCTGCTGGCTAAACTGATCAAAGCACACGGGTTCTCGTTGATCTCGTATGCTGACGACACTCAGATAGTAATATCTGTATCCTCGAGAGTTGGAACAGTGGCAGGGAGGTTTCACAATTGTCTGAAACACATTATTGGGTGGATGCATCTGAATTATCTGAACCAAAATACAGATAAGACAGAGGTGGTGGAGTTTGGAAAGGGACCATCTATCAGAAATCAGTCATGGTGGCTGTGGTACACTCAATGATGAAACAAGCAGGAACATCTTCTTGAATAAAGAGTTTATTCGCAGTACAGAATAAACAAGCAGGCCACCATCTGGCCAAGGCTCAACTGACATTAACTAGAATTCTACATAGAACCAAGACACAAGGAACACACACAAAAGTTCTAGATAAGAAGCAAGGAAGACAGACTAAAGAGACAAAGCTATTTACAACACATCTCCCTCCCTCAGAACAAAAAGAAAGAAATAAAAAAAAAGAACAATTAATGAATGTAATCATCTAAGCAAACAGGAGGATGATGAGAACGAGGACTTCTCAAACTAATCCCAGAAGAAATAGAATGGTTGGAGCCATCATTAAGGGAAGCAGCTCCAATGTTGTCACAACCAGAACAAGTAGAAGTAGAAGTAGAAGTAGAAGTAGAAGCATCACCACTACCCACCTCCTCCCTTACAGCAGACTGAAAAGATGTAGCCAAATCACACTGGGATGACAATAAATAACCACTGCTAAATGAATCAGAAACAGGTAAAGTATTTTCCACCGGCATAAGAGAGTGTTTACGATAAAGAGCCACCCTCCTGAAATTCCATTTCTCCCCATTATCAAGAAGAACAAAATTGGGGAACACACGTTTCACACAAAAAGGACCCCTAAATTTTGAAAGACCTTTAGAGAACCTACCAGGCTTTACCTTAACAAGGTCCCCAACAGAAACAGGTGGAAAATACCAAATGAAGAACACTTCAAAGAAGGGACTTTATCCTGAGAAACTTTGTCCTGACACCGTAACCACGAAGGTGTCAACTTAGTCACAGGAGATCGCCCACGCATCAACTCAAAAGGAGATTTGCTCTCATGTTTATGAGGAGTTGAGCGATAAGCCCACACAAGTTCCTGGACCTTGTCATTAGAAAAACAACCAAATTCAACAGACATCTGAATAACACCCTTCACCAACCTATTAACTCTTTCACAAATACCATTGCTTTGTGGGTTATATAGACTAGTCCGATGATGATCAATCCCGCAATCTTTCAAAAATGAAACCATTTTACCAGACATCAATTGAGTGCCATTGTCAGTAATTAAAACAGAAGGAAACCCTTCATCCAAAAACACACTCTTCAGAAAATTGATTGTAGAATCAGTAGTGATCTCTTTAACAAAATGAACAGTAAGCCATTTTGAGAAACAATCGATAATAACAATGGCAAAACGCTGGTTAAAAGGCAACTCATTAATAGGGCCGATAAAATCGAGACAAACAGTGTGCCACGGAAAGTTCTCCAAAGAAATGCTGCCAACATTTTTAGACCCAATCAGTTTCAAACGCTTTTCGCCTTCCTTACAAAAACTGCAACGCACAACACAGTCCACCGCATCAGCATCAATGGAAGGCCACCAAAAGTTCTCTTTCACCCTGCGTTGAGTGAGGGTCTGGCCCAAGTGACCTTCGTGAGCTAAATCAAGTATTTTCCTTCTTAAGGAACAGGGAGGAATAAACCTATCACCCCTCATCAAGACACAATTGTTGGAAAGAGACAATTCATCTAAAATTTTAATAAAAGGTCTCACAGAGGGCTCAACTGCACTCTCCCTTCTAGACCCCTTAATGACAAGATCAATCACTTGCTTTAAAACAGCATCAGACTCCATCCTTTTTGCCACTCATCACAAGTGAAAGAGCCAGCACAAAGAAAAAGAACATCTTCAGTGAAAGCAATGGCACAATCATCCTGAGGCGGGACCAAAGGATTCACAGAAACCAAAGGTTGAGAAGGAAGACGGGAAAGACAATCAGCTTGAATATTTTTCCAACCTTGGACAAACTGCACATCAAACTGAAAGTCCTGTAGACGTGATGCCAAACGGGCCAACCTAGGTGAACCCTTTCCAGTACCACCAGGAGATGAAATATTAACCAAAGGTTTATGATCGGAGCGCAACACAAATTTGGTACCCCATAAGTACGTCCTGAAATAATAGATGCCCCACACAGCATCAAGCGCTTCCCGTTCAATAACCGAATAATTACATTCTGAAGTGGTCAAAGGTCTGGAAGCAAAGGCAATGGTCTTTTCCTCATTACCATGCCGTTGGAGAAGGACAGCACCCAAGCCAATACCACTGGCATCAACCATTAAAACAGAAGAACGTATAATGTCAAAAGGTGTGAGAACATTAGCAGAAGCCAGTTCACTTTTGATCAATTTAAAACAAGACTCCTGTTCACTGGTCCAAGTAAATTTCACCCCTTTCTTTAACAAGCACCTCAAAGGAGCAGTCTTAGAGGAAAAATCTCTCACAAATTTAGAATAAAATTCAATTAAGCCCATAAAGGACCGCAATTGATCCTTATCTACAGGACACGGAGCTAGCTCAATAGCCTCCAATAAATTTCTTTTAGGTTTAACTCCATCAGCCGAAAGAGAAAAACCTAAGTACTCAATCTCATTAACTAAAAATGCACACTTCTCTTTCCGTAGAGTAAGGCCAGCCTCGTCAATCCTGCGCAACACACTCTGAAGAACATTATTGTGTTCTTCCATAGAATCACCGAAAAATAAAGATGTCATCCTGAAAGTAGACAACTTTGTCAATCCCTTTGAATACCTCAGAAACCATACGCTGAAAGACACTAGCAGCTGATATGAGTCCGAAGGGTAACCTGGTAAACTGGAAAGTCCCCTCACCAGTAATGAAGGCAGTCAGATGTTTAGACTCATCGTCAAGACGGATCTGGTGATATGCATGTTTGAGGTCAAGTTTGCTAAAGAATTTAGCTCCCTTAAGAGTAGAGACAAGTTCCCCAATATTGGGTAATGGAAAAACATCAGCAACTACACACTTATTCAAGGACCTACGGTCCACACAGAATCTGATTTTGTTGTCAGGTTTTTGGGAAATTACAACTGGAGAAATCCACGGGGATGCCTCCACAGGTTCAATAATTCTGCCCTGAAGCATTTCCTCCAAAACAGCTTTGACCTCGCCCCTGACAGACATGGCACTCTTCTTGCTTTATGTTGAACAGGGATACTACCCTCTTTCAGTAAAATTCTATGGACATACCCTTGTAGTTCCCCCAACTGTTCTCTGAAAATGTGCTTGAAATTCAACAAAATATCATTCAAGGTAGGATCATGCACAATCATAACAGGTTCTTCAGCCCTTGGATTTACTACAATATGGAGATCATACTGATGAATACGACCTAAGATGGCTGGACCATTGACAGAAACATAAATCTTACCCCGAGTGGATCTACTCCTAAAAGAAATTTCACCTTCAAAGTACCCAAGTAAGTCTATTTTCTCACCCTGATATCCAGAGGGAAAAATATCACTATTAACAAGAGTCTTCAGAGATGCTCCACAGTAGACATGGGAATGATGGTCCATTTGGAACCAGTGTCGACCATAAGAATAATTAATTTGTTGTCAATCAAGAAATCAGCCTTAGGAATTCTTTCCCTTTTGTCTTGACACGTACAAACAGCATCCTGAATAACAAGCAATTTGTTAACATCACGATTCAATTCAGTATAATCGTTTACCACAGTTACTCTAGAATTACCTCTATTTTTGCACATTTTTGCAAAGTGGCCTAGTTTGCCACACTTTAAACACTCTTTATTGTTAGCAAAACAAGATTTTGCATCTGAAGAATGAGAGTTGCTACCACACCTTGAGCAAATTTTCAATTGTGACTTGCCGTATTGTTGATTCATGTTTTTTTTTTGTAAAGCATACCCTTTTTTTCTAACTAAGGCAACAGCATTACATTCACTATCACTATTATCACTTAAATTATCAGTTTAATGAGAGATTTCAGCAACTTTCACATCTAAACCACTCTTTTGTAACTCTTTCATGCATTTTTCACTTTCTTCAACAATCTTTGCAAGTTCAACTGGAACCTTTAAAGTAAGGTTCTTTGCGGCCCACAAGCGTTCCTGTATTTTACGATTGTTACACTGAACAATCAGCTGATCATGAATGAGTTCCTCAGTCATTTGTCCAAAGTTACATTTGACAGATAGTTCACGCAACCGTGCAACAAAGTCATCAATAGACTCATCATCACGTTGCTTATTCTTATAAAATTTGAAACGCTGCAAAACAAGATTTTCCTCCTTCGCAAATCTAGTCTCAAGTCTGGCAATGGCCTCCTTGAATTCATCAAGAGGTGACTGTGAACCAGAAGGTAGAACTTGAGGTAAGTACTTAAATACATGTTGGCCCTCTTTCCCCAACGTAGTCATCAAGAGTGCTTTTTTCCTTTTAGGAGAAAAATCCTGCCCATCTAATGCCTCGATATAGTTGTAAAACATAGCGATCCAATCTTCCCAGGCAGTAGAGGGATTTCCAGGCTCACTGAGGAACTGAGGTGGAAGTGCCACATTTATATGTTGTGACATAATAACACTTTACTGTAAAGATACGAAAATCAAAACAAAACAAATAAAACTCTTACTTAGCTGCCAAGCAAATGGATAGAAGTGGCAAAAACGAAGTATCTTTTTTTTTTTTTTTAAACGAGTGTTATTTTGATGAATGAAGAATGTTTCACACCTCACAGGAATCAAGAAATGACTGACGAACAGGGCAGCAAAGGTCGGAAATCAACTTCACACGACGTGCTTTGCGCTGCTTCCAGCGTTACCAGGAATCAATTTCACTCGACGTGCTTTGCGCCGCTTCCAGCGTTACCAGGAATCAATTTCACTCGACGTGCTTTGCGCCGCTTCCAGCGTTACGAGGACAACAAACGAAAACGCTGAAAGCGTAGGCAGAGTCAGAGAAGCACGCAGAGGTGACGCGCTGACAAGTGGAGAAGTCGCGCTCAATCGCAGATAGCGCGAGACACTACAAACATTGTCCCAGCAACAGATGATGACGCTGGTTATGCGCTAAGCATTCAGGCGTTGTCATAGTAACTGGTTTCCATGTTGGTTACGTAGGTAAACAGCAACCAAGTACCAACGGTGACGCGCTGAATCACGGAGGAATCGTGCCAAAATTCAAATCACTCACCTTGTTGAAACTTGATGATTAATGTCCGGATTTCCTTAAAATAGAGAGAAATTCTCACTGCACGCAGAGTTCTTTGTGTGGTGACAGCTCTGTTTATTCCGTAATAGTCTTGCCACTGCACTGCTGAACATCTGATTGTTGGCCAGATACGAACAAAGTCCTTGTCGCCAAAAATGTGGTACACTCAATGATTAAACAAGCAGGAACTTCTTCTTGAATAAAGAGTTTATTCGCAGTACAGAATAAACAAGCAGGCCACCATCTGGCCAAGGCTCAACTGACATTAACTAGAATTCTACATAGAACCAAGACACAAGGAACACACACAAAAGTTCTAGATAAGAAACAAGGAAGACAGACTAAAGAGACAAAGCTATTTACAACAGTGGCAATCGGGGGTTGGGCAGTGTCCTGAACCTACTGGGGAGACTAGGACCCTAGGAGTCTTGTTTGACGACCAGCTGAACTTTGCAGTCCAGTGCAATCTCCTGACTTCCTCATGCTTCTTCCTCCTCAAGATTCTGTGCGAAATTCTTCCAATTTTTTCCCAAAGACCCTTAGCAAAGTTGTGGTGGTCAAGAATCGACTATTGCAATGTGCTTTTTCTTGGACCTTGTGGTAAATAAAAAACTAATTATTTACGCTTATCGGAATTTCTATAATTACCCAAGAAATGGTAATGCATAAAATGAGGAGCAGAGTCCGTGGTCTTCGAGTTGAACGGGTTTTATTCCAGAACTCGAGTTAAGGGAGAGCTCCTTCACCAAGCGGGTTCAGGAGTAGTCTGCTTTACTTGGAACATAACAGCACTTATATACATTATGAAAACAATTAAAAGAAGGAGTTCCCCCGGACTTGATTCAATCATTCATGATGTAGTCATACGGAAGACATAGCATGCTTGTTCTCGTTTAAAGGATAACTTGAATTATATTTACACATAGACAAACATATTGCATCGGGGCGATTGTGGTAACAAGTTACAGAGTTTACTGGTGTTTGGGGACAGAGAATCGAGGCATTGTTACAGGGTCGTTTCTGTCGGAATGGTAAAGAGGACGAGGCATTGTGCGTTCTTTACTTCTTACACATGGGCGGTGATGTCTCACAATGGTATATGAGTGTAGCTAGGAGGAAGGAGAATGGGCTGTGGTTAACTATTCTTCTTCATGGCTGTCTCGTGTGCTTGATCAGGTTTTCCCTTGATTGTTGACCCAACCCGTGGCTGTCCTCGCAAGCTGAGAAATCATTGACGAACGAGAGTTGCTCGTTCTGTGACAGAGTTGGAGAGGGGGGGTTTTGGCGTGGCAACCATCTTAACTGACTCCGTTCTGATCTAAGGGAAAATATCGAACGGGACGGAAACCCGTAAGATACACGATGGCTGGCCATTATTTTTTTTGCATGTGCCAGTACAATGAAGAGACAAATGGGCAAGGGGGGGGGGGGTATAACAGGATTTGTGCTTGGAGTAGGAAAATCGGTTTTGCCTGGTCGGTGTTTAGGGTGGATAGGGTGCATGATGGGACACCAGGCGGAAAAGGGAGTTTTTAGTCAATTTCCACATTCCCTCCTTGTCCCATAGAAACCCTATTACAGAAATTCTTAATCAATTTCTATATTCATTAGGTCGTATACTTGTTCTTGCAACATGATCTTTTCATTTTTCTTTCCTCTGTTTCGTGGACGAGGAGTACAGGAAGTGGCACACAGTCCACAAAGGGCGGGGCCACACTGGACACAGCGGCAGCAGGTGAAAATAGTGGCTAGAACGAGGCCCAGGACTCTTAGTGCCTTCCACCCCCAGGTGGACAGGAGGTCCCACAACCAGCCGGTCAGGGACCATGTGCCGGTGTTCATATCCAACTTATCGGATAACACATGGAGGCGGGAGATAGCAGAATAAACTGATGGGGCGTTGTCTGGAATAAATACACAACAACTGGACCCTATTACCTTACACACACCACCACGGTTGGCTAACATGACATCTAAAACTATACGGTGCTGCAGTGTCATGAGCCTGTCTTCAGCCACCTCAGCTGTAATGTTATTTAGGGCGCCAGTTGTTTCGTCTATGGCGGCCTGAACTACACGGGTTAGTTGCCGGATGTGGCGACTATTTGCCATGGGTCCCCAGAAAGGGAGAAAACCTTTAAAGAAGTCTCCAGCTTCTTGTCCTGCAGTATCTTCGACATCTATGACCCCTCTTCGCTGTCTTCTAACTTGGGTCAGAGGGTCAATCAGGTGGTAATCGGCAGGGGCTGTGTAAGTCGGTGGTAAAAGGAATGCGATGTAGCACTTTCCAGACCAGCCTTGAGGCAACCAAGTGCGCGCATGGGGTCCACAGATGAAATAGGTGTTTGGGGCAGTTACTATGGTCGGAAAATCGGGAGCGGGTAGTGTATATGTCCTATCACACTCACTGTTCCCCATTACTTCCCCTTTACCTTTCCCCCTTATGCAAAATCGGCCATTTTGCGGTACTACCCAACCTCCTTGATCTGTCCGTCTTTGATCGACGGAAAACATTTCCCTGAAGGAAGCAATGTCATGGAACTGAGAGTAACTGATATTTTCGTGATCTTCGGCCCTCCCCCAGGTTACAGTAAGATCCACCATTTTAGAAACAGCCTTTACTATTTTAGTCTTTACTTCGTTCCAATTACTCTCGTTTTTTAAATTTTGTCGGGGGAATGTTTCTGACTGAGGCAGAGAATATTATGGCTAATGCGTAGGCGGACTCTGAATAACCGAACGGGAGAGAGAAAAAGGGCATTCCCTTATGTACGGAATGTGGCATTAAGCCACAAACCCAACAGTTCGTCTTGTTGACTATGAGTTGGTGTTAATGGAGGGTGGAAATGAAGGTATTATTTATAAACTCCTTTCTTCTGTCCTCGAGGTGTGGGGGAAGATCAACATGGGAATGCATAGTGGTATTCTTTACAAGTGGGGAAGAATGCGGAGGGAAAACTGTACATAAGATCCAACCCAGACAAGCTGCTACGCAGCAAACAAGTAACATTATCAGTAGGAAAATCGAGAACCTGCTATGCAGTAATTTCACATAATTAGTCTTTTTCCATTTGCGCATCATGTCATTTCTCCTCATATTGTCTATGAATCTGATATCAAAATGTCTCTGTACACGAGATCAAAACGTCTTCCAGCAGCCGCTTCACCAAGAGCTTGTTCCTTAGCCACCGGGGTGTTTCGATCAGGTGTAATGTTTTTAGTCTATTTTTGGTGAGATCGCAGCTGCGATCTGTATTCCTGTTGAGGGGTGAGTTCTGGAAGTGGGGAAATTATATCCGGGGCGTTTATAGCCGTTGAACAGGGCACAGTGTCTGTTGGTGTTGGTCCAAAAGATTTTTGGCAGTGGCTAGCGTGAAGCCATCCCTTGCGTCCTTCTACTTTGACGGCCGTCCTCGTGGTCAGGAGTACTAACTTTGGAGCCGTCCACCTCTTCTCCAGGGGGCTGGTACGATCGAAATTCCGTACAAGGATCCAGTCTCCGGGCTTTATGGAGTGTTCCTCAGGCGTGGTGTGGTCTGGAAAAGCTGCTGTAACCTGTGAATGACAAGATTGGAGTGCAGACATCAAGGAAGCCAGGTAATCTGTCAACATGTTAGAATCAATTTCAGTCAGTTTCCTAGGAGAAGGGATACCCCAGATGTTAGGAGGTCTCCCGAATGTTATTTCGAAAGGGGACAGTCCCGTCCGGGAATGTGCCACCATCCGCATGTAAAAGAGAGCAACCGGGAAGGCAGTGACCCAGTCTATTCCCTTTTCTGCACATACTTTGGCTAGTTTCGTTTTCAAGGTCTGATTGTGTCGCTCTACCAGGCCCGCTGCTTGAGGGTGTCGGACACAATGAAATCTCCAGGAATATCCCAGTAGTAGAGAAACAGCCTCCATTAGTTTGGAAGAGAAAGGCTGTCCATTGTCTGAATAGATGACCCTTGGTAACCCATACCGGGGGGAAGAACTCTCTCACTAATTGCTTAGCGGTAGTCTGGGCACCATAGTCTGGGACGGGGTATGCTTCAGTCCATCGTGTCAGTGTACAAACTACCACCAGTACATATTTGCACCCTCTACATCTGTCCATCTGGATATAATCCATTTGGAGGACTTCGAAAGGATGATCAGGAGGCTGGAATCCACCCTGTTCTACTGGTACTTCTTTACCAGGGTTAAATTGGCAACATATCATACAAGTTTTTACTTTTTGTTTGGCTGCAGCTCTTAGGTGTTTGTTAAACCAGATGTTCCGTAAACTATCCAGCATACCTTTCTCGCCTAGGTGGGCGGGGCTATGGACCGTGTCAATTATGACTTGTACCATGGAGTCAGGGAGAAACCACACTGTTTGGCCTTTGGTCATCCAACCCTGATCAGTCCATTTCTTTATTTCATCTGCGGTGGCATGTGTCTGTATGTCTTGCACATCTTTCAAGGGGTCCCTCACTATCATAGTGACAGTCTGTGTGGGTAACTGAGAGTCTGTTGAATTCGCTGGATTCTGGGCTGTCTGTTTAGCAGTCTGGTCCGCTAAGTCATTTCCTTTGGATATGGTGTCTGTAGCTTTGGTATGTGCTTTACACTTCAGGATAGCTATGGCTGTAGGTAGGTGTATGGCATCTAGTAAGGCTTGAATCAGGGGACCATGTTGTATTCTGGCCCCATGTGAGGTAAGGAAACCTCTTTCTCGCCACAACACTCCAAAATTATGAACTACACCAAATGCGTATTGGGAATCGGTGTCGATGTTAACTTTCAATTGTTTTGCCCATATGCAGGCCTGTGTCAGGGCGATGAGCTCTGCTGCTTGGGCTGACAGGATGTCTATTCTTTGGGTCTCTATAATTTTACAGTCCGTTGTTACTGCATAGGCTGCCACTAACTCTCCAGCGCTTGTCCTCATGCATGATCCATCCACATAAAGTGTTACATCAGGATCTGGGAGTGCAACATCTGTTAGGTCTTGTCTTGGTTTTGTCACTACATCAATCATTTCCACACAGTCATGTCGTGTCATCTGAGCTTGAGGGCAAAAGGGTAGCGGGGTTCAATATGTTGCATCGCCTTATCTCTATGTGTGGCTGAAATAACGTTAGTTCGTATCCTGTCAGTCTTGCTATAGTCAGGTGTTGCGTCTGTGTTCTGTTTAGAAGGACTTCCACGGCATGTGGCACTTGTACTATCAGGGGATGTCCTAGCACTATTGAATCGCTTTGTCTTATGGACAGGGCTGTAGCCGCAACGGATTTCAGACATGCAGGCAAAGCTTGTGCTACGGGATCCAATGTACTGGAAAAATAAGCACAGGGCCTGTTTCTTCCTGCATGGTCTTGTGTGAGGACGGATAGTGCTGTTCCGTCACGTTCTGTCACAAACAGGGTAAAATGCTTGCTGTAATTCGGGGTGGCCAAAACTGGTGCTTGGCACAGAGCTAGTTTCAGAGCTTCAAATGCTTGGGAGTGTGCTGATGTCCAAGGGAGAGTTGTATGAGTGGCTGCTTCCACTGTAGTTAACTGTATGAGTGGCTTAACTATGTGGGCATACTGAGGGATCCATTGTCTGCAATATGAAGTGAGACCAATGAATGCACGCACTTCTTTTTGTGACTTTGGTTGTGAAATTGTCGAGATCAATTGGATTTGTTCTTGTGTCAGTTGTCTACCCTCCTTGGACAGCAAATGTCCTAAGTAAGCCACTTGCTGTGCGCAGAACTGCAATTTTGAGGGAGACACCTTGTGACCTTTGTCTGTCAGGAAGTGTAGAACTGTGAGAGATGCTTTTTCACAGTCTGGTTCTGTCCTTTCCGGGTATGAGAATGTCATCGACATACTGTATTAATGCTGTGTTGGTAGGCATACTGATACTGTCAAGTTGTCTTTTTAGTGCTTGGCTGTAGATGCTTGGACTTTCTGTATAGCCTTGGGGAGCTCTAGTGAACCTGAAACTTCGTCCTTTTAAACTGAATCCGAATAGATATTGACTGTCGGGATGTATAGGAATGCTGAAAAACGCATTCTTCAAGTCGAACACTGTGAAAAATGCAGCTTCGGGGTCTATGGCAGTCAATAGTGAGGAAATATCTGGGACCACTGGATATTGTGGGATCACACATTTGTTCAGTTCTCGAAGATCAACCACCAGTCGGTAGACCGGGGGTGCCTGAGGGTCAGTCCTTTTGAGGACTGGAAGAACTGGAGAATTGCAAACATTTGAATCCGTCTCTATCACCACTCCATGTTCTATGAGTTCTTGCATTATCTTGAGTAAGGCTTGTTCAGCCTCGGGTGGGATCTTATATTGTCGTATACGGGGTAGGACTACACCCTCCTTGAGTGTGACTTGATGTGGGGTGATGTCCATGTATCCGACATCAGTCGAGCTCTTTGCCCACAAATGTTGTGGGATGTCATTTAGTCTGGGGTCGAATTCTTTGACTGTGAAATGTCCTTTGAAATCTCGTAAAAACAATTTTACTCCTTCCGGTGAACAGCATATTACTGCTCCTAGTTCTTTGAGTGTCTTAATTCCTAGTAAATTCTCTGGGCACGTTTCCGTCAGGACTAGATCAGTAGTACGTGTCAGAGGACCCACTCCTAAAGAGACTTGTTCAGATACTTTGTTCATTATTGGTTTTCCTGAAAAGCCCAGAGATATATTATGTGAGCCAGAGAGAGGAACCTCTGGGACTTCCTTATGACTTATGGTAGTCCTACTCGCTCCCGTGTTGATGAGGAATTTTCTGTCTTGTCCCAGTAGGTTAGCTTGTACATATGGACCTTTCTGATCCACTGGAACTGGGATAAGGGGCAAGTCACTTTCTCTCTCTAGGCTGTCTCATACATATGGTTCAAACTCGGGGTAATCTGACTGTGTGTACTGGTGCATCTGTGTAGCGGTGGCAGCAGGCGTCTGAACTTGTGGAGGGGTAAGGTCTGGGGCTGCTGAGTGTTACCTGGTCTGGGAGGGTGAGGGCGTTCTTTTGTCTTTCCTGTCGCTATGTTATGCTTCAGGACTGGGCATTCCCTCACAAAATGGCCTGATTGTTTGCAGTAGTTGCAAGTACCTTTATTGGCCCCCACATTACCTTTGGGGCCCGTGCTTATTGGTGCCGTCTGTGCAAACAGTACCTTCATTTTTGTGTCTTTTACTCGTTTCTTTTCCTGTTCCTGTTCTTCCCTTATTCTGTTGTGGTGTTACTGTAACATTTGTAACATTTGTGAAGGACTATTTGCTTGCCAGGTACTCTCAATTTTTAACACACTATTTCTGATGAGTTGTAAGGCGTTGTCCACCAATTTGGATACAAAAAGATGAGGATATGCCTCGCTACTATGTGCGAGTCCACTATTTATAGAGAAACATTTCTCTAATCTGGTGTAATAATCACCCGTGTCCTTGTCTGGCTTTTGTTTACAGGCAGAAATGGCATCCCAATCTTCCTTTTTTGTTGTCAATAACAGAGGCAAGACCTGTATGAGGAGACTGGGTAATTCTTTTACACATTCACCTAGACCTTCACCTGGTTTTCGGTCTGTCTCTTCTTTTTCTAGGGCAGTCCACGTAATCTTTTTACCACCCACCTCCCAGTCCTTTTCCTTCAATTTGTCAAATATGCCTGTAGGTAGAATTACTTTAAGTAGTATGATTATATCTGGATATGTAAAACTACCCATTTGGAGGATATCCTTCAACTCACTATGAAATCCTCCGGGATCTTTTTCGTGAGAGGGCACCATCTTTTTAATTTCCAATATTTCTAACTTGGTAAGGGGAGTATACACATGTATTCGTTTCAATGTACCATCTGGCTGTGGTATGGGGTGGACTTCTCGTAAGGGGTACTGGCCTATACTGTAAGGTTCATGGTCTGATGAAGCTAAGGTTAGTTGGAGGTAACGGAGGCGCAGGTCCAGAATGGTATTGATCAATTCCGGTCCCCGAGACCTCCATCTATCTGTCACTACTTCTTGTAACAATTTGTATAGCTTATCTGGTCGGTGGAAGTTATTCTCGTATAAGGTAGCCAGGTGTTGGATCATATAAATACCTGCTAGCCGTTGTTCTGCTCGGGGAAGAGCCAGAAACATTTGCGCTACTATATCTGGGCCACATACCCGGTGCTGTGATATCCAATGGGTGGCAGACCGGGCCAATTCTTTTTCGTGTTGAGTAAGGGGAGGCTCATTGTCCATCCATTCATCTAGGGCTCTTTCTGTGGACTGAAAAAGGTCTTCCGAAGAAGGATCTAATCTTTTAACTTTCCGCAGCACTCGCGGGGTTCGCCACTTGGAGCCAGGACAATGTCGGGCTACACCCAGGAAATTCATTCTACCTAGTGTCGGACCCTCATCTTCCTCCGAGTCGTCCTCCTGTGTGACTTTCTCAGAGTGGATGGTGACAATTTTCTTAACCAGTCTTTTAGTTATTTTGTCGATCTGATGTTCCAGATCGTGTGCTCCCCGGTGTACCTGATCACTAAGCTCTATTAACTCAGAGTCTACGCTTCCATTACCCGGGTCTAGTTCCCGGATCAGGCAATTTATGATGAACCGCAGGAGCAGTCCTCTGATGGGAACTTTTCTATTTTTCATGACCTGGACCAGAGTATCCGGACCTTCGCCTGTTCGTATGAACTCATAAACTCTATCCAAATGCTTCGTTATATCAGGGACCTTCTGGAGTTGACCCAAGGCTTGTCTTAATCTCTCTGATATCGTGGCCATTGGGCCACTACCGGGTTCGGGGTCGTAAGAACACTCAAGAGGCGGGACATCGTCTTTATCCTCAGCCCCGTTCCCGGACACTCCTAAATCAGAGGTGGAACCACCGGCTACTAGTTCAGGAGCACGTGTAGACGGGCGTGTTCTAGGCATGTTAACATAAGCGGGGGTGGTTCGGACAGATAGGCAGGGAGAAAATTGTCGGGAGCAGTGGGAATTACTTTCACTGGGGATTTGGGATGTTCTTCTATAATTTCTTCTGACAAAACGGGATAAATGCCAGTAACAAGAGCGCTTCTTTCTCTATCTGCCTGTTCAGCTTAAACCTTCTCACCTTCTTCCTGTAATTGCTTTTCTTTAGCCTGTTCCGACATTCTCTTACTTTTCTCGACTTTCCCTAGTTCTTTCTGGGCCCTCCTATGTGCTTCCTTACGCCATAATTCAATGGCTTCTGTCTGTGAGGGCCTCGCCTTTCGTTTCCATAACTCTTCTTCTACTCGCATAATACATTCTGTGTCCCAGGTACCTGCGGTGGGCCATCTATGCATCATTTCAAATTTTTCGGTATAGTCTACCCAAAGGTCTAAGAATAATATGGCACTCAATCCATGTTTGTTATACATGAAATGTCCAGGTGTATCTCTAGGTGGGATTTTAACTGGTTTCTCTAATAGATTCTTTTTGGTGCCGATCGTATGTAATTTGGAAAAAAGAGGCATTCTCAAACCCAACTTAATTACGTTAAAAAGACTTGGAATATACAAAATCAAAACAAACACTTTATACGCTAGAATATAGTGCAACCGTACCGGTCTCACGAATGAGACACGTCTTTACCGTTTTCCAAAAATGGAACCCGTATTTATACTTTCCCAGTGGTACTCACCAAGAAGCAAAACTTGAAGACCTGGTCATCGGACTCTTGACGCTTGCGCAGGAATATCGGGGCTCCAAAAGACCTCGGACTCGGCGTTCTCACTGGTCGGGCTCTGGGTTGGGACGCTTCGCTATCTTCTTCACCGCCTCGTGTGGATGATCAGTCGCAGTCGGTCTCTTTCTCGTCTCGAGGGAGTTAGCGGGAACACCCCACAGTTGTGCACTTGAAGTCCGTCGAAAGTATGGAAGGGACAAGGACCCGACTTACATCGCCGGCGCGTAGGGAAGAGGGAGCGTTCCTGTTCGGGCGCCAATTAATGTGGTAAATAAAAAACTAATTATTGGGGGGGAGGAGCCAAGATGGCGACCGGAGCAGACGCTTGAGCGTCCGGCTCCGTCGGCCCTTGGCTCTGTAACAACATCCTGATTGCTATCCTTATCGTTTCTGGAGGCGAAACGTGTGCGACGACGCGCTGACCATGCCGGTACTTTCCCGAAGTCCCAGCCTGCCCGGATGCCGGACTTGTGTGTGATTGTGCTCTCCGCCCTGGACCCTCGCTCCATTGTCGTCCTTGCCGGCCCCTGGAGGCTCCGCAGTGACCGGACCCACTAGCGCCACTCCGAGCCGCGCGGTCCTGACCGCACTCCACACTACGGACTGCCGTCAGCTGTGCCTGGGAGGTGATGGCCAAACAACCGCTGCACCCTGCGCCTGAAAGACTAGGGCTGTGAGGTAAGCCCCGGAGGAACGGGTCTCCTGCCCCGATCTGTGGAGCGCGCTGTGGGAGGCTGCCGGCCCCCTTTTCCTGTCGTCTAACCGGCTGCAAGGGGAACTTGAGGGACGGGTGGCGACTCTCGGCGTTCTTTGTGGCGGCGCGGACCTGAGGGGAGCTGGCTTTCTGCTGCGACCTCCCCCCCCGGCCATTATACCGTCCTGCGGTAAACATGACTTTATCTGCCTGCCCGCGGCTGGGGGGTGATAGCCCGGTCCTGCCCGCTGCCTGCTTCGCCCTCCCTACATCAGGCACCAGCTCTACAGTGCCGTCCCGGATTGATGCCAATGCGGGGATGCAGCTTCCACTGTCATGCGGCTCCGTTCTGGCCGTCCTACGGGACTTTCACTTGCAAATGCGTGCTGGTTTGCAGGCGCTGAGTGAGCAGTTTGACTCCATGCTATCGGCTGCGGGTCGTGAGCGCCTCGTTTGTTACCAGCAAGGCGTGGGTCTGCCTTTGTCTTCATGCGGGGATACAATGACTACATGTGATCGTGCTACACTGGTGCCTGCAACTGGCTTTCCCGGCACCCATGATCAGCTACTCTCCCGCTCTGCTGCTGATACTTTGTTTCCCCGTCCATCGATGCCTGTTTCATTGTTGCCTGCCTCACCGCGTCTGCAGAAGTATCAGGCTGGGCAGCACCTGACACCCTCGAGGACTCATTCAATGTGGCCTTCGTCTTCTTTCCTGCGGAACTCCTGTGCTTTAGATGCCCTGTTGGGACTTTGTGTAGTGGACAAAGGGACCTCTACAGATGGTCGGCGGCCATTTTCTGCTCCTGTTTCACTTTCTTCTTCTGAGCGGCCATATTGTCTTTGTTTGCACGGGATGCGGGGCCTTCATGTAGGAGCTGGCTTAATCTCACGCCCGCGATCAGGCCAGGGTTAGGCTGATTCATAACGCTATGGTTTCAAGGGTGGGCTGGACTGGGATTGGAACTGCTATGTATATGCTGTGTGCACTCGTCGTGAACTGTTTTCTTCCATCTATAATACTGTGACAATTTATTTTAACACGACTGCTTTTGGTGCAGTGGGTTTTCAGTGTGTGGAAGCTGTAGATGGCCGAGGGTTTCGGGCGCTCTGATGTTACGTAGGCTCCTCCCCACCTTCTTCTTTTTGGGAGTTTAGATTAGAATAGTTCTATTCTTTTCTCACCCCCTTTATCATAGGTGTAAACGTTTTTCTATCTTCCTTTTTATTCTACTCTTGCTCTCCTTTCTTGTCTATATTTCGGGTTTTAAAGGGCGACAGGCACTATGCTGGGGGGGGGGGCAGGCCGTAGCCTCCGCATTGGTGTAGGGTGGGGGGGTAATTTACTATTTCTTATTAGTTCTATGGGCCTTTCTTTCCTTTTATGTTTTCTGCGC
This sequence comes from Lissotriton vulgaris, assembly GCF_964263255.1. Classification (NCBI taxonomy): domain Eukaryota; kingdom Metazoa; phylum Chordata; class Amphibia; order Caudata; family Salamandridae; genus Lissotriton; species Lissotriton vulgaris. Next base: position 2,100,286,161 of record NC_141689.1, on the reverse strand, counting down.
TTTACTTGCTTCGATTCTGGGTCCGGGTTGGGGTTGGCTGAGTGGGGGCGGCACTGAAGGGGTGCGTAATTGCTGATGTGAATATCCTGTTGTTGATTTGCACCGCCTCACTGCCTGGGATTTTAATTTCCATTGTTGTTTTCAATAATGTTGCCGCTCTCCCGTGTTGTGAAGATACCGTGCGGACTCGAATCTCCTTGGTTCTTATTCTTCACTGACTTTTTCCCTGATAAAATTATATAAAAAACTTTAAAATTAACCTTCATTTCTCCTATCCCCTGGTGTCATGGGTCTCTCCAGTGTAATATTCATAAACCGTTGCTATTTTTGACCGTTGATGCTAAGGGGCCGCAATGTTTGTATCAGTGCTTAACCGTATCGTGGCCGGCCTGATGGTTGTAGGCCCGTATTTGTTCTTTTTATATGCACGAATAAAGGTTTTCAAAAATTTTAATAAAATAAAAAAAAAACTAATTATTTACGCTTATCGGAATTTCTATAATTACCCAAGAAATTGTAATGCATAAAATGAGGAGCAGAGTCCGTGGTCTTCGAGTTGAACAGGTTTTATTCCAGAACTCAAGTTAAGGGAGAGCTCCTTCACCAAGCGGGTTCAGGAGTAGTCTGCTTTACTTGGAACATAACAGCACTTATATACATTATGAAAACAATTAAAAGAAGGAGTTCCCCCGGACTTGATTCAATCATTCATGATGTAGTCATACGGAAGACATAGCATGCTTGTTCTCGTTTAAAGGATAACTTGAATTATATTTACACATAGACAAACATATTGCATCGGGGCGATTGTGGTAACAAGTTACAGAGTTTACTGGTGTTTGGGGACAGAGAATCGAGGCATTGTTACAGGGTCGTTTCTGTCGGAATGGTAAAGAGGACGAGGCATTGTGCGTTCTTTACTTCTTACACATGGGCGGTGATGTCTCACAATGGTATATGAGTGTAGCTAGGAGGAAGGAGAATGGGCTGTGGTTAACTATTCTTCTTCATGGCTGTCTCGTGTGCTTGATCAGGTTTTCCCTTGATTGTTGACCCAACCCGTGGCTGTCCTCGCAAGCTGAGAGATCATTGACGAACGAGAGTTGCTCGTTCTGTGACAGAGTTGGAGAGGGGGGGTTTTGGCGTGGCAACCATCTTAACTGACTCCGTTCTGATCTAAGGGAAAATATCGAACGGGACGGAAACCCGTAAGATACACGATGGCTGGCCATTATTTTTTTTGCATGTGCCAGTACAATGAAGAGACAAATGGGCAAGGGGGGGGGGGGGGGGTGTAACAGGATTTGTGCTTGGAGTAGGAAAATCGGGTTTGCCTGGTCGGTGTTTAGGGTGGATAGGGTGCATGATGGGACACCAGGCAGAAAAGGGAGCTTTTAGTCAATTTCCACAACCTGACAAACGCCATGTACTGAAACTCCAGTCTATGCAGAATGCTGCAGCAAGGGTCTTACTCAACATCCCAAAATACCTTTCCATTTCGAATAGTATTAGGAAGCTTCACTGGCTTCCAGTCCAGCAAAGAATCGAATTTAAAGCTCTGTGCCTGGTCACAAAGCACAATATGGAGGCAGTGCATCGGACATACAGAAAGTTTTTCTCTGGTACATCCCAAGGCGAGATCTTAGATCAGCCAATAGAGGACCAATTCAGGTCCGAAAAATTCGAAACGCTAGATGGGTGGGTAGAAACCTCTACTATTGGGCAACTAAATTCTGGAACTCGCTCTCGGTTGCTATTAGCTTACAAGCTAACAGACTCCTTCATTCAGGAGAATGCTTAAGACCTGGTTGTTCCCGACCAGGCAAATCTAATCCTCTCGGTCTGCAACAGTTCCATCACTCGTTACATTTCAGCGCCAAGACTCCTCGGCATTCGTGAGCTCTATAAATGCATTACTTGCTTACTTACTTACTTAGGCCCATCTGACTTTTGAAATACTTGCTGCTTTGCTGCCTGATTCCTAAGACATATAGTGCTTCCCTGCAAAAGTGCTGGAGACACTTTGGGCAGCATGCCCCTAGGCATCTGGTTGCTTTCTCTCCTTCACACCAGTTAAAGGGAAGCTATATGGTCTATATTCCATAGATCCGAGTGAACCTGAAGAGGGAATCTGGGTTAGACATAGTTTTAAGAAGAAACTTTGCACAGCACAATGCTTCATTCAAGGCGTTAGAAGTGTTGGCATGTGGCATTTGAAACCTGGTAGTGCAGTAACCAGACTTCATACAAGCCTACACGCTGCACATATAAAAGACATGAAGACATGTACATGTTATATTTCATTCAAATTGCAGCAGAGCTAAGCTGTATAACAGCAAAGCGCGTGTGGCAACAAGCACACAGATATAAAACAGAGCATTCTGAAATACTACTTTGCAAAGCAAACTCAATCGCGCAAATCAACACAGGTTACAGTTTGTCAAAGCCTATAACATATATTAACATCATCAAAATACAAAGGGCCCTTTGGCACATTACATTTGAACAGGATGACCAACTCGTGCCAGACATGTGGCAACTGAAGAGCTCCAAGTTAAAGAAGTTGTGCTGAATGAAACCGCACCATGCTCTACCATGTAAACACCTACCACTGTTGCATCTAACATGTCCTCTCTGTTTTGGCATTGTGTCACAGTAGTCACTTTCCCATGATGGAGCCACTATTTTAGCTTCTAATTTTTAGTTGCATGTCTACGCCTGTGGTCACCTGTTACAGTGGTTGAGGTCATCCAATACCTGTCTCCTGGATACAGAGCCTTGGAGAGCAACTCATACATGTATGGAAGAGGTACCGAAGCCTATCAGGTCTGCCATTGCAAAGGTGACAGGCTCTGGCACTGAGTATATGCTGGCAGTGGAAAGTATTGCAGTAGTTATGTGGCACCAGAAATTGCTAACTTCTGCCTCTTCATCAGTGCTTACCATGCTTCAACTTCAGGATTTATGAATGCGATGGAGATAAAATGAAGAGGGCTCTCTGTATGCGGACATATACAACTACTGTTCCAATAAAATGGTGCATTCTGGGTAAAGTAGGTAAACGCTATGTCTTACAATCAACCACCGTGAATAACACAACAACCAAAGTCTGAGGGACGCTGACCTTGTGCTCTCCGTCTCAGGTAAAACAGCTAAGCTGTCTCTGACCAGACATAAAGCAAATAGGACCACATTTCAAATCTGGATTCACAGAATAAGGGTATGCAGAACTTTAAGATTATAATGTTCATAAATGCAGTGGAAACTATGCCACTATTGCGGATCTTATCACCAATATAACTTTAGAAATATGGGTGGGTAACACGGAATGTCGGAAAAGTAGCCAAGCAAAATGCAGGTGACGCCCACAAACTTGTATGTTTGTGGGTAATCACAAACGTTTTGCATGGCCAGTCCAATGATGAAAAAAATCATAGTTCCTTATAGGTAACTCCTTTCAATGTGGGAAATAATTTCCCATAAGGAAGAAAATCGATTTGATGAAAAAGCAGAAAACAATGTCAAATGTGCCATACTTATTCATGAACATTGTCCAACAAGTGGACAAACCGCATGTCTATGTAAAGAGCAAAAGTACTACTTCTGGAAATGTACAGCTGTCATAAATTTCTTGGAGCATTTCATCGGACTTGGGTTAATCACATAAAAGTAGAAAAACACCAGAGGAAGGGAGAAGGTTTCTAGCTTTTTTTGATATTGCTTTGTGAATCCGGAGCCAGTTAATTAGTGGCATTGAGAAGAGTAGAAGGATTTTTGGCATGAAAAATGCCAAGTGAGGGATATAATAGCATGTGAATTTTCTGTAACATCTGTGTATGTGCAGAGGACTTATTCCACTCCAGACAACTGTAAGGTATCACGAGTTGGAAACATATTTAAAAATTGTCTCCTTAGATCATACAGATTTCTTGATTAAGTTGGGAATAAGTAATTATTGCCTTTTGCACTTTTTTGTGTTAGGTTCTTAACTAGCTCAATAGACAAAGCCCTAAGTCTGAAAGCCAGAAATCTGCCCTAAGATAAAATCTAGATTTAGATAAAATCACTATTTTTTTTGAGATTTTTCCAGGAAACCTATGACAGATACAGTTTTCCAGGATTATTTGAATTTGTCAACTTTCTCATGCAAATCTTCAAACAAATGGGAATTTCTGTAATTGTTAATGCAAAACAAATAAACATTTGCTCATGTTCCCCGAGAGGCTGCCTTCACATCGCAGTACAGACTTATTCCACGGAAAAACCTGCATAGAGTGTATTACACATGGAAAATGAGAACAAGAGATATGCCGAACTGTCTGAGATGTCTGAGAGGCATTTGTCCACAGCATTTGCACCTGCGGACAACTGATACCCTTTTGGGGGAATGGGGGGGACAGCAAAACACACAAGATGATGGACAGAATGTTGCACAATGGCAAAACATTCACCCCCAGTCTCAGATCTGGGTTTAATCCATCGTTATTTTGCTCACCAAGCCACCCCAGTTCAGACATGGTCATATGCAAATCAGTCTTGACCCTGTTTCTCATGGGAACAGTCTAGCCCAAACTGCCAAGCCATGCCTTTCCTGGACCGGAATCAAGCATCCTAGGACAGGTTTCTGGCTATCAGCCGTTTTCAGCCAGGATAGCTTGACTCCAGTGGCGTAGTGAGCACGGGATCCACGTCTGGGCATACCCTTCCCACATAGGGTGAACAGCAAAACACACAAGATGATGGACGGAATGTTGCACAATGGCAAAACATTCACCCCCAGTCACAGATCTGGGTTTAATCCATCGTTATTTTGCTCACCAAGCTACCCCAATTCAGACATGGCCATATGCAATCAGTCTTGACCCTGTGCCTCATTGGAACAGTCCAGCCTGAACTGCCAAGCCATGTCTTTCATGGACCAGAATCAAGCATCATAGGACCGGTTTCTAGCTATCAGCCGTCTTCAGCCAGGATAACTTGACTCCAGTGGCTTAGTGAGCAAGGGACCCATGTCCCGAGTGGGAAGGGTATGCTCAGACGTGAGTCCCGTGCTCTCCACACCACTGGAGTCAAGCTATCCTGGCTGATGACGGCTGATAGCCAGAAACCGGTCCTACAATGCTTGATTCTGGTCCAGGGAAGACATGGCTTGGCAGTTCGGACTGGACTGTTCCCATGAGGCACAGGGTCAAGGATGATTTGCATATGGCCATATCTGAACTGGGGTGGTGTGGAGTGCAAAAAAACGATGGATTTAGGCTCAGATCTCTGTACTGGGGTGAATGTATGACATTGTTCTGCATTCTGTCAATCAACTGTTGTTGGGGGGAGGGGGGCTTGCATGCATGAGGCTGGTTTTGGACTGGAGAATAAATAGGGATCCCAGATTGGCCCAATGCAAGTGGCTGTTGAGCTGGAGTGTACTAAATATCAAGTTGCACTGCTGTGGATGGGGTTGATTGTAGCGAAGAGGGACATGCCAAAGAGTTAAACAGTGCCAATCCTCTCCTTTCGTTTGGAGGGCTGGAAGAGAGGTCTGTACCATTGTAGGAGTCTGGAGATTCCCATCTATGCGGCAGGGGTTGCCCACAGAAGCACAACAAAATATGGTCAGACTGGTACCAATATAGGAGCATCCTCCTCTATACCAACCCCTGGACAAAGAAATCAGAACTTATGGTGGTCAGGCTCATGGAGAAAGGGGGTGGGGAGAGAGCGAGATCGAAACACTGAATGTGTTGATGTCAACAAAGGTACACTCTTGTGGTTATTCTTATGCTGTGATGCAATAATATTGGATTTAATGTACACCAATGCCTTGATCAATAATATGTCTGGAACAAAGTCATCAAATATGGTATGGAAAAAAAATTGCTCATGTTACTCAATTTTATTCCAGAGGAAAACAATGTTTCATTATGTAGAAATTCTTTCCTTTACTCTCCTTTTATATATGATCTATTCCCTTTACATTTCCACCCTGGAAAAGCACATGCTTGTGCGTTTGCAAAATTGTGTACATTTCCATGTTGGGGTAACACTAACAAGTTTGTGGGTGTGCTCCATACAGAATTACTCACAATTCTGTCCAAACCCCAAAATTGCAATTTAGGTAATTCTTCCATATTGATGGAAGTGCGACTTGCAAATGTAAAATAACACCAATCCTAATTCTGTGACTAAATGCTGAATATTTGCATTTACACACCTTAATTGAACTTAAACTTGCACAATCCTTGGACTATGGTAACATCCTTTAACTGGGAGCCAATAAAGATGTGACACGTAAGCTACAGCGGGTACATAACTTCGCTGCCAGATTGCTCTGCCGAGTTCCTAGAACAGCCTCTATATCCGGCTCCTTGAGGGACCTTGTTTGGCTCAGGGTTGAAAACCGGGTCAAGTTTAAAACTCTGAGTTATATGTTCAGAATTAAGCATGACAGAGCTCCCCTTTATTTGCAAAACTTAGTTCCCTCCTACTTGCCTTCACGTACCCTTTGGTCTATTACCCAGGCCAAATTCCAGGTGCCGAGGATTAGACTATCCCAAATGGGTGGCCGCTCTTTCTCGTACTTGGGCCCTGTACTGTGGAATGCTCTTCCTTTGTCTCCTCGCACCTAGACCAACTTTACACTCTTTCGTAAGTCACTTAAAACTTGGCTTTTAAATAAGTTGTTTCCATTCTTTTTTCTGCTGTCTCTGATGGGTGCCGGGAAACCCTTTTTGGGTAGCTGTTGCGCCTATATATCATTATTAAAATGAAATAAAATGCTTTGAGAATCGGGCCCAAAGTACTTTGCTCTTTGCCCTCTTTTTTTTGCAGTCATATGGAACAGTGTAATCTATAAAAGGATTCAGCTCTTTAGATTTTACTATAAATGGATCCATTACTGGTATTGCTAATAGAATTGATGGTCCCTTGTAAACTTGTCTAGTCTGCTCTGCTGGGAGCCATGAGCCATGAGTTCTCTGAAGCACAGCACTCAATGTAATTATAGTCACATACATGATTTTCTTCCTTGAAAAGATTATGCTCCCGGGTACTGTGCCAGACTCTGAGTTATTGGACTATTCCATAACTTTGTCTTCACAATGCCCTATAAAACAAATTTCTTATGAACCAATATACTAGGAAAATTGTGTTGTAAAAGGAATTATTTGGCTTCATTTTATATAAAGTTCTTGAGCACAGCACCTCCCTCAACCAACCTGGAGAGATGCTTCAGACTAGCTCATTATTAAACGAGGGTGGTATTAAAACATTTGCCAGGTCTCTTTTGGCTCCCAGTTGAGCCATGTGAGTGATCGTTAAAGGTAGGTTGACCCGTGTACCTAAGTCAAAGTGCCGCCTGGTGTTCCACATACGTACAATCAATCCCGGTTCTGGGCGAGGACTTGTGTCTTATTTTTTTGTTAGGCTTTAAAAAAAAGAAATGTTTGCTTTCTCAAGCCTCATACAAGTGAATGGGAAAATTAATTCTTCCAGTGAAATGCTTTTCTAAATTTTGCTCTTCGCTGTCGCTAAATGTTTGTATGTTTGGTTTGGTTCCCGCCCTCCTTGCACTCTTTTTAGAAGTTTTGTATGCTTAGGAGGGGGGGGGGGGGGGGGGGGGGGGGGGAGGGGAGGGGTGAGCCCAGAGCAACAGGCATGCTGGACATTCGGGGTGGTGCGGAAGGAAGGTGAGACGGCTACTTAAACCTGTGTGGCCCAGAGCCTTGGCTGTTTCCATCCCACCAGTGGTAGCGATGAAAAAAAGGGGGGCTTGGGGGAGGGCAGCCGACCCCCGGGAGGTCTCCTCCCCCGGGCGGTTTGGGAGATCTGGGTGGGGATATTTCTTCTAGCAGGTTCTTTTGGGCGTTTTTGGGCTGGTTTTAGTTGTATTGTGCGCTCCCCTATAAATGGACGGGGCTCCTCGCTCCGGGCACCATTTTAGGCTTGGTGACCTGGTGGCCGGTTGAGCTTAGAAATTTTTTGTGTCCTGTTTCCTTGTTTTCTGATTCGTGGTCATGTCGGGTGAGGATTACCGAGTGTTGGAGGCTATTCGCCTACTTAGCGAGGCGGGGCGTTTGGACCTGGTCATTGGCGACCGGGGTCAGACGGAGACCCCGCGCCCCCAGCGGGAGGCCTCTGCGAGGGTGTCGGCTGTGGTGGCAGCATGTTACTCTCCGAAGCGTCGGAGGCAGGATGGGGTAAGTGAGCGGGGTCGTCCCAGGTCTCGGCGGGCGGGTTCCAGGGCCCGTCGGGGGAGTGATGCTAGCTCTTCTGATCCGGCTGTGTCTTTGGATTCCTCGTTGTTGGAGGTGGCAGGGGAAGGGGGTTTTTCTCAGGGGGAGGGGGAGGTTTCCGAGGTGGGTTTGCGGGAAAGAGCAGCCTCTGCTCCCGTTTTGCGGGGCCGTCGTGCTTCCAGGCAACGTGGTTGCACGCGGCGTTCGGCTTCTGCCTCCGCGGGGGTGAGGACTGACGTCACGCAGACGGGGCGGGCGGAGGCCATTTTGGATGTGGTTTCTGTGGCGCAGCAACCGTTACGGGGTGTTTCGGGTCAGGCTGTGCAGGAGGTGGTCGCTCCTTTGAGCGTTATACGCCACCATGTGGTTCAGGGCCCTATAACGGTTGGCGGTGGTGCGGTAGGTGTGCCCATAGCGGGTCATTTGTTGTCGGAGACTGGTGTTGGGGGGCCTGAGGGCCGTGGCGTGCTTGTTCCTTCTGTGGGGAGGGATGTGCAGAGTCCGTTATTGTTCTCTCCCTCGGGATCTGTTGGGGGGGAAGCTGTGTCCGGGGGTTGCAGTTCCTTGGGGGAGGGGGAATGGGCCCAGATGGGTTTGGGAGAGGGTGTTGGGCGGTCTGACTTGCTGATACCTGGTGGGGTATTGGGTGCTGTGGTCGGGTCGGTGGGGGGTTACCGCCGGTTGGAGGTGGGGGTAGACCTTCCTAGCGGGGGGGTGGGGAGTGGAGAGGAGGTTGTTCAGCAACGTGAGGAGGGAGAGGGGTCTTTTTATAGGCTGGCGGGGGAGTTTCAGTGTCCTGGTAGGACGGCGGTTTCGGGGCATGCATCTAGGGGTGCTGTTGCGGTTGGGGGGGTTCAGGATTGGGATCCTCAGGGAACGGCTTCGCGGATTGTTCAGGCTGTGTTGGACGGTAGCTCGGATGAGGAGGTTTGTCCGCCGTCTCCTCGGCTTTGCGATGCTTTGAAAAGGAAAAGTACTGTTAGTTCTGGAAGTTTTATGGTGGCTGGCAGGGGTGGCGGTTTTACTGTTGGCGGCCTGTCTTCTGCACATAGAGTTGGTTTTTGTGAGGGACCCGGCACACCAGTCCGGCCTTTTTCTTTGCAGGAAGAAGCTCGACCTACGGCAGCAGACTTGGCAGGGCGGCAGGCAGCCCGGGTACGCCGAGGAGAAGTGCGGGTGGAGCCTAGCGCGGCACGTCCCATACCTTCGAGGGATCCCGCCATCGCCATCACACGCAGGTTTACTACGACCTCGATGGGCCCAACGAGGGATTTCGACATGGGCGGTACATCCGGGTCCGGCACGACCTTCCCGGCCTCAGCGGTGGATTCCAACGTCGTACATGGGAGCGGGTTAAGTGCGACCTCTCTCGTGCCTCGTGGTGGTTATACTACTGGTTTATCTTTTTCTGGAAGTCGACAGATTGTCAGTAGTTCTGATGGGGGGACGTATAGACGAGTTCAGTCGTCCTCCCCACCTAGGTCCAGAGTGAGGGCTGGTAAGGCCCAGGGTCGTTCGAAAACGGTGGAGTCAAGGCAGACTTCAATGGTTGTTCCCCCCCCTCAGTTGGAGGAATCACTCATTTTAGATTATGATGAGGATAGCCCTGAAGAGGGCGAGGTTCGTGAGTTGGTGTCTGGGGGGGGGCATGTTAATGTTTCTCGTGACATGTTACAGGACCAAGTGGTTCGGAGTCGTGTGGAATCGTCAAGGCCACGAGTGCTCGGCCCCTCGGTGAGGGCTCCTCGGAGGGCGGACGATGGTGCACAGACGGCGTGGAGGACGGAAACCAGTCAACCGCCTCTTTTACGTCCAGGTGAGAATGTAGTTCAGGCCGTGCGGCCCAATATGGTGTCTATTGGTGTTGGTGTTGATTTGCTATCCACTGAAAAGGATGGCAAATTACATAAAGGACGTGTTGTACGAGATCAAGGTGTAGGTACTAACGGTGATGATATCAATACAGGTGAGAAAGTGGATAGTGGCACGTCCACGGTTGGTTTGGGCGCTACGAAAAATGTACTCCACAGTAAAGAACTTAAAATCAAAAAGTTACCGTACATGGGTGTTACGAAGCCTTTGGGGGCTCATTTGATGCTCAGTACGAAAGAGAGGATATGGAATGGTGAGTACGTGGAACTGTTGAAATTACTCCACAGGGAGGTTCGGGCTAAAGAGGGTTCCAAGGAGGAGGAGTTTGAGTTGGCTAAACGCCCTAAAGTGCCCCTGACTATAGAAAATTGGACGGCGGCCTTTTTAATTTTTGCCAGCGTCTATTGTGAGAAATTCCCCGAGCGCTGCGTGTCCTTATTTAAGTACATGGATGTTATCCGTAAGGCTCAGCTAACTAGGAACGATTTTGCTTGGGCTCAATCTGATGAGGAGTTTAGGGCACGTATGGCTTGGGATCCTGAGGCGAAATGGGGAGAATTGGACTCTGACCTTTGGCAGCAGACGATGGGGTCGTCTGCCTCTGGTAAAACCATTTTTACAGCCAGCGGTCTTCCTATATTATATCGTCCCTTTCAGTCCTGTCCCACCCGGGGAGGGGTGGGGGCCATCTCTACTTCCCAGTCGCCTATCGGCACGTGTTGGGATTTTAATACCGGAACCTGTAATAGACAGTTCTGTAAATTCCGTCACGAATGTTCACAATGTGGGAGGAAGAGTCATCCGCTATCCCGTTGCTGGGGTCCTAGGACTCCAGGGCCCAAGGGTTCTCAACAGAGTTCAGGAACTTTCGTGCCACCTCAACAACCCTCAGCTCCCAGGGGAGGGAAGTCTTCATCCGGTGCTGGGCCCAAAGGCTCGTACGCCGGTTAATGTTACTCGACTGACTGCTGCTTTACGGGACTACGAGCCTGCCGAGCTGCGGTCGGTCCTGTTGCTAGGTTTTCAGAGGGGGTTTCGTTTGGGGTATGAAGGACCGCGTTTACGACGTTGGTCCAAGAACTTGAAGTCAGCGAGTGAACACCCTGATATTGTACAGTCCAAATTGGACAAGGAAGTAAGTGAGGGTCGAATGGCGGGCCCGTTTGAGGATTGGCCGCTGGTGAACTTAATTGTATCCCCTATTGGTGTAGTCCCCAAGAAGGAGCCTGGTCAGTTTCGGCTCATTCAACACCTATCGTGGCCTGAAGGTGGGTCGGTGAATGATTTCATTGACACTGAAGCTGCATCGGTATCCCATTCATCGGTGGATGTAGCCATGCAGCTGGTTGTTTCTGCGGGCCCTGATGCTCTGATGGCAAAATGCGACATCAAATCCGCATTTCGGCTCCTTCCAGTCCATCCTGAAGACTGGTGTCTTCTGGGCATCCATTTCTTTGGAAAATGGTACGTGGACAAGGCGTTGCCAATGGGCTGTTCCATGTCTTGTGCGTTGTTCGAAACTTTCAGCACATTTCTTCAGTGGTGGTTTACTACACAGAGTGGCCATGTCCTTGTCACTCACTATTTGGATGACTTCTTTTTTGTAGGTGCTGCCAATTCGCTTACTTGCCAAGCGGCTCTCACATCGTTTCAATCATTGATGAGTTACTTGGGTGTGCCGTTGGCTCCGGAGAAGACCATGGGTCCTTGCGCGACCATGTCTTTTTTGGGGATCGAGCTTGACTCTCATTTGATGCAGGCTCGTCTTCCATTGGACAAGAAACAAAAAATGCTTGAGCTGGTTGGAACTATGTTGGGGAAGGGGAAGGTGTTTGTGAGAGAGATACAGGTTTTGCTGGGACACCTGAATTTTGCCTGCAGAGTGGTTCGGGCGGGTAGGACTTTCTGTAGGCGGTTAGGCAGGGCCTTGTCTGGTCATTCCCTTCCACATCATAGGGTGAGACTGTCAGCGGGTGTGAAAGAGGACTTACGAATGTGGGTCTTTTTCTTACATTCCTTCAATGGTGTGCCTTTGTGTTGGGAGGTGGATTGGTGTTGGGAGGTACAGATCTTCTCTGATGCCGCCGGTAGTGAGGGTTTTGGTCTCTACTGGCAGGGACGGTGGTGTGCTCAACAGTGGCCCTTGCAATGGAAGAATGGTGGTAGGAGTATTGCCTTTCTAGAACTCTTTCCTGTGGTTGTTGCGGTCACACTGTGGGGGGCGGAGTTGGCACACAAAAAGGTCCTCTTTCGGATTGATAATCTGGCTGTGGTTCAGGTGATTAACAAACAGTCGGCCAGAGATCCCCAGATTTTGAAACTTCTGAGAGTGTTTGTGTTGGGTTGTCTGAAGCATGATATTGGTTTTCGGGCCCTACACGTTCCTGGCGTGGACAATGACATTGCGGATGCTTTGTCTCGTTCACAGTGGGAGAGATTCCGTGGGCTTGCTTTGGAGGCAGACGAGGAGCCGACTCCCATGCCGGAATACCTGTGGACGGTAGGCAACACCGGGTCCTTCACCTGGTTTTAGGTTCCCTGGCCCCTTCCACGAGGACGGCGTATGAGTTAGCCTGGAAGGAATTTTTGGAGTCAGGTGCTTGTTGGAGGGAACTGGATTGGCAACGGTCGGAGGATGTGGTACAGTTCATTTTGGTTTTGATGGATAAAAGGTTGTCTAGAATTACTATTTCCGGAAAACTGGCTGGAGTGTCTTTTATGGGTAAGCTCTTGTGGGGTTACTCTCCGTCGGCTGGGGAGTTGGGTAGGAGAATGTTGGAGGGGTGGTCTAGGGAGAGTGGTGCTATTCGCACTTTGAGATCCCCTTTGTCTTGGCAAAGGCTGTTCCAGGTTATTTCTGTTCTCCCGGTTGTGTGCACTGACCGAGTGGAAGCGTGTTTGTTTGCCACGTTGATGGTGTGGATGTTTTTTGGAGCTTTTCGTGTGTCTGAGTTGCTTGGCAACAGGTACTCTCCTGGTCTTCTTTGGGGGGATGTTCAAATCACGGAGCGGGGGGTCCACATCTGGCTCTCACACTCCAAAACGGATCAGAGGAGTATGGGTAAGGGTGTCTGGTTGGAGTCGGTTTCGACCCCGGAAACGTGCCCTTTAAAATGGGCGATTTGCTGGAGGAAACTGTCGGGTGGGCCTTTGGAGCTTCAAGTTTTTCGCCATGCTAACGGTTCTGGTGTGACAAATTATCAACTGCGCATGGTGCTGCGTAAAGCGCTGCGATATATTGGTTTGGATGGGTCTTCATACGGTACTCACTCGTTTCGAATTGGGGCGGCCACGGAAGCCTTCAACAGGGGCTGGTCGAGGGAGGACATCATGGGTCTGGGGCGCTGGACTTCGAATTGTTTTCGGCGCTATGTTCGTAATGAGGCTGCGGGTGCGCTGGCGTCTTCATCTGTTTCGCCTGTCTGATTCTGTTTTCTTTTACAGGTTCTGTGGCTGGTCCTCGGGCTGCTTACGTTACAATTTGGATCGTGGGCCATTCCTTCATTAAGAGAGCTCAAGTTCAAGCTCGTCAGAGTTATTTTGGTTCATCGTTGGGGTTCAATGATCGTTTGTTTAATGTGGTTTGGAAAGGAAAGGGGGGTATGTTATGGAAAGAGCTTATCCCTGCTTTGAATTCTTGGTTGGTAGGGGGAGTTTGCCCGGATGTTCTGGTCCTTCATTTGGGTGAGAATGACATGGGTTCTGTTAAAGGGGTTGTCCTGCTTCGGGCGATTAAGAAGGACTTGGCCTTATTACACAGCCAGTGGTCGGGTTGTCATGTCCTTTGGACGGAAATGGTGCCACGGAGGGTTTGGAGGTATGCGGTGAATCCGAAGGCGGTGGACAAATCCCGGAGGAAGGTGAATCTGGAGGTTTCTCGTTTTTGTAGGGACCTAGGTTTCGGTCGCATCGTCCATAGTGACATTAAATATGATGCGGTGGAATTTTTTCGGGGGGACGGTGTACATCTGTCCCGTATGGGTATGGACCTATATCTTCTGGAGTTGCGGGAGGTTCTATCTCGCTGCTTGACGGTGCAACAGCTGGTTGGTGAGTAAGTGGTAGTCGGTGTTGTGCTTTGGTTTTCTCCTCCTTTTTCTTCATTGGTCCCCCTTGTACCCCCACCCACCCCCCCCACCCTCCCCCTGTTTTAGGTCGGTGGGGGGCAGAAAGGTGGGGTTCTCTCCATATCAGTCCTTCACCCCACGGCTTTCTGGATGGCGGTTTTGCTATGTGATCGTCAGTTTTGGGCCAAGTTGGACCCGTTAGTTGTATCGGTTCTTGTTTGGGGATTGTTCAGACTGATTGAGGTGGGGTTCGGAGAATATGGCTCGGGGGATATGTTCAGTTGGTTTATAGTCAGAGATGTAAGATTTTATATTTATTAGGTGATGTTATAATGTTATAATGTTATTGGGGTTTGTATGGTTTTGTGTTGGGTATGTACGGGTGGGGGTGGGTGTGATGGAGGGTGTGGGGTGGGGGCGGGGTTTGGGGTTTGAAATAAAACGAACAAAAACTTGAGTTGTGGTTTAGATTGTGAGGCGGTTGCCGAGTTTGTGTATTTTGTAAATGTGCACCTGTTCCAATAAAGCGGCCTTTTTCACACTTGAAGGGTTTTTGAGTCTGCTCACTCTCCCCCCACCCCTCTCTCCCAAGGGGGGCTTGGGGGAGGGCAGCCGACCCCCGGGAGGTCTCCTCCCCCGGGCGGTTTGGGAGATCTGGGTGGGGATATTTCTTCTAGCAGGTTCTTTTGGGCGTTTTTGGGCTGGTTTTAGTTGTATTGTGCGCTCCCCTATAAATGGACGGGGCTCCTCGCTCCGGGCACCATTTTAGGCTTGGTGACCTGGTGGCCGGTTGAGCTTAGAAATTTTTTGTCCCTCCCTCCCCCCCCCTTTTTAGGGGATTTTTCTATTATTTATTTATTTTATTTGGCTGCCGTTTGAAACATGTGTTCATGGGGTTTTACGTTGTTCTTTTGTCGCTTTGGACAGGTGCGTGGCGGTTTTGCTATGTGATCGTCAGTTTTGGGCCAAGTTGGACCCGTTAGTTGTATCGGTTCTTGTTTGGGGATTGTTCAGACTGATTGAGGTGGGGTTCGGAGAATATGGCTCGGGGGATATGTTCAGTTGGTTTATAGTCAGAGATGTAAGATTTTATATTTATTAGGTGATGTTATAATGTTATAATGTTATTGGGGTTTGTATGGTTTTGTGTTGGGTATGTACGGGTGGGGGTGGGTGTGATGGAGGGTGTGGGGTGGGGGCGGGGTTTGGGGTTTGAAATAAAACGAACAAAAACTTGAGTTGTGGTTTAGATTGTGAGGCGGTTGCCGAGTTTGTGTATTTTGTAAATGTGCACCTGTTCCAATAAAGCGGCCTTTTTCACACTTGAAGGGTTT
This sequence comes from Lissotriton vulgaris, assembly GCF_964263255.1. NCBI lineage: Eukaryota > Metazoa > Chordata > Amphibia > Caudata > Salamandridae > Lissotriton > Lissotriton vulgaris. Next base: position 2,100,270,660 of record NC_141689.1, on the reverse strand, counting down.
TTGAGTCTGCTCACTCTCCCCCCACCCCTCTCTCCCAAGTCCCCATGGAACAGAGGCAAACTGAAAAAATAAATATTTACCATATAAATGTGTGGCTTTCATATTTTCAAAGGGACCCTAGGTTTATCCAACAAGGAGAATACATTGGTAGGTTTGTAAGCCATATGAGTCATACAGAAACTTGTGAGGCTACAATTAAAGTTAATCCCTCAATATTGACTTTGACTAAAGAATAAAGAATTAAACAAAGAGGTGGATCTATCGTTTCAATAGAAATGTAAGAAAACAAACCAAGTTTTAAAATGTGATAAAGAAAATAGTGACATGTTTTGTGAATAGCGTGTCCCATCCCTCACCCACGGGATTGTGTAACAATCACAGAAGGCGGCAGGCTAAAAACTGCACACCAACCAAAACAAACGCTACAGCTGAACAGCAGTTTCAGTAGAACTCAAAACTACCATCTGAGCAGCCACAGGGTGATGAAAGGCAGACCCGCCCTGCTCGAAAAGTCTGCCTTCCTGACTGGCATATGGAGCATAAAAACAAAGCACGGAGCATGCTCCTTGCTAAGCCGAGAGCGGGGCCCGGGCCCCGGGTTTCATATTTACACTCTGACTGGGAGCGGCGCGCGTCTGGGAGAGGGTCGCGTGAGAGGCAGCTGGCTGCGCGCCAAAACATGCAAAGCTGCTCGCGGCCCGCTTGGCGTGACAGACCGGCGAAGGTGCAATTTGTGGTTTGCTTCGGCTTCGACGGAAGAGTCACATGTACCGACAGGTGCTGGTTTCTGAAACAACAAGTTCCTTGCAGGAAAACCACCTGCCTCCCAGGCATCGCTTACCCACCTCTGCATATTTAAAAGTCATGTTTTGCAGCGGTCGAAGTGCATTAAAAAAAGTATGGGAAATGTGAGCTTGGGGGAAAATGAGGGGCCATTATGTAACTGTGTTGTTGGTCTTTCGATATATAAGACAACACACACCGTAAATAAAAAAATCGCTATTTTCCCTTATGAAACCCCGATTGGATAATATGTTCACTGCAAATATGTATGAGTGTGAATAACCAGCGAGCCACAAATCTGAATTGTGATTGGTACAGTGGGGAAAGAGTGACTTGTGTATTTTAGTGATACGAGGTCCCAGCCTGTGACAGAAAGCACTGTGAATATGCAAGTCATTATTATAAACTTGCATTATCCACAGTATGAGATAGGGTGCCACGAATTGCATACAAAAATGTAGGTTAAAGATAAAAAAGTAGTCTCAAAATATAAAATGTAGTACTAAGCAATTAGTCTGTGCCTAGTGAAAATATTTTTTTAACTGTCGTTAAAAAGGAGGCAGGCCCAGAGGCGTAGCTTCATGGGAAGTGTTTGGGGTTTACATGCCGCCAATAAATCTATTCTCTAGTAAATAGTTGGGTATAGGTTTTTTCCGTCTGGTGTGATGATAAGTCTGTCGGAATTCATCAGGGATTATTACATACATACACAGACAAAAACACACGCACTGTCTCTCGCCTACGTTTTAAATGTCTTAAAATATTTTGGTTATTTTACAAAATATTGTGCTTTAAGTGTAACTTACAATCTGCACTCTGCTTCTTTGCCACTTCCTCATCAAACTCCCCTTCTGCACTACTTCCCTATAAATGTTTTGTAAATGCTATGTCAGCATGGTTGCACCTGTCAGACTTAACCATCAGGGAAGGTTGTCTTAACAAAAAGTAGACCTCTGACGTTATACAACTTTGATGAAAACTGGACAAATCCTATGGCGAACAAGGTTGTGTTAGTTGAACATAGAACCTCTTCTTAAAAAGCCTCTAATACTGGTCAGCCAAACAGAATTCTCATGGGCACTATTAAAGATGCTACTATCGGAAGGAACCCCAACTTTAAGAGGAATGATGTTTAAAAAGTTAAGAAGCATTGGTTAAGTCAATAGGTTTCAGTCAGTGCTCCCAAAATGCTCCTACTGTGGAGCTCTCAGGGTATCACCTATGTAGCAGGCATACATCTATCACCCTGTCCCCCAGGGAAGAAAGTAATTGGTGCAGGCTCCTGTAGCCTCTGTTGAACAAGGAAGCTACCACCTTTCAGGGGAGCCCCGTTACCTCACGACTATTAATATCTGTTACATATGAGATTATTAGAGCCCCTTACCACATTCTGCAAAGGGGATAATTTTGAATTACATACACTACTTGTACGGCAACATGCACACAATGTAGCCAAGTGGCTCTGACTTAAAGAAAAAACTCACATTTTCACACAAACAAGGAAACCTGTGCAGGACTTATTATTGTACTCTGCAGTGGTGCGATGTGTGCAGGCCTTGGCCAAAAGGCCATTATTTGAGAATCAGGAACATGAAGGTATTTGTTTACAGGCTGCAGGTCATTATTGAATCAAATATGACAGGGCTGCAATCTTTGTAATTTTCCACTGGCAAGTTTTAGGGGGGGGGGCTGGGGTCGATCTAACGGTTAATGTGGATAGAATTGTGGAAGGAAATCAAGAGTGTAGTACCTCCTGGAACAGAGACGTTTTAAGGCATGGGCAAAGTGAGCTCTGGCCCAGGGCCCCAGTCTTTCCAGGACCCTCTGATAGATACAGCTCTGTTCTGCAGAGAGTCTTTCCCTGTTGACCTTGAATACTTCTTACACAGATTGTTTAAATACTGTTTCCTTTCAATTTATTTTTAATGTGAGTGTTGTGTGAGTGTCTATTACAGACATTTCGCAGAGAAATATTTCATTTATACTTCTTGCAACATCCATTAAAAAGATTCTTTTAGATCAAAAGAGGACCTCACATATGAGAAATGGGAGTGTCACAGAGATTATTTGCAGTACTATTGGTGAGCTGCAGCAGTGTTACAATATTGAAAACACACACCACTATCTCTGAATATTAGATGTAACAACTTTAGAATTTGGAGGAGTGTTCTTATGCACAGTCAGTGCCTTGGACAAAGAAGGCATGAAAGAGCTGAAATAGGATAATAAATTCAAATCTGCTCAGAACAGGGGCTCCCACAATATGTTTGGCCCAAGGCCCCAAAAATCCTTAAAATGGCTCCGTCTGGAAGTCTAGAACACGTTTATGAAGGAAAATACAAAAATATCAAAATATGCACTCAGAGACAGCGCTTTATCTCCTGAGATAATGAAATGCTGACCTACAGTGCATGCCTTTTAGGCATTTAGATCGCAAAGCAGTAATGGAAAAGACACACAAGACAGATTCTGAAGCTCAAGACAGTGGCAATCTAGAGTTTAAGCAGGTGCCGGCTTTCTCATGGGAAGGACTGAGAATACCTTGAAAAGATATGGATAACATACATTTCTCAGGCATGAGCTAGTCATTTAGAAATCCTCTTTTATATAGGTGCCAATAGGAAGAGAAGGCTACATTTGTCAGAAGGATTAGTTACTTACCTGTAATCCTAGTTCTCTTCCAGGGGTATCCTCATCAAAGTCATAAGCATTAGAATGGTCCCGCGCATGGGCGGGAATATTCTAATGCTTATGACTATTGATGAGGATCCCCTGGAAGAGAAGCATGAGTTACAGGGAAGGTGTAAGTACAGTAATGGCATACAAAATGGCTGTGAATAAACAACATGGTGTTTTCATTGAAAGCAATACACATCAGCAGAAATAATTAAAAAAGGCACAGACTATAACATTTTGCATAATTATAAACAGCAAATAAGCAAGCTACCACATACCTCACAGAGCTTGAAAATTAATAAGAAATAAAAAATGACTACAGAGCAAACATAGTATCATATCATATCATAATTGTGACTGTTCGGGTCATAGAACCAAGTGAGCACCCAACATATAATGTGTAATGTATCAACCGGAAAGTGAACTCTGTAACTACATTTATCAGTCACGTTGGAGGCACCAAATCTATGTACAGTTCTTTAAAAGTGATGTGGATTTTATTTAATACAACAAAGAAAAAAGAATTGGTGTTACAATTTAAATAAAAATGACTTCAGGTCACAAGGGAACGTCGGTTTCAGTTCTGGGCTTTCCTTTTGCGCACGGGGTACTCTGGGACTTGTAGTCCATTGAAGCCACTGGACTATAGTACAGGGACCCATGATTAGAAAACCTAAGTGCAGGACAGACAAGTTATGTCCTGAGTCGCCTCCAGTCCCACCCACACTCCTATGGCTGGATCTTCTAAAAATACTTCTTCCCTCTTTCCGTGCGTCTTCCGGATAACTACACAACATCAAAAGGTCAAGGACATGATTAAACCGTCCACAGGCACCCAGCATCCCACTCAGCCTTGCACCCACCCTCACTTCCTCCAAAAATGATGGCATGTCCCTAATCCAACAAACAGGCAGATAAAATAAAGGCTGCGTACACGCATTCCTTACAGATGTTACATTTTCGACATCATGTAAAAGGGATTTACTAGCCTGTCCACAGTGTCACTGTCATGCACTTCCCTGTTTTACAGTTCAGGAAGGATGCTTCACTGAAACCACAGAGCAACCAGAACGGGAGCCCCAGCGGCGGCCAGAAGTGGATTAGAATTTTTCAAAGCATAAAACAGGCAGGTGATGTCCGGTACAAAGTACCTGCATTTCTTTAGTTTGAGAGGGAGAGTACCAGCACTCCTGCAATACATTTAGGTCATCAATGAAAGGATACAGCTCCTCCAATCAAAACATGGCGAAACCAAAATGCTCCTCTGAACTGGACAAACACACGAATAAGCAGGACATATGTCCAATCAGAAGCAGGGAGCTGAAGTAGGCACGGGACAAACACAAAGCCCAGTCCATCTATATGTTAACGTTTTGGAAACAATATGTCTACAACAGACAGCTAAAGCTGTCTATAATGTGATCTAAAAACACGCATTGGCAAAGCCAATAGGTCTTGCCTATGCAAGAGCTATTGGCTTTGGCAATGTGTTTTAGCCAAGTTCTACACCAGTGTGGCTGCTGTTCAGTAGGGCTAAAAGTTAGTGGCGTAGAGGAGAGTGGCATGGAGTGTCGTAGAGTGGAATGGAAAAGAGTGAAGTAGAGTGTTGGAGAGTGGAGTAACATAGAGTGCCGTGTACTGGAGTGGCGTTGAGTGGAGTGGTATAGAGTTGACTGGTGTAGAGTGCATTGGCGTTGAGTGTTGTAGATTATAGTGGCATAGAGTGCAGTGGCGAAGAGTGCAGCGGCAGAGAATTCAGCAGCCTACAATGCAGGGTCATAGAATGCAGCGTTGAAGAATGCAGTGGCGTAGATTAGAGTGTTGCAGATTAGAGTATAGTGCCGTATAGTGCAGTAGTATAGAGTGGAGTGCTGCAGAGCGCAGAGGCACAGAGTAGAGTGATGTAGAGTGGCATATAGTGCAGTGGCGTAGAAGGCAGTTATGCAGAGCACAGTGTTGTAGAGTGCAGTGGCAAAGAGTGGCGCAGAGTGCATTGGCATAGAGTGGAGTGGTGTTGAATAGAGTGGCTTAGAGTGCAGTTGTGTGGAGTGCAGTGGTGCAGAATAGAGTGCAGTAGTGTAGAGTGCAGTGGCATAGAGGCGAGTGTTGCAGAGTAGAATGCAATAGCGTAGAATGGTGTACAGTGGTGTGGAGTGGTAAAAAGTAGAGTGGGCAGGTGTAGAGGGTATTGTGGTTGAGTGTTGCAGAGTATAGTGGCGTAGAGTACAGTGGCATATTGAAGTGGTGCATAGTAGAGTGCAAAGGCATTGAGTGCAGTGATATTGAGTGCAGTGATGTAGAGTACAGTGATGTAAAGTGCAGTGATGTAAAGTGCAGTGATGTAAAGTGCAGTGATAGAGTGCAGTGATAGAGTGCAGTAATAGAGTGCAGTGGCGTAGAGTGCATTGGCATAGAGTACAATGGTTTATAGTACAGCGGCATAGCGTGCAGGGGCGTAGAGTAGAGTGGTACATAGTAGAGTGCATTGGCGTAGAGTGTATTAGCATAGAGTACAGGGGTGTAAAATACAGTGTTGCAGAGTGGTGTAGAATGGAGTTGTGCAGAGTAGAGTGGAGAGGCCTACAGTAGAGTAGTGTAGAATGCAGTGGCGAGGAGTGCAGTGGTGTACAGTAACGTGCATTAGCATAGAGTGGTGTAGAGTCGAGAAGCATTGAGGGAATTGGCCTAGAGTGCAGCGGCATAGAGTGGAGAGGTGCAGAAAAGAGTAGAGTGCAGTGGCCTGGAGTGGTGACAAGTGGAGTGGTGTAAAGTGGAGTGGTGCAGAATAGAGTGCTATGGCGTTGAATAGTGCAGAGTAAAGTGGAGTGGCGTAGCGTGGAGTATGCATAATGCAGTAGCACACTGCCATTACAGAGAACACATTTTCAATTAAATGACCATTACATTTGAACAGGTATAACGTTTTACTAATAAAACTATACAGCACACAAACAATAGTGTATGGAAGTGGCATCAACTAGTGTATTGATTAGGTTTGACCTTATTAAAGTATTTGTTTCCAACACACTTTAGAATTAACAAAAAATTTGCTTTATTTGTGCTTTTGAAATTCTGGTATATTCTTAAAAACTTGCGCAGTTTAATTAAATGTCATGTGCTAGAAAAAACTCCCTTTCCTACCTCCAGTATCCAGCAAGATTGTCACATACATTCTCTAATTTTTAAGTCAGAGAAAGAAAAGTAAATGCCAAGCTCCCTCAAAGACTGAGCCTGTCTTTCAATGCACAGCAAATGTGACAAGATAAGAACAATATTTACAGGCCTGTTTACAAAAGGCAGCACTCATGCAAGAATACAAGGAGAAGGAGTGGGATAAGGTTTTACTAATTTGTGGGGGACAAACTCACGCTGAACAGCCTAAAACAAATAAAGCCAGCCAATAGAAAGCCAGAAAATGTGAATTACAAACCACAAAGCCAATGGTAAGCAACGGGTGGAATGGATTCCCAGGCAAGCTATTTGAATGTCCCCAATATGTCTTTAGCAAACTAGGTAGATGCGCTGTCTGGAAGGGTTCGACCAAACTACAGTCCAGGGACAAATGGAAATAAACAATTAAAAGGCCGAAGTGCCATAGCTGTGGTAAGATGGCATGTCACTTTAAGTTTGAACGGCCTGCTGGGTATTTTCACCTTCTATTTGTAATTGTTGAAACGTGTCCAGTTTGTAATGCAAAAGGACAAGTTTTGACAGTAGACTGCATTGAGAGGCTCTGAAATGGTAATTAGTCGTCTATTTAACAGGTATACAAATGCAATGAGTGAAGTGTTGGTCGCTATTTAGGACGAGGCCCACCTGTACCTCGAAGAGCATAGCAGCCTACAGCGTATGAAGCAACTAATAACTTGGTTCTGTCATTCTCCTGTGAATAACGTGTTATGATTACCCGAGTTAAAAGTACCCAGTGACAACTTCACCATTTCGCACACAAGTTTTTTAGGTCGAGGCTACCGTCGCACTGTGAAGCAGTGGGCGGAGCAGAAGATTTTATGACTTCTACAGTGGGGCTTTAACCCGCCTCTCTCTTCCATTGGCTAGCTTCATAAATGAAGGCTAGCCATTGGAAGAGATGTGTGTCACTCAGGGCTTTAGCAGATTCGTGGGCGTTTCTTGCTTTTTTTTAAGTCCCGCCCCTTTTTCATTGTCATTCGGAGGTGGGCGTTTACTTTTTTTTTTTTGCCGGCGCTTTTGTTTTGCCATTTCCCCCGACCGCCGCCGGAAGAAGGTTGTGCTGCCCCCCCCCCCCGCTTTCGTTGTGCTTGTTCTTTACTTTCTTGCGCTTTTGGTGTTGTTTCAGCATTTCGTGTTTTTGTTGTTGTTGTCTTCGGCGCAGGCCCGGACACTGTTTTGTCGTCCTGGGGTTGCCGCGTTCTTGTTGGCCGCTGTAGCTGTATCTTGCCAGGCTCCAAAATGGCCGTGCGTTAGTTCGGCTCCTCGAGCCCCAGAGGCTGCTGACATCGCCTCTCCCAGCCTGCTCCTCATTTCAGCCCCCACCACTGGAAATCGAAGCCGGGACCTCTTGAGGCATCTGCCGTCGCCTCTCCCTGCTTCCAGCTGCCTAGAACGCCCCCGCAGTACGCTGGTGTCACCAGAGCGTACCTGAAGAGTATGCCGCGTCCGCTGGGCACCTATCTTCACCTGCAGAGCCCCCACCGCTGGAAAAGACAGGCTGCGCACACCCAGAGGCTGCTGACATCGCCTCTCCCAGCCTACTCCTCATTTCAGCCCCCACCACTGTGAGGTTCCGTGACAATTGTAAGTGATGTTTTTCGACTCGTACGAATATGGTCGAGTCTGGTATCTACGAACCGCAAATGACGAGTTTAGTAAGTGTGCGCAGTTTCGCTGTGCTAACTTAAACAGTTCGTTTGCTACGTGGGTTTTTCATCTGTACCCACGGGTTCCATCTTAGATACGGCATCCATTTTGTCTCTTGCCCTCAAGTAGCCAGCGAACGGACGCTGTCCGCTTCGCGACCCTGGGACTCCCAAGATATTTGCGGAAGACACATGTCCTTTGTAAGTGTCTTTATGACGAGGGGGATGATACTGTAAGGCAGATGGCCCCGCTCGAGGCTCATCTTGCCGTGCTGGTTTATTGTCTTAGCCGTGCATCTCATTAGGCACGTCCCTTTGATGCCTGTAGCTCGTGTTTCCCGATACCTCCTCTTTTACACCCTTTCCAATCTCCCTACTGTTTCCATCTTCCTCTACACCTGTCCCTGTTCCTATTTCGATCTGTTTTACTGCTGATTGGAATGTACTAATGGTGGGAAGATGGGTTTTTACAGTTGGGAACCGCCAAATGTTTCCGCACTTATGTTCCGGACCTTATGAGTATTAAAGTGACCAAAGCGACCCCTCTCGGGGATAATTGTGGGAACCGGGTTGTAAACCTTTGTCTGCTATGCAAACCTATGGGAAAATCGTGTATAAAAGGAGCGATCCACAGAACCAATTTGAAGCAGTCTCCCCAAGTTGCACGTGTTGTACTTGTCGTGACTTCTGTGTTCCCTGCAGTAAATAAACCTTGAATCTTTGACGCCGAAGGAAGTGTCCCGTGTCTCTGTCATTCGTACGCCGGAGCAGGTTACCCACGAAGGTTTCAGGTGTTGTCCCCTGGCACCGCTGGGTCTTAAAGAACCCAGTCCTTCGGTTGGCGCCCAACGTGGGGCTGCATCAGTGGTACCGGTCTAAGCCCGACGATCGTGAGGAACTTCGTGTGAAATCTCCGAGGGAAGGTGCACTCCGCTTCATCGATCCTGTTGTCGAAATAAGTGGCCCGAAGACTTTTCCCGCGAAGATTCCCGCCTCCTGACGGCTGCGACGGACTGCTGCCCTGACTGTAGACCTGTTTTGGCGCCTGGCGTAGACCTTAGTAGAGCGAGACGATTGACGGGCCTTCCTGGTGACGTCATCGATCTTTGAGTTAAGTATTTGTGGGTCGCCCCCAGAGTTCTTGGTTGTGGTTGCTTAGTTGTTGCATGGTTCCATTGCATTTGTGGTTCTTGGTACTTTGTTGTGTTGTTTGACGACTGCAGCCGCCAAAAACCGAGGGTTTTTGCTCTTTGCTGGGACTTGGTAAATCCCGTAACCCTTGAAGTTTGTGAAACTCGGCTAGTGTGCAAGATGCCTAGTCGCAGTACTTTGTTTAGTTGTTTCAGACCTTGTGGTGCGGATTCCCGACTGGAGGACTCGTGTCCGATACCTCCGGTTGGAACTCCGACTTATGAACTGTACAGTAAACATGGGCTAGGCCCGATTACTTTTAATGATTATTGGATTCACTATACTAAGAAGGACGGTGTCCTTAGTTGGCCACCTCACGGTAGCTTTGAGACCCCGATCCTAGATAACTTAGAGGCTAAATTGTTCGAGAAAAAGTCAAGGCCGGCCATGTTTGATGCCTTTCGGTTGTGGCGTAAAGAAGCCCGACAGAAAGAAATCAGACAGACTAAACGTAATCAGAGAGATAGTGTTGCTACCATTGTAAAGAAAGCAGAGCAGTTTCAGCATGATAAGGAGGTTAAGGAAAAGGAAGTGTTTGATAGATTACAGCGTATGACTTTAGATAAATGCTATCCTACTTTGCCTACGGAGTCGGAAAAGAAGGAAGAGGCAGTTGAGGATCCCTTAATGTCCTATCTTATGAAGTCGCCACCTCCGTATGTACAGGGTACCACAGCCCCTGTGGTTCCTCCTGTACCTATTCTTCCGCCTATTCTTCCTTTGCCTGTTCCTCAACCTGCACCCGTTCTTCCGACTGTTCCTGCTCCTTTGACTGTTGCTATCCCTACTGCTCCTCCGCTTCCACATACTCCTGCTCCCGCTACTGCTCCTGCTCTGTTAACTCCTGTTGTTGCTTCTGTCTCTACTCCTTCGCTTGTTAGTCCTGTGTCCTATACTTCTCCCTCTACTCGTAGTCGTAATTCTCCTCTTGCGGCTAGTTTCTTTCATTCGCTCGGACCTGTTCTTGGGTCCGCTGGTTCAGATGGTCCTCAGAGACGTAGTCAGCTTCCTGGTAACAGGGAACGCGCTTCGCTATATAATATGGCGATGGGTTGGATGACGCATCCCCTTAGAAATCCACCACGTATTGTACTCGACACGTTTTGTCAATTCAATATACCAACCCAAAGATTCGTGTTTGAAGAGATGTGCAAGGTTCTTCGTGATCAGATATCGGCCGACGCACCTGACGAGGTGCTGACCGCTTTGTCTGATCTACAGCTTCAGTTCTCGACTGGACTGATAGTGGATTCTAACGTTCGACGTGCTGTTGAACGATTGTTATCTTTTCGTCCCACTCCTATACCTCAAGCCTTGTTTGTTGAGGATGTTGAAAGACAGCCAGATGAGTCTGGTCAGTTCCCCATGCGAGAAGTTCCACCAGTGTGGATGCCAGGCGACGCTAATGCTCAACCTCCGATCTTGCCACATTTCCAGAGAGTATGGATACATCTCCCATGGAAACGCTCAGAAGTGTTAAAGGTAAAGCAATCTTTGCCTGACCCTCGCAAAAATCCTGCAGGGTACTATAAGGAATTATCGCAGCTCGTAGACGCTACGGTAATGAATCTTGCTGATATTGACATGCTGTTTGGCAATGTTGTACCGCAACCGGTATGGGCTAAGATTCGTCAGGAGAATCATCCCAATGAATTAGGTGGCGATTGGGCTGCTCTTATTGCGGGCGATACGCGACAAGTTGGTGGGGCTAAGCCTGAACAACTCATTACTGCTCTCCCTCAAAGAATAATTACGTTAATGAAAACTCTTATGCCAGCTATGAGAGTGAATTGGGATAAATTGTCAGCTTGTAAACAGAAGAAGGACGAGAGTGTCTCCGACTTCTTTACGAGGTTCGAGGAAGCATTCATCGATCATAGTGGTCAGGATATGAGCACTGAGGGTGGACAACGGTTATTTGTGGACAAATTCGTTTCGAATTTATTGCCCGATTTGAGCAATAAATTAAAGAATTCAGAAAGTGCGTGGGCCGTCTCTACCTCAGCTCAAATATTGGCTACGGCACAATATTATGAGAATAGAGAGAAAGAAGAGAACGACCGTGCTGATAAAAAGACGAAAGAACTTAAAACTAAAGTGTTGTTGCAGCAGGCCTATCCTCCACGTTCGAATCAGAATGCTTCGCAACAAAATAGATCGCAGCCGCAATCGAACCGATCACAATCTCGTAATGACTCCTCTTCCCAAAGATCCTCGTTAGGGTACAATCAATGTGCCTATTGTAGACAGGAGGGTCATATCAAATTCAATTGTCCTGTTCTACACGAACGTAATAGTGGTAATTCATCTAGAGGAGGTCGTGGTGGTTCACAGCAGGCACCACGTGGTAGAGGTCGTGGTGCTCAGAATGATCGCTCAGATAACTCATCAAATTCCGATAATTGTTTTGATCAACGTGGATCGTCGCAAGGACGATCTGCGCAGTACAATGTAGACGATTATTACGTCGATCAGGGAACTGACGACAGTAATTACTAGGACAGCCGAAGACAAGGAGAGGGAGTAGTATCAGTTCCGGTTGATCAGAGAGGGCCTTACGTCGCAGTTGCTACATCGGGCGTCGTTGAGCCTTTTCTGTTGGACACTGGTGCAGCGAAAAGTTCCATAAAGCATTCGAAACTCCCTGGCGCACCTTTGTCTGGCTTAACAAATGTTTCCGTTGGATTCTCTGGCGCCCCCGTTAGCAATCCAGTTTCGCGCCCTTTGCCCCTTACAATTGGGCCTCGTGAGCTAGAAGCTCCGTTGATTTTGACCACGGGTTGTGGTGAAAATCTTTTGGGTCTGGATTTGCTTAAACGTTTGTATGCAACTTTGTATTGTTCTCCTGCGGGTGTAAAGCTTACGTTGGGAGAGAGGGTTGTCTCTCCTATGTACTTGTCTCTCGATAAGCTTCCACCGGAATTGAGTTCTCTTCCTACATCTTTGTGGGCAACAGGTCCCAATGATGTGGGCCTGCTTGACATCTCCCCTTATGTTGTTCAGTTGAAATCTAATGTGCGATTGCCACGTATTCCTCAGTATTGTATCTCTCTTGATGGTGAACGAGCATTGTTAGCGATCATCTATGATTTGATCAAGAAAGACGTTATTGAGGAAACACGGGGAAACGTGTGCAACAGCCCTGTACTGCCCATTCTAAAACGTACTGATCCTTCGAAACCACCTGTTTATCGTTTTGTTATCGATTTACGGGAGGTGAATAAAATTGTGATTCCTCAGTTCCCCGTTGTGCCTGACATCACGGCATTACTGACTCTGATTCCAGCTTCTGCATCGTGGTTTTCGGTGATTGATTTGAAGAATGCGTTCTTCAGCATTCCCATTGCAGAAGAGAGCAGAGACCTTTTCGGTTTCTCTCTTGGTGGACGCAGCTTCCGGTTTAAACGCGCTCCTCAGGGCTACTGTGAGAGTCCATCGATTTACAGTCAAGCCTTGAAGGGTCAACTGGATGCGTTTAGGTTGCCAGCTGGTGCGGCCTTAATCCAATACGTCGATGACCTATTGGTAGCTGCAGACACTCAGGACATTTGCAAAATTGCTACGGTGTCGTTGCTGCAACATCTCTGCGAGTTAAATCACAAGGTGTCCCCTTCTAAACTCCAATATTGTTGTCAAGAAGTAACCTATCTAGGTCACTTATTGTCAAAGGAGGGAAGGCGGTTGACCCCAGAGAGAATTGCAGCAATTGCACGAATGGCTGTGCCAACAACCCAAAGAGATGTGCGTGCCTTTCTAGGTATCACGTCGTACTGCAGGCAATGGATTCCAAATTTTTCATTGCTAGCGAAACCATTGGTAGCTCTTACGTGCAAGGATGTTTCGACTCCTTTACCATGGACGGAAGAATGTCAGAAAAGTTTTTCTGAATTACGTGAACCATTGTGTTCGGCTCCTGTGTTAGGTACTCCTGACTATAGCAAGCTGTTTACATTATATGTTCACGAGAGGGAAGGTTGTGCGTTGAGTGTCTTAACGCAACCTTTTGGTGGTAAGCAACGTCCATGTGCATATTTTTCCTCGACCTTGGACCCGGTAGCTAGAGCATTGCCGAGTTGCTTGAGAGCAACAGCGGCAGCTGCGGTCTCCATCCGACAATCAGCAGGATTGGTCATGGATAATATGCTTACGGTGATGGTTCCGCATGCAGTCGACACTCTTTTGAATCGTACGAAAACTCAGCATTTGACGAGTGCGAGATTGTCTGGGTACGAGTTGACGTTGCTGGCAAGCCACATTCAGATAAAACGTTGTAATGTCCTGAATCCGGCGACTTTGTTACCAATTAGCTCAGAGTCAGATGAAATAACAGAACACGATTGTTATTTGAGGACAGAGGAGGAAACAAAAGGTCGAGTGGACCTTAAAAACACTCCTTTGGAAGACCCAGATGGAACGCTGTATGTGGATGGTTCATGTTTTAAATTACCGAATGGCGATGTGACTACTGCATATGCTGTTGTAACGTTGAATACTGTTGTTGAGACTGCACGACTAAATCAGAATTCTGCCCAAGCTGCAGAGCTGATCGCTCTTACTAGAGCGTGTGTGTTAGCGAAAGGGAAACGTGTGAATGTGTTTACCGACAGCCAATATGCCTTTGGCGTCGCACATAGTTTTGGACGGTTGTGGAGAGAGAGAGGTTTTCTAACATCGCATGGTACGAAGATTCAGCATGGCCAGCTTGTGAATGATCTTTTGGATGCACTTACGTTGCCTAAGCAAGTGGCGATTGTTAAATGTAGTGCGCATCGTAAGGTGACGGATGATGTTGGTCGTGGTAATGCGTTTGCGGATGAGACTGCTAAGGAGACTGCCCGGAACCTTAGCACTCGAATGTATGTGACGAGTTCGGTTAGGTGGCCTACAGAATCGAGTATGTGTGAGGACACTATCGAGAGTGTGAAGGCAATTCAGAATGAGGCCACCGAGACTGAAAAGATGAAGTGGAAAGAAAGTACGGGAAAGTTGGATACGACGGTTGTTGGATTGACTTATCGGATCAGAAAAGATGGATGTTGCCTGATGCGTATGTGCTGGCTGTTGTGACTATGGCGCATGGGTTAGCACATATTAGCGCAAAAGGTATTTGCAAGTTGCTGTCTCCTGTGTGGAAGAATGATGGTATTACGAAATGTGCTGAACGATTGGTTAAGAATTGTATGGTATGTATATTGTACAATCCTGGTAAGGGAACCCCAACTCCTCCTGGTAGTTTTGCTCTCCCTTCATGTCCCTTTGAGGTGATCCAATTAGACTTCATCCACGTTTTAGTTGTGGTTTGCGCGTTCTCCCGATGGATTGAAGCCTACCCTCTTAAGGACAACACTGCTTTGTCAACTGCGAAAATCCTACTGAAGGAATACTTTCCTCGGTACGGAATGCCTAGAGTTGTGTGGTCGGATAACGGAAGTGAGTTTGTGGGGAGTGTGATGAAGAGTGTGTGTAAGGGCCTTGGAATTAATCAGAAATTCCATAGTGCCAATCATCCCCAGTCAGCTGGTTTGGTTGAAGGGTACAATGGCACCCTTAAACTAAAGCTAGCGAAGATTCAGGCTACGACTGGTCTCTCGTGGCCCGACGCTTTACCCTTAGCATTATTGTCAACAAGGGCAACTGTACACTCCCGAGTAGGGCTCAGTCCCTATGAAATAGTGTTCGGCCGTCCTGCCAATGTTTGGGGGGTCCCTAGGCCGGGTGTGTTCTGTGATCTTGAGTATCCAATGTTGATCGATTATCTTCATGACTTGACTGCTAAACTGAGGTTAATTCACCAACAGGTTCATGAAGCATTGCCGACGCAGACGGAGGGTCCAGGCCACCAGCTCCAGCCCGGCGACTGGGTGGTGACGCGGAATTTTTCGCGCAAGAAAAACTTGGAGCCGAGGTTCACTGGACCCTACCAGGTCCTCCTTGCCACGAGAACTGCAGTTCGTCTAGAGGGTCGGAAAAACTGGGTGCATGCCACCCATACCAAAAAAGTCCCTATTCCGTTGCCAGCAGACTCGTGGGTGAGGAGAGGCATTGCATCAACTGAAACCGAAGGATTGCCGGCGTTTGTACCTTTCAGCGACGCACAACCTGTCGGAGAACCCTCAGTGCAGCAGAAAGACACTGTTGAACATTTGTCATCAAAAGACTCAAGACCAGAACATTCGACTGATCAACAGAACGCTGTCTCTTCAACGGATCCTTTGTTTGACGAACAGACACGTCCTGGGAAAACCCGATACTTTTTGCGATCCAGCACTAAAGACTAATAAAAGATCCTGTTCTGTCCCTTGACAATTGCATTATCCCGTTTTCCACGATCAGTTTGAACACTCATATCACTGTAATTATTTTTGTATATGTACATTGAGTTTCGTTCCTCATATTTTTGCTTCCACAGCTGAGAGACACTTTTTGCATACACATAATTGTGAATAAAGGCCGTAGGGCCGCGCGTGTACTTCCTTCTGGTTAGTAGGTCTTGACACTAGGTTAAAGACCGTCGGTTCCTGGGAACTCCTAGGGATTGACTACTGCTACACAGAACGAAGTGCGTCAAGAAACGTTGCGGACGGTCGTAGGGGATGGCATTTTCGAAGCTGATGGACTTGGAAGGAGCTCAGGCGCAAAGGTTCAAGTTGCAACAACTTAGTCGTACCAAATGTTTTATGTTCCAAATATTCGTATTGCTTTTGACTGTTTCTGCATTATTGGCGGGTGGGGTGTATTACACGATGTCTTACTTCTTACCTTCTGCTATACCTACTCCTACCCCTAGCCCTAAACTCACTTCCACTGCTTCTCCTCATTCTTTTCATATCTTACCCGAACACGAGCAGGCTAGACGTGCAGAATTCCGCAACAATTCCTTTATTCAGCTCCTTCATCAGCATCAGTTAGTGGTTAACACTACTAATTGTTGGGTGTGTGGGTTGATGCCACACACTACGGATAAGGGAATTCCATATCTGGTGTTACCGTATAGTTCCCAAGGGTCTGCTCGAGCATTCCAAACAATGTTTCGAAGCGCACTAGGTTTCCACCCCATTCGAGAACCACGTTCCCCCTACTCTGGTCCTACCTCGTATCAAAAACCTTTGTCTATAGCGATTGAAGACTTAGATAGCGATATCTATGATCCTTCGCTTATTCCAGAAGAAGAGGTACAAGCCTACAGGGTCCTGAGTAGAGGCGAGTATAGTGTGTTCACTAGTGAAAAACAGCTTAAAAGCTCGCCTCCGATATGGGTCGTACCCCACATTGGTCATTTTTGTCTAATAGGTCGTGGCCGAAGATCGAAAGCCCGACTTGGAGAGAGTGCTTGCACTGAAAATTACATTCTGCCAATGGTCTCGTCCCCCGTGTTTCTGGCTGCCAAGGGTACATACTTTATCTGTCATGATCGTGCGTATGCATGGTTGCCCTCTGACTTCATGGGCTCATGTTTTATCGCAAACTTGTTGCCTCCGACGTTCACTGTAGATGCAGATTATCACAAGACTAGAGATGTGAGAGGCGTAATTAGCGAAGAGGATACTGCCGGTCAAGAGGCAGGAGACTTTTTCAAGGGTTTCCTCCCGTTTTGGGGACCTATGGTTGATAGTAGGAACCTAAGACAGTTGACTCGAGTGGTAGAATCGACAGCTAATATTACTGCCAGTGCCCTTGGTAATATCACCACTGAACTTCAGGCGGATAGACTTATGACGTTACAAAACCGTATGGTTTTAGACGTGATCTTAGCAGATCGAGGTGGGGTATGTAAGGTGATCCATTCGAGCTGCTGTATTTTCATTCCTGATAACGCTCCGACTGTCTATCAAGCCATCTCGAAGTTGCATAAGATCTCCGAATCCATACACGTGGATGTAGGGGATTGGACGCTACTTGGGTGGTTTTGGGGCCTGATGTCGACTTGGGGTTGGAAGATTCTGATGATCATCGGAGTCGTTGTGGCGTTCCTGTTCACGTGTTGCCTTTGTGTGCAGTGCGGTCCTGCCTTATGTGGCCTCTGCGCTACAACGTGTATGAGACAGGCGCCTGTTACCAATGGAACTCGGTTGGACAGAGCTATGCTACAGCAACATCTAGATGGTCTGATGAATATCGAGTATGATTCCGACTAGTGCTTGCCTACATGAGGGCAAAAGGAGCGTCTGAGGTTCCGTGACAATTGTAAGTGATGTTTTTCGACTCGTACGAATATGGTCGAGTCTGGTATCTACGAACCGCAAATGACGAGTTTAGTAAGTGTGCGCAGTTTCGCTGTGCTAACTTAAACAGTTCGTTTGCTACGTGGGTTTTTCATCTGTACCCACGGGTTCCATCTTAGATACGGCATCCATTTTGTCTCTTGCCCTCAAGTAGCCAGCGAACGGACGCTGTCCGCTTCGCGACCCTGGGACTCCCAAGATATTTGCGGAAGACACATGTCCTTTGTAAGTGTCTTTATGACGAGGGGGATGATACTGTAAGGCAGATGCTCGAGCTCGAGGCTCATCTTGCCGTGCTGGTTTATTGTCTTAGCCGTGCATCTCATTAGGCACGTCCCTTTGATGCCTGTAGCTCGTGTTTCCCGATACCTCCTCTTATACACCCTTTCCAATCTCCCTACTGTTTCCATCTTCCTCTACACCTGTCCCTGTTCCTATTTCGATCTGTTTTACTGCTGATTGGAATGTACTAATGGTGGGAAGATGGGTTTTTACAGTTGGGAACCGCCAAATGTTTCCGCACTTATGTTCCGGACCTTATGAGTATTAAAGTGACCAAAGCGACCCCTCTCGGGGATAATTGTGGGAACCGGGTTGTAAACCTTTGTCTGCTATGCAAACCTATGGGAAAATCGTGTATAAAAGGAGCGATCCACAGAACCAATTTGAAGCAGTCTCCCCAAGTTGCACGTGTTGTACTTGTCGTGACTTCTGTGTTCCCTGCAGTAAATAAACCTTGAATCTTTGACGCCGAAGGAAGTGTCCCGTGTCTCTGTCATTCGTACGCCGGAGCAGGTTACCCATGAAGGTTTCAGGTGTTGTCCCCTGGCACCGCTGGGTCTTAAAGAACCCAGTCCTTCAACTGGAAATCGAAGCCGGGACCTCTCAATGTTTCTTGCGCTTCTTTTGCACTTCAACCCGAATGTCTCCAAGCTCTGCAAATGTTGGTGGTCGTGCGAAAGTTGCTGTATTGACAACACTGGAAGCGAAGCTATTCGCAACAATGCAGGCGTCTGTAACCTGGCCCTGGTCGTCATTAAGCCACAAAAACAGAGAGAACTTGCTCATGGGGTTAAAGAGGTCGTTAGTTTAGTGATCGTGATCTTATAAACCACTGATCCACCCAGTCCCTGACAGAAGGACAAGCAGCTAAAATCAAGAGTCCGTGTTTTTTGTTGAACAAAATCTCTTACAATCCACCTTCATTTACACAGACGTAAAGGGCTTTGGGTGGGCAGGTACTAACGAGTACTAAGTACCTGCACACCTTTATTTTAACTGTGGGAGTTCCTGCACGTCTCAGTAGTAGGCTCTATACTTCGAATGGGAAACTACCGGCACTTCTCATTAGGAAACAGGTACTCGGGTATAGTGAATACTTTCACTTATATGTTTCCATTTCATGCACGAAAACAGACGGTGGCGGGGTGAGGGAGTAATTGGACGGAAGGGTAAAGATTGAGCGTGACGTGCTTGGAATGACTACAGCGCCAAGCTTCATGCGAGGGCATCATCATCTGGTTTAATTGAAACATTCAGAGCTGTCACTTTGCTTAGCTGCTGCATGGAAGGTGGTGAGACATAAGTAAACGGGCCTTTTTGATAGGTTCCCATGCTGAGTTTTTCTCCACTAAAGTAAACATGCATCCAGGCAGGGTCGGGTTGGTAACGTGGGGCACTCGGGCAATGGCCGAGGGGCCGGTACCCGAATTCCAGCTGTGGGCTGCCTTTTTGGGCAGCCTGGGCGCAGAGTTGGGCGGTTTCTGTGTTGTTCAGATGCCGCCAGCCGCCCAGTGGGTGCCTGAGTGGCTTTTCTGGAGGCAGGTCGGCGTGAATTACCTTCCTGTTATCAAGGGGCAGTGGTGTCACTCCCTTTCCCTTTCTCTTGCCCTGCCGGTCCATTAATATATGTATACTGAGCGGGGGCCTGCAAAAGGGGCCTTACTTGTTTTAAGGTGTGTTTCAAACAGTGTGAACTAATCGTGCATTTTTTTAAACCTTTTTTTTTTATCATAAAATTTCGCCGAAGCATTGTTTTGCGGATAGGCAATATTCAAATGTGGGTCACTTTTTTTTTAGCGTTCCAGGGTTGATTTTTACTCCCAATCCAACAGTGCATCCAGGTAAACAGTTGGCTTCCTTTTTTTAAAAGTGTGTACAAAACCGTAAAAAACGTTTACCTCATGGTAATATTTCATGCACTGCAGGGAGGTACTGGTCCGAGGCAGTCAAATCTCCATCACATCCACTTATCCCCTTCAATTTTCCAATGTCACCCCTGCTGTCTAATCCCCATCAAGCCTGCTAGTTTCAAGGTTTTCTAATCTCTTTCGTGCCTGCTTCTTTCTGAAGTGTTTGTCGGTGCAAGCAGAGGTGAGTGTGCTCTGCTAGTCTAAATTGTATAGACTTAATCCGAGCAGCTACCTTCCTGCCTTTTAGTCTGCGTTGCACCGGTTGCTCTCTGCACTCGCATAGAGACACAGGACACGCAGCAGAACACCCTAAACCGAGTCTTTTCAGAGCTTAATTTGAGCCGGTGGTTTCTGGTGCTGGGCACAAGCTCTTAATTGTCAACACCAGCGCTTATGCCAGTCTGCTACATGGTGGCTGTGTATTAAAACAACAATTGTTAATAAATTAACTAAAAATTAAAAATGACTAGTACCTGTCGCCTAAGCCATTCTTATAGCTTTGGGGGCCTAGAATAGATTTAACTGTCACACCTGCAGGAGTTCGATTGGTCTTAGTTGTGTTGGGACTGTCATTGGCAGCGCTGGCAGGGGCCTCCTGACGAGCGCCTGGTGCTTATTTATTTGAATACGTTCAGTTATGCTGTACACCTAGGAAAACACGGTGCTCCCAACAGCATGTGCCACCATGCTGCTTCACGCTGAGACGTGTCCCACGCAGCGCAGACCTGCAACCGAACTGCGAATACTAGGATTACACCATTTCATATTGCCTACAACCATTAGATATACTAATACAATTCATATTTGTGCGGCCACTCCTCTTCGACGCTGACACTGCACAGCATTAGTTCAGCGAATAAGACCCAGCCACCCGGCCTAGAAACAGACGGAACACCACCCCCAGAAGACTCCAACCAAACCTGCGATAAAGGCAGTGCTACAAGGCGAAGTATGGCAGGCTGTACCTAACTTAACACCAGTTGCACGCCGGAGAAGTGTGGCTCAATGATTAGAGCGGCAGACCCTGATGCAGAGGTCTAGCCCGGGGACCAGGGTTCAATTCCCCGCCTCGGCGGGTCTTGGGCTCAAAATTCCACGGACCTGATAATTCTCACCTCAGTGCCTATTCCAATCATGGAGTCCCACTCTGCAACTCTGGGCAATAGCTTAATCTCCACACCGGCCCCCACAACACTAAGGATGCCTGGCCTCCACCTTGGGGATGCCCAGGAGTGGACACCTCACAGGGAAAGCCAGGATGGGTTACACAGCGGTATTCGTACAAGCGCCTTGAGACCCTTGCGGGTGAGTAGTGCGCTATACAAGTATCAATTTATATTTACATTTTACACCTTGCACTCATGCTCACTCTGTGCCACCCCTAATTTGTTTTTTATTTTAATTGATTTTACTTAGAGCCAACATCTAGATCAGAAAAGTTTCACAAAGCAGCGCTAATGATGCATAGAGCCGTAGGTAGGGTCTAACAGTAGTTTACCTGTGAGCCTCCGGCCCGTTTCGATTTACATTTCTTCCCCTCCTTTCCCCCCTCACACCTCCCTTTTCTTTTCCGAGTCCGCCTCATATATATTATAGTTTTTGGTTAGACATACCCATCTCTCCTCTCCCTTTCATTTGGTGTCCATCCTATGCTCTTCGTAATTCTTCCTAATTGCACAGCCTCTCTCCTTCATGGCCTCTTCAGAGTACTTCCTCTCTGTTTCCCTAAATGCCAGATTTCCTCTCTGATCTATCCTCTTCGTTTCCCTTCATTGCTGTACTTCTCTTATTTGTTTCTCGTGTGTATTGTTGAGCTCTCTTCTTTAGTTTTTCTATCTGTATGAATTTCGCTATACTTCTTTCTCTTTTTTGTGTGTCTCTATACACTCCACCGTCTCGTCGCCCTCCCTTTCCTTTTGCTGTGCCCCTCCACCCCTCTCCATTGTCTTTGTTCATCTATCCTGATGTGTGCAATCCCACATTTGACACTTTTCTTTTTCTTTAAAGCTTATCCATGGGAACCTCTGGGTTGTATAGTGAGCTCAGTAGTGTCAACGATGGAACTGACTGTTCCAGTTCATGGCCCTGGATTCTGGACTGCAATAGTGAACTAAGACTCCCATAGCTTAAGTGACTATCCCTATAGTAAGCGAGTCAGAATTCACTCTTGTGAGTGGATTTGAATATTGGCATCAAATACATTGAACCACAAGGGGCATTGTCGTGAAATCTTTACAATGCGAATGAATAATAAACCATTACAATGGTGTAATATTCACTATTCTAGCTCTTATGATTCCCGATATCACCAAAACACTATCTCCATAGCATAATGAAAATACATTGACATTACCACCTTTCAATTGAAAGTGGGTTTTATTAATCTGTGGGCCAAGCTGCACAATGCGTCTGAATCACTCTGGTCTATTATGCCTGCAAAGTTCTTAGACTATAAATCTTACGGCATGATCTCTGCAATGGTTTACTGCGTAGAGTCAATCAGCAGGTTCCACAGTGAAGAGTTTGAGTGACTGGAGGTTGCAGAAATTCTATAGCCAGGGCAGCACTGGCCTTCCAAAAATCCTTAGAATTTTGCAGTGAGTTATGAAGCAGCAGGAAAGACCTCGGTTGCAGAGGTGCGATCAGGGAACTAAACCTCGAGTAACTATTTTAACAAGCATTTGCAATGCAATAGGTCTCGCATTAATTAAGTTTGAGCTATTGGCATTGCTAAATATCGCAACACAAATTGCAACAAAAGTCTATAAATTGTAGGCCAAAAAAATATGCATTTATTTTTGTAGCAATTGTGGCATGCTGGGCTTTAGATGAATATGTTTAAAAGTAAAGTGGAGTACTTTGCACTTTATTGATTTTTGGTATACTTTCATTTTTTTCATTTTTTCCTATCACTTCTGTAAATACTAGCACCGTTTGGATATTGTTTCCATTATCACGTTTGAAAACTAGGCTAAGATGGCGCTTAACGCCAGGTCCGATAGTCCGTTTTTAGTTTTTACCCGGAATAGTTAGCGTGCTTCACAGACGAGGGTTAGAGGAGGCGTCTTTTCGAACGCATGGCGGCGATTCTCAGTCCAGGTTGGAGATAGCGAGGTAAGCAGTAACACGCGTGGGACCTTGGGTGGGACACGAACCTTCGGGTTAATGTGGCATTAAAACGGTATGCGCATTTATTGCAGAGTTAGAACATAAGAAGGAGGACCAATAGACACTTTGGGGAACAAGAGCGACTGGAAGAGGTAGGCGACGTCTGGTTTTAGCTTCATGCAGTTGTGCACAGTTTCGTTTAGTTTTGTTGAGTATGACATGGTCTGGAGTGTCTTTTACCTCATTAGTTACCCTAGTGTTTTATTATTCAGGAACATCGTATGAAACGCTATGCAGTAGTTCAGGACATTCAGACAGGTACAGTCCAGGGCACATTTTTGGATTGGTGTGCAGTGTCACTCGTGGTGACTTTTAATCATAAAGCACAGTGGTGGAGGTAACGCTTAGTTGGCACTTGTTCTGACAAACTTGCAAACAATGAAAATTGTTTTTTGGTGGAATGTAGGGTTCCTACATTGACGGTTCTGATTACCATTGTTGTATTTGTTTAGAGCATCCCCTGATGAAGGTATTGCTATACCGAAATGCATTGGGAGCTACTGACAAGATGTATGTACATGAAGTAATGTACCAAGATTGAAGCATCAATTACAAGACAAGAAAACTTCAATTAAACAAAAGATGTTTTGCATCCAACTGGCTGCATGTTATTGTTTGACATACTAAAAAACTGTTTGATTTAAAATTTGTTTTGAAATTATTGTTACAATTGTTGAAACTACCGATAAGTGTGGTTGACAAAATACCCTACGGGGATATGTGTATAGTGCATCGTTTACAAGCAGTTCTCTGTTTGAATTAAAAGTAAAGTGTGCCATACTGTGATTGCTACAATAGTTAATTGTGGATGCGTTAACAATTGACGTGTGCCTGTAGAAATTGTGCACTGACGGCTGGTGGTGTGTGTGCCTGGTGGAAGTATGCACTGCCGGCTGGTGGTATGTGTGCTTGGTCGAAGCGTGCACTGACGGCTGGTGGTGTGTGTGTACCTGGTGAAAGCGTGCACTGACGACTGGTGGTGTGTGCCTGGTGAAAGCCTGCGCTGACGGCTGGTGGTGTGTGCCTGGTGGAAGCACGCTCTGACTGTTGGTGGTGTTTGTGCCCGGTGAAAGCGTGCACTGACGGCTGGTGGTGTTTGTGCCCGGTGAAAGCGTGCACTGACGACTGATGGTGTCTGGTGAAAGTGTGCACTGACGGTGTGGTTGTGTGTGTGTGGTTGAATGTGTGGACCTAAAAAACTATGATCCATCCTTCCACAGCACCACTGTGCCATCCTTTCACAGCACCACTGCGCCATCCTTCCACAGCACCACCATGCCATCCTTCCACAGTCCCACCGTGCCATCCTTCCACAGCACCACCGCGCCATCCTTCCACAGCACCACCGCGCCATCCTTCCACAGCACCACCGCGCCATCCTACCACAGCACCACTGCGCCATCCTACCACAGCACCACTGCGCCATCCGCACCATCCTTCCACAGCACCACCGTGCCAACCTTCCACAGCACCATTGCGCCATCCTTCCACAGCACCACCGCGCCATCCTTCCATAGCACCACCGCGGCATCCTTCCACAGCACCACAGCGCCATCCTACCACAGCACCACTGCGCCCTCCTTCTACAGCACCACTTCCCCATGATTCCACAGCACCACTCCCCCATGATTCCACAGCACCACCACTTCATTCTTCCATAGCACCACCACTCCATCCTTCCCAGCACCACCTCTCCATCCTTCCCCAGCACCACTGCGCCATCCTTCCACAGCACTACTAAGCCATTCTTCCACAGTACTACTGCTCCATCCTTCCACAGCACCACTGCGCCATCCTTCCACAGCACCACTGCGCCATCCTTCCACAGCACCACCGCGCCATCCTTCCACAGCACCACCGTGCCATCCTTCCACAGCACCACCGCGCCATCCTACCACAGTCTGTGTGTGTGTGTGTGCGTGGCTCTGTCTGTGTGTGTGCGTGTCTCTGTCTGTGTGTGTGCGTGTCTCTGTCTGTGTGTGTGCATGGCTCTGTGTGTGTGCGCGTCTCTGTGTGTGTGCGCGGCTCTGTGTGTGTGTGCGCGGCTCTGTCTGTGTGTGTGCGCGGCTCTGTCTGTGTGTGTGCACGGCTCTGTCTGTGTGTGTGCACGGCTCTGTCTGTGTGTGTGCGCGCAGCTCTGTCTGTGTGTGTGCGCGCGGCTCTATCTGTGTATGTGCATGGCTCTGTCTGTGTGTGTGGCTCTGTCTGTGTGTGTGTGCGTGGCTCTGTCTGTGTGTGTGTGCGGCTCTGTCTGTGTGTGTGTGTGCGCGACTCTGTGTGTGTGTGCGTGGCTCTGTCTGTGTGTGTGTGCGCGGCTCTGTCTGTGTGTGCGCGGCTCTGTCT
Organism: Lissotriton vulgaris; assembly: GCF_964263255.1. Lineage (NCBI taxonomy): Eukaryota > Metazoa > Chordata > Amphibia > Caudata > Salamandridae > Lissotriton > Lissotriton vulgaris. The sequence goes on along the minus strand of NC_141689.1, from coordinate 2,100,245,247 downwards.
GTATGTGTGTGTGCGTGGCTCTGTCTGTGTGTGTGAGGGCGCGGCTCTGTAAGTGTGCGTGGGTGGCTTTGTGTGTGTGGCTCTGTGTATGGGTGCAAATGCAATAGGTCTCGCATTTGCGAGCGATTAAGCTATTGGCATAGTAAATGACAATGCCATTTATTTATATGTTTTAAAAACAAAAACATTAATAAAAATGTCATGAGCAATGCCAATAGCTCTAACTTTAAAAATGCAGAGACCATTGCATTGTAAATGCTTGTTTGTTACTTAACTCTAGTCTTCATCCACAGTCTGTGTGTGTGCGTGGCTCAGTCTGTGTGTGTGCGTGGCTCTGTCTGTGTGTGTGCGTGTCTCTGTCTGTGTGTGTGCATGGCTCTGTGTGTGTGCATGGCTCTGTGTGTGTGCGCGGCTCTGTGTGTGTGCGCGGCTCTGTCTGTGTGCGCGGCTCTGTCTGTGTGTGTGCGCGCAGCTCTGTCTGTGTGTGTGCGCGCGGCTCTATCTGTGTGTGTGCATGGCTCTGTCTGTGTGTGTGGCTCTGTCTGTGTGTGTGTGCGTGGCTCTGTCTGTGTGTGTGCGCGGCTCTGTCTGTATGTGTGTGTGCGTGGCTCTGTCTGTGTGTGAGGGCGCGGCTCTGTAAGTGTGCGTGGGTGGCTTTGTGTGTGTGGCTCTGTGTATGGGTGCAAATGCAATAGGTCTCGCATTTGCGAGCGATTAAGCTATTGACATTGTAAATGACAATGCCATTTATTTATATGTTTTAAAAACAAAAACATTAATAAAAATGTCATGAGCAATGCCAATAGCTCTAACTTTAAAAATGCCGAGACCATTGCATTGTAAATGCTTGTTTGTTACTTAACTCTAGTCTTCATCCACTGACATTTTTTCTGAAGTCTTTTCTGTCAATCTAATTCCAGATCCATTCAAAATAAAGGTGAAAATAGTGCTATATGTTTTTGGTTGTTTCCAGCTCAGGTTGTGCCCCTTCCTGTTACTGTCCTTTACTTTTCATTTGGACTCACCAATGTGAAATGCACTGCCACCACATGTCGGCCAATCTCCCCCTTGAACATCATTTTAGGAAACGTTTAAAGGATAATGTTCGCAACAAGGCTAACCTGCTGCTCTTGGTTTGGCCTACTTGTTTTTTCGTTGTGATGAATTTCATACAATTACACCTTTTTATACAACTCTTTGGGTAAAAGCTCTCAAATAAATTCAGCACATAAATATAATAACCACGTGAACCCAGCAATAAGGAATCAGCTGAATTAGCCTGCTGACTCCTTAGCACCCTGTACATTACACACTTTGGCCCTCGTAGGGAAGGGCTTAAATCTGATCGCTGTGCAAACCCTTGTTTGCACACGGATCGAAATTACACGCTGTTTGATAACTATCACGCCCTCCCAGCTTTCCTCATAGATTCTGGCAGGTCAAACCTGCCCCAGGTGACCAGCTAGCTTCATGTCACTGAAACGCCTCTTTTCTATTCCCGGATTATACTTTTGCATCGATGTGCATTCTGGGAGTTGTAGTGTTGGTTCATATTAATTGAAGCAATTGGACCAACACACCTGATAGCAATTGTTGGACAGGCCACATGACGGGCCGCTCTCCCCCGGCTCGACCAGGCCCGAGCCCAGTCACGCAAGCACCACACACCACCATTGCACGCCCTACGTCCCCTCAGGGACCCCTGCCCTCGAACATGATAACCTCGTGGGTCCGATCCACTGCCGGCCCATGCACCCAGCCCGGGCCGCCATCTTGGACGCCTCGCCACGAGGCCGCCTGGCCCCCGATCGACCTCAACCCTGGGCCTAGCCCAGCCTCAGACAATCCGGCACCACCCTCCACCCAGGAGGTGAGCGGGCTACTTGGCAAGTCAATGGGAGAGAGAGGTGCCGATGGCTCTCCCCCCGCCCAGTGCCGCTCGCCCATCGCCTCCCCGGGCGCTGGCTCCACCCCCCTGCTGGGTGTCTGGACTCCCTCATCCCGGACCTCCCGACCTCCAAGTGCGAGGGTCCGGACATCAAAGCACGCCAGCCCTATAACTGGGACAGCTCCAGAGCAGGAAGTCAGTTGTATCTTGGAGTCGAGAGACGTAAGAGGAACTCATCCTGGACGGACTACTGGCGCTGCCGTAGCTCTGTCCTGTGCACCATCGTCCTGCCTGTTGGCGCTGCCACAGCCGTCGTAACCTTCATTCTTCACCGTCGTCCGGATCTGCTGGCGAGGCCGCGGACCGTTGTAACCATCATCTTCATCGGGACCTGCTTGGCTTCTCCACGGCCCGTCGACCATCCTTCATCCATCTCGGGACCTGCTTGGCTCCTCCACGGCCCGATCAGCAACCACGCCGAGCTCGAGGATTGAGAGCTATTTAACTCATTGGTAACTAAGACTGTCCCGCTACCCTTTCTCCTCAACCAGAGATCAGAACCGAGGGGACCCCTGAGTCCAGACCTCCTTGTATCATCGCGACGTAACCTAAGAATTGCATATAAAGTCTCGTTAACCTTCAATCTTGTGTGGTGTCCGTCTGTGGGGGGGAAGTTACTTACCTGTACAGTCGTTGGAGACGGCTCTCCCTGGAGACCTCTCCCCGTAATCTCGGCCGACCCTCCCGGTCCGTCTAACATTGGTGGCCAGCGGCGCGATCCGAATCACCGCATAACGTACAGAGAGTAGCTCACCCCACAACGAACAACAATGTCGACTAAAGAGAGCGGATCAACTGAGAAGTTCCAAATGGAAAAACTAGAGGAATACAGCCATCGTGAACTAAAGCAGTTCTGCATCGAACTAGGTATCGCTACCACCGGACTAAGTACCAAGGACGATTTTAAGCATGCCCTAGAATCTTGGGCAGAGACCGGGGATGTCGAAACCCCTGAGCAAAGCACCGCGAAAAATACCAACACGGCCCCTGAGGGGCAAAGAACCAGTCTCTCGCAAGACGAGATCCAAGAAAGAGAAAAAGCCCGACTACACGAACTCGAAATGGCCCGACTCAAGATGGACATAGAACTCAAATTGGCCGAGCAAAAAATAAACTTAGAGCACCTTCGCCTCCGAGAAGAAAGAGAGGAGAAACAGAGGCAAAGGGAGCTCGAGGAAAAAAGACTAACGTACGAGCACGAACGGAACCTAGCCGAGATCAACCTGCGCAAACAAAATAAAGAGTTAGGGGTGCCCGACAGACCGTCCACCCCAGGGACCGCGGAGAAAAAAGTGCACATCCCCAAGGATGTGGTCCGAGAATATTTTCGAGAAGACGACATCCAGCAATGGTTTAAGGCCTATGAAATCGCGATGACTGCGCACCGGATCGATAGAACCGACTGGGGAGCCGGCCTATGGGGCAAATTCCTCAATGAGGGCCGCGATACTCTGTTACAGCTCCCAGACCACCAGATGACCTCCTACGACCATATGAAAGCGGCCCTCCTCACCCGCTATGGCCTCACGCCCGAGATGTACCGTCAGAGGTTCCGAGACTGCACACGCATTCCAGGTACAACTTGGGTGGACTATGTAACGTACTTTAGCCGAGCCTTCGAAGGCTGGATCAGAGGGAACAACGTCACGACCTACGAGCAGCTGTTCAATCTGATGGTATGGGAGCATCTGTCCAACAATTGCTTCATTGAACTACGCCAACACCTCCTCGACAGCAAGTTAACCGATCCCCGGCAGCTCGCAGCCGAAGCTGACCGGTGGGAGATCACCAGAGTGGGCCGGAATGGGTCCTACGAGCAGAACAGGAACAACAATGGTCACTACCGACCCAGAGGAGGAGGAGGGGGCCAAGGACGAGGAAGAGACAATACTCCGGCCGCCCCCGCTACCAGCACCACCCCCCCGGCCAACCGGGGCAGCACCCCGGCGCGACCGGGATACAGAGCCAATGTTACATGTCACCGATGCCAACGAGTCGGCCACTATGCAAACGACCCAAGCTGCCCGCAGTATCAGAGTCCAAGACCCCGCCAGGTGGCCGCCGCGGCACTAGGGGAAGAACAGATCTCCGAGGAACAAGAAACAGGCGAGCAAGAGTATCAAGAGTGGGAGCCAGCCGCCATGACTCTCGCGTGCTTAGGGGGAAGAGACATGGTCCCGCGGGTCCCCCTACCCGCTAACACCCAGAAGTACAGCCAATGGGTGAGCATCAATGGACAACGGGCCGAAGCCCTTCGAGACACCGGGGCCAGTGTGACAGCCGTCCGCTGTCATCTGGTGACCCCAGAACAATATCTACCGAACGTTCTCTGCCCTGTGCGATCAGCCGACAACTCGGAAAGTCTGTGTCGGATGGCCTGCGTCCCCTTTGAGTGGGGAGGGGTCTCCGGCATGTTGAAGGTAACGGTCCGAGACGACGCCCCCGTGGAATGCCTCCTCGGAAATGACCTGGAAAGCTCCCCGTGGGCAGCCGTGGAGCGAAAAGAACACTTGGGGATGTTGGGCGTCCCAGACTGGGCGTGCGTCACCACCCGGTCCATGGCCGCCCGTGCCAACCATCACCCGGAAGAACCAGAATGGCCGGCGCCACCGCCTCCGGTCGCCCCCGCCGAGACCCCCGACCATGGCATCCCCCTCGAACTTGCTCAACCTTCCGACCTCGCTAATCTTGATCAGTGGGCTCAAGAAGGGGGACCCACACAAGAACAATTTCGTCAGGAACAGAAGACCTGTCCCTCCCTTGAGGGACTCCGACAACAAGCGCTCGCCCAAAGCGCCGGGGATACCTCCGGAACTCATTGGGTCTACTGGGACAATGATCTATTGTACAGCGAGCAACGAATCGCCGAGCTGGGGGCCAACCGAGTACTAGTGGTGCCCCTCCGCTTTAGAGACTTCCTGCTAAACCTGGCCCACGATGCCCCCCTGGCAGGGCACCTGGGACAGGATAAAACCTACAGCCGCCTAGTGACCCACTTCTTCTGGCCCAAAATGAGAAACGATGTGCACCAGCATTGCCGATCTTGCCCCACGTGCCAAGCCAGTGGGAAGAGCGGCCGCAAATTAAAGGCTCCCCTGCAACCCTTTCCAGTAGTCACAACCCCATTTGAGAGGGTCGGGATAGACATTGTGGGACCCCTGGACCCGCGTACAAGACAAGGCCATCGCTTCATCCTGGTACTAGTGGACCACGCCACCCGCTACCCTGAGGCTATTCCTCTCCGGACCGTGACAGCCCCAGTGGTCGGCCGGGCCCTGATGGGGATCTTCTCCCGTGTGGGGTTCCCCCGAGAAGTCGTCAGTGACAGAGGCACGAACTTCATTTCTAAATATATGAAGTCCCTCTGGCAACAGTGTGGGGTCACCTACCGCTTCACGACCCCCTATCACCCCCAAGGAAACGGACTTGTTGAGCGGTTCAATCGCACGCTAAAAGGGATGATCGGGGGATTGGAAGAGCCCCTCCGTCGCCAGTGGGACGTGCTGCTGCCGTGCCTCCTCTTCGCCTACCGGGAGGTCCCACAGAAGTCCCTAGGCTTCAGCCCCTTCGAGCTGCTCTATGGGCACCCAGTACGGGGGCCACTCAGCCTGATCAAAGAAGGCTGGGAGATGCCTCCGGCCAAGAGTCCTCCAGATGTCTTCCGGTACCTCCTCACCCTCCGCAACCAGTCCCGGCGGTTCAGAGACCTAGCAAAAGCCAACCTAGAGGCCAGTCAAGAGGACATGAAGAAATGGTATGACCAGAACGCCTCATCCATTGAATTCGAGCCGGGGCAACAGGTCTGGGTAATGTCCCCCACCGAACCGTGCGCTCTCCAAGACAAATGGACGGGACCCTTCAAGGTAATCGAGCGCAAGGGTCCTGCCACCTATCTGATCGATATGGAGTCCGCCCGGAATCCGCTCCGAGTCCTCCACACCAACAGACTGAAACCCCACTTTGCACGAACAGAACTCAGCCTCTTGATGGCCACAGACAATGGGGTTGAAGACGACTCCGAGCCTCTCCCTGACCTCTTGCGGACCCAGGAGCAAGACGGCTCCGTGGATGGGGTCCGACTCTCGGAGACCCTCACCAGAGAACAACGGCAAGAGTGCCAAGCCCTCCTATCACGGTTCGCCAGTCTGTTCTCCCTCACCCCGGGTGTCACTTCCTGGTGTGTGCACGATGTGGACACCGGAGACAGCCCTCCTATCCGCCACCGGGCCTACCGCGTACCTGATCGGGTACGGGCCTGCATCCAGGCGGAAGTAGCTAAGATGCTCACGCTCGGGGTCATCGAGCCCTCAGACAGTCCATGGGCCAGCCCGGTCGTACTGGTCCCCAAAGCAGCCGCCCCCGGGACCACACCAGAACTCCGGTTCTGTGTCGACTACCGGGGTCTGAATGAAGTCACCAGAACGGACGCACACCCCATCCCCCGGGCAGATGAACTGGTCGACCGAATGGGCGCTGCCCGCTACCTCAGCATCTTCGACCTGACGGCAGGTTATTGGCAGATCGGCCTCACACCCCGAGCACAAGAACGCTCTGCCTTCTCCACCCCCGATGGCCACTATCACTTTACGGTCATGCCCTTCGGCATGAAGAACGCCCCAGCGACGTTCCAACGGCTCGTCAATCAGGTCCTGGCGGGGCTCGAAGAGTTCAGCGCCGCCTACCTGGACGACATCGCTGTGTACAGCCACCATTGGACCGAGCACCTCCACCACCTCCAAGCAGTGCTGCAAGCCCTTCAGCGAGCTGGCCTCACGATCAAGGCCAGCAAATGCCAAATTGGACAAGGGTCGGTGACCTACCTCGGACACCAGGTGGGAAGCGGCCTAGTGGCCCCCCTACAGCTGAAAATTGCCGCCATCCAGAACTGGCGACCCCCTATCACTCAAACTGAGGTGCGAGCCTTCCTGGGCCTCACGGGCTACTACCGAAGGTTCGTGAAAGATTATGGTACCATCGTGGGGCCTCTCACCGAACTCACGTCAAAAAATCAGCCCAAGAAGGTGAACTGGACCCCAGAGTGTCAAGCGGCATTCGAACAGTTAAAGGCCGCCATGTGTTCCGCTCCTGTGCTCCAGGCCCCAGACTACAGCCGGGAGTTCGTCGTCCAGACGGACGCCTCCGACCAGGGCATTGGGGCGGTCCTGTCCCAAGTGAACACCGAAGGCCTCGATCAACCGGTGGCCTTCATCAGCCGGAGACTCCTACCCCGGGAACAACGCTGGAGCACCATAGAGAGGGAAGCCTTCGCTGTGGTATGGGCCCTCAAGAAGCTCCGGCCCTACCTTTTTGGCACCCACTTTCGGGTGCAGACTGACCACCGACCCCTGCAGTGGTTGATGCATATGCGGGGGGAAAACCCAAAATTGCTACGCTGGTCCATCTCCTTACAAGGTATGGACTTCACAGTCGAACACCGGCCTGGGTCCGACCACGCCAACGCCGATGGCCTGTCCCGGTTTTTCCGCCTCGACGAAGAGAGTCCCCAAGAGGATGGGTAACTCTCCCCGCCTTCAGCTGGGGGGGACGCATGTTGGACAGGCCACATGACGGGCCGCTCTCCCCCGGCTCGACCAGGCCCGAGCCCAGTCACGCAAGCACCACACACCACCATTGCACGCCCTACGTCCCCTCAGGGACCCCTGCCCTCGAACATGATAACCTCGTGGGTCCGATCCACTGCCGGCCCATGCACCCAGCCCGGGCCGCCATCTTGGACGCCTCGCCACGAGGCCGCCTGGCCCCCGATCGACCTCAACCCTGGGCCTAGCCCAGCCTCAGACAATCCGGCACCACCCTCCACCCAGGAGGTGAGCGGGCTACTTGGCAAGTCAATGGGAGAGAGAGGTGCCGATGGCTCTCCCCCCGCCCAGTGCCGCTCGCCCATCGCCTCCCCGGGCGCTGGCTCCACCCCCCTGCTGGGTGTCTGGACTCCCTCATCCCGGACCTCCCGACCTCCAAGTGCGAGGGTCCGGACATCAAAGCACGCCAGCCCTATAACTGGGACAGCTCCAGAGCAGGAAGTCAGTTGTATCTTGGAGTCGAGAGACGTAAGAGGAACTCATCCTGGACGGACTACTGGCGCTGCCGTAGCTCTGTCCTGTGCACCATCGTCCTGCCTGTTGGCGCTGCCACAGCCGTCGTAACCTTCATTCTTCACCGTCGTCCGGATCTGCTGGCGAGGCCGCGGACCGTTGTAACCATCATCTTCATCGGGACCTGCTTGGCTTCTCCACGGCCCGTCGACCATCCTTCATCCATCTCGGGACCTGCTTGGCTCCTCCACGGCCCGATCAGCAACCACGCCGAGCTCGAGGATTGAGAGCTATTTAACTCATTGGTAACTAAGACTGTCCCGCTACCCTTTCTCCTCAACCAGAGATCAGAACCGAGGGGACCCCTGAGTCCAGACCTCCTTGTATCATCGCGACGTAACCTAAGAATTGCATATAAAGTCTCGTTAACCTTCAATCTTGTGTGGTGTCCGTCTGTGGGGGGGAAGTTACTTACCTGTACAGTCGTTGGAGACGGCTCTCCCTGGAGACCTCTCCCCGTAATCTCGGCCGACCCTCCCGGTCCGTCTAACAGCAATGATACGTAAAAGCAAAGTTCAAGAATGGAAAAGAGGTGTCTGGTGACATTGAGCCTTCTGGTCACTCTAAACCTAAAAAAATTTATCAGGGAAAAAGACCCGTAAGAAAAGGCAAAACAGGCGGAATTTGATGTGTTAAATAATAATTCTGCCTGGTGTGCCTCATTTGCAACTTAAATATTCAGATTAGGCAGTATGTACTACACATGGTAATACCTCACTCCTGGGTAATGGTGTTTACCACATTTGGTAAATACCTACGCTATGCCACCTAACTTGTAACGCTGAACTTGAAGATTTGCTCAGAAAGCTGCGATGTGGAATATGTTGTTGTCTGGATGTGTGGTCTCTACTTGGAGGTGCACTTTGAGGAACTCCTTTTAAATTTCAAAAAAGTACTACTGTGTTGTAAAATTCCTTGATCCCTATTCTGAAAAGGTGGTAGGCACACAACAGATGTAACAACAACCTGATGCAAGCAGATGCTTACTGCCAATTTTGCACAGATTGGAAGGTCTCTGAGAGCACGAAAATATGCCACTCTTGTATTACTAGTGCTATTGGCAACCACCATGAAGAGAATTTACTAGAGGTGAGTGCCACCGGCCGTCACACCTGTGTCTTTCTGGTTACTGTAATGCTGCTTAAATTGCATTTGTCTTCTTACTTATAAGTGATTCCTTGAGATTTAACAACACATCCTTTATGTGCCTCTTGACTTTTCTAAGTTTACATTTAATACTAACAGATTTCATGTTTTTTCCATTACTTGATGAACAGCACATTAACATTTCTTGTACTCGTGTTCTGTAACTCTTAAGCTTGCTATCAAATAATCAGTGTAGCCACTTTTGAGAATAAAGTGTGGCTTATGCGCCACAGGAGAGCCTAGAGGTAGCTGATCCAGTAGTTAGTAAGCAGTGCAGCCCTCTAGAGATGGGTTCTCTGTGCCTATCCCACATGTTTCTTATTTACTTCAGAGGATTCTGCCGAGTATTTCAGAGTTCATGTTCATTGCCAGCGGGGCTTGGGATGCTCAGCGCATTTATCCAGGAGTGGGGGGATGTATAAGGAAAGCACTGGTCTATCGAGATTGAGATGATATACTAGGCTACCTACAGCAGAGCCCAACACAATACCAGCAGCCTGGCCACCAGGATGGTCTTATGGGGTTTCAAGACAGTAAATCGAGGCCTTGGACTTGTAGTTTCAGGAACACACATCAGGCTCATGACCAGGTTTTTTTTTCATTAACTGGGAGTTGAAGGAAGGTACTGAGTGCTAGTGATTATTTTTCAATGAGGCAATCACCATTCATTTAAACAGCAACAATCTCCTGCCATCATGCCATTTCACTTTCATTAAAGCTCTTCGGAAGAACTTGACCTTTTTAGGTGGGAATGGCTTTGTTTGCTTCAGTACTATTCAAGGCACACAGCTGTGAGAAGTCCTGTGCTGATTTGTTATCATTATCTGTGTTTATGTCTTTGAGACTTGTGGCTCCTTAGCCAGGGTCTGCACCAACGGGTGAGGGTTGCTCCCTTGCTAGAACACGCACTTGGGTATTCTTATCACATAAATTGTTCTGCAGCATTAATGGTTATTCTTTTCAAAGAAAATAACTCTCTTTGGACATTGCTTTAATTTATTTGTTGTAGTCATTTATTTATTTATTTAAAAGTTTTATATAGCGCTAGCTTGACCCGTGGGTATCTGAGCGCTTCACATACACACAGGAGGAAAGAAGAATTGCATTACATAATAGGACCTAAGGAAGCAAAAATACATAAGTAAAACATAATAATTACTTTCAGCAGCAACTTCTTGAGTTTGGTGGGATGGTAGTGAAGGTACAGAGGATTTTGTTGAATTAAAAAAACATGGGGGCTTGCAAAAAGGGGTGATGGCCTGTTGGGCTATGCGGGTGCCATGGAGGGTTATCTTGACTAGGAATGTTTTAAACTTCTTCTTGAACAACTACAACTAGGGATAGATTTCAAGTCATGTGAAAGATGTGACTGTTTACTAGCTCAGACTGTAGTTTTAACGCTATTATCCCCTAATCTTGGAAGCATTGATTGTTTGACCTGCCTGTCCTCGGACAGTCATGTTTACAAAGGTAAACCACATGGAGTGCAGCAATACCCACGGCCCTACGACTCCAGTGATAAACAGTAAAACCCACCATGGCCATTGCTAAGTAACCATTGACTGTCTTAAATGTATGTATTATTTCAAGTGACAATGGGTGTGTGTTCGATGTTACTGCATGGGTACTTCATCACAGACGTGAATTATCATAATGCTCTTGTATTAGGCAGACAGAATATCTGTTGCTTGTGTCCTAATATCCTAATGTACTTGTACTAAGGCAACTAGATATCCATCTTGTTTGTGACAGAGTACCTGTTCGCCAAACTTGAAATTAGGCCCAAAACCTAAGATCACTGCTGACACGTACAATGTTACTAGGCAACTGACACAGTGGTTCTATGTTTAAACTGTTATGTAATGGTGTATTGTGGACTTTTCTTAGTTGGTTATCACTGAACAAAAGGGAATCTATTTTAGACTTCCTCAAATGCATATTAACACCTTTTTTTTATTTTGAGCAACTGATATTTCATAATAATGTTTATTTTTAGATGCTAATTGAGATGCTGTTTCACAACCTGAAAACGAAAGCCCGTAGACAAATGAGTCTCTAAGTTCAGGAGCGAGAAAGACTTAATAGACAGACAGGTGAATTGTGCATGTAAACTGAACGCCTGGCAATACATGGTCACAACAAACTGAATCGAGAACATTCCTTGTGAGATGGAGAGCCTTACCATTTATCAACAACAACAGCATCTGATTTACCATCTCTGTGGCTGCTGATGGAGCAGGGTTTTTGCAAAATAAAACCTGCTTGTATTGAACTCCTCAATGTGTAACTTATTAAGTGAGTGTTGTGAAAATGAACTGTGCAAAACTGAAAGGGGAAAGATGAAAACTGCGCCAGCGCATGCTGGGAGTGTTAAGAGTAGGCCGCAAATGCATATGACTAATGTAGAAAAGAAGACAAAAGTGAGTTTATTTTTCACTAACAATTAGAAAATAATAAGCAGCGCGTAAGAAAAGGGAGCAAATGAAAGCATTCAAAGAGCGCTTAATAGTGGAGTTTTAACACTTGTATTTGTTTTCTGTAGAAGTGTACTTACTGCCCTGCAGAAAAGGCCAGAGAGTTCTTTTTAGAGTTAAAATGACATATTAGAAATGTAAAAGTGAGAAAGAAAATGTGATATGTCCTTTGTAAGTTCCTGATGAAGGCCAAGGTTGGGCAGAGAGGAAAAGAGATAAAAAGAATGGAATTTTCTTGCAGAGCGGAGCATAAGGACTTTTGTACTACAAGTTGATACATGAGTGAGATGGAGAGACGTACAAAACACGGAAGCCTGATACTAGATTTTCCTCTGTTGGAAGTGATTATGGTGTGTGAAGTCAGAACAGAGAGATGCTTGAGAGTTAGGCACATCGAGAGTGGTGTGATTGAACACCCCTTTTCTGGACCAATCAAAATATGTAATTCCATGTGAGATGATAGAATGAGGGTTGGACCTTTAGTCAATTTAGGGTATAACTAGTTGTACTGTAGTGTAGTTTCTATATTTCTAATAGGCTCTGCACATTGGAATAGTATATCCTATAGATTAGACGTAGGACTGAGGTCTCTATCGAATAAACTAGACTTAATTGTGTGTGGCAGCTAGCTCAGAGGTCACTAGAAACTTTATCGAATTCACAAGAAGGGATTAGTCTCAGACAACAGCATAAACATGACAACTGTGTTTCCCCAAGATAAAACGTATATTCAGAGTCGTGGAAACAATAGATAGACATTTCACTCAGTCCCTCGTGCATGCTTCGTTTCACTAGAGGCGCAGAGAAAGTAGAGAGACGGGCGTTTTCAATAAAAGGATTTATTGAACAGTCTTCTTTCTCAAGCATAAGAAATGAACTGCTACAATCGTAAAACTGTTTAAATATAATGCATACAGTATAAAGAGTAGGATAAAATAATACTGCAAGAGCATTGTATGGTTCGTAAACCATCTATAAATACATACATAAATAACAGAGGCTAAAAGTACTCAACTGGTGCTTCTAAAATACGCCTACCCCGGTGTACCTGACCTAAGCTTAGTACGAGGGAAGAAGTGAGGTGTAGCATAAATGTAGTATTCTTTTGCCAAGAATCTGTCCAGGATTTCTCTAAGGGTATATTCTGCTCCGCACCTTAGTTTAGAACGGAGAAGGTCGGTCTCGGGACTCGATTTCCCAACAACCCGCAAGTGTAGCTTAGAAACACTGGAGCTGGATTTCTTGGAAGGAGAAAAGACAGCGTCTCTCTCAGTGCGTCTGCTGGAGGGTCGACTTCCTTCGGCACTTGCTGTAGCAGGGCGCGTCGGGCAAGTAGATAGTCGAGCTGCTCCAAACTTGTTTGGGCGAGTGTGGGCATATTTATACCTCGAAGGTGCCGAGTTTGACGTACAGTTGGACATAATAACGTCATCAAAGAGTCTCAGTTCTTTGAAAACTCTATGAGTTGTGGGACAAATCAATATTTAAACAAGGGGAAGTCCTTAGCTGCTGAAGCTGAGTTTTCCAAGAAATCGTTGTGGATTTTCGGAACTAGTGGAAGTAGCCCTGTCGTATTTGGACTGCATGAGCTATGCCTAAATATGGTTATGATTTCTATGCCTATATAAGGATATGGTGATTTATACCTATATAAGGGCATGAATCAGGAAACTTACAATAGGGTCCTGAAATAATGCATAACAGTAGTAAGAGGGAGGGGTTGGCAAGCGTGTTTTTCTTCCCTTGCGAGAGGTGAGAGCTATTTTGCTGTTTCCTAAATTCTACGGGCTGGCTGTTGTTCTGCTGATCCTGACTCTTTGACTTTCCTCCGTAACTCTTCTTGAGGTGCCTAGCTTACTCTCATGGCCAGAGGGTAGCTTTCCAGATTTTCTAGAACCTCGTAAGATTGATTAGTATGAGATTCTGAATTTGCATAAAACTATTTGCAGACGTCTTTATTTGTTGTCTCTACGCCTATCCACTCACTCATTGCGCTGACATTTGAGATGTACAATTGGTGTTGATTTTCTGATGTTTCTCTTGTGTGGTGACTTATGATTCGAGCTGTATTGTACTTGATGAGCAATTCACATCTATTTGGATAAAGCATTTTTAACTTTGAAAAGTGGCGTTTGTCATTATTAGCATCATATTCTTGGCTAAATGAAATGACTATTTATGATGATATTTTCGACATTCTAATATTTTTTTGCCAAATCCCTGATTAACCAAATAAAGATTCATCACCACAGAAAGGATAAATAGGATGGACAAATTGGTAAGTTTGTTTTAAACTCACCCAGCGTGCTAGGGACTGTAGGGTTTTGAATTGGGTCCAGATGATTAAAATTTGTCAGTTCTTGAACGCTGGGTCACTGCTATATTTATATTTAACCGCTGAAAGCTAAGTGTGTCAATAGATACCAAGTAATGTAATTTGTTCAATTGTGTTTCAAAAGTAGAGTCAACATGTTACCTGCTTACTCGCTATCTGACTGGAAAAGTAGGATTTCCTTTGTTAGCTCTTTCATAAATGTGAGGTTTTGAGAATCAGCATTGCAAACTCTCATACTCAGCATGCGCCTGTACTGATTGCATGGTGAGACTAGGTTACTGTCTCCCGTCACTTTCTGGCCTCGTTATAGAAACCACCCAGTACTGAGTGCGGCTAAAAATGAAGTTGTAGCATTCAAGGGGCCAAGATTCTAAAACTGCGATGCGTTTGAGGGGCACGAGGACCCAGAGGACATAAGAGGACACCTCTGACCAATGGAAAGTGACAGGCCCTATGGAAGGTTGACTGACTGAAATATTCCATCCTAAATATTGGTTACAAACATATTGCCCCATTGGGTGCAGATATTCTACAAACTCCAATCGAGCAGTATTTCTAAACTAAATTTAGGATAGGATAGTTCTAACAGACAATATTTTGGTTACGATCTTCTGGTGCCATACCTTGGAAATGGTAATTCCCGGGATTGCACCATCTCTTGTTGCTTCAGGCTTCACTGCTTTGAGGATGGGAAGCAAAGGACCCAATTTATATGTTGGCAGTCAGGCAGTCCTCTGTTATTTTACTCCGTCATCCTGGCACAGGTCCCAACTGCCAAATTTAGAAATGTCCATTGGGCCTGCATTGACAGAAACCACTGTCAAGGCGATTCCTATCAATGCATTGTAACTTTGCTGTACTGCTCCGTCAAACATGATTAAACCATATGGAAAAGTTACATTTTTTTATTTTAAAATACAAGACCTTAAAGCGGGATTTAATTTTTGAAAATCAAATAAAATGTCCCTCAATGCCACGGGAGTTATGCCCCATGGGGAGGGGGGCATTTTGCAGTTTTTACTGCCCCTTAACTCCAGAGTTTTCCTGGTGGTGACAGTCAGTGTAAACTGACCTGTGTGTCCGTCTATCTAAATTAGGTGTCTGTGAGTGTGATGGTGTGTGCATGTACTTGAGTGTTTTTGTACTAGACCATGGGATTGTATGTGTGCTTGTGCGTGTGGATGTCTCTGTATGCGTGCATGTGTGCGCCCTCTGTCCACGTATGAGTGTGCGCGCACATTTGTGTGTGCTTGCGCATGTCTGTGCATGTGATTGTGTGTGTGTGTGCTTGTACCTGTGTGTACGTCCTTGGGTATTTTTGTTCTGGAGCATGTAATTGTACGTGTGCTTGTGTTTTTGGTAGTTTTCTGTATGCGTGCATGTGTGCGTCTGTGCGTGTATGCGAGTGTGAGCTCATTTGTATGTGCTTGTGCATTTCTCTGCATGTGATGGTGTCTTAAATGGAGCTAAGGTGAACGATGGGTGGTAGTGACAACTACCTAATCAACACACTATGATAATCTCTGAGCATACTCCTGATCCCCATCCTGACAGCGGAGTGCGAGCACTATGTCTGGCCCCCGGTGGAGCTGCTCTGTTCAGCTATTGAGGAGATCGGCCTTGGTTCATCCCCTGACCGTCACCTACCCAGCCGGACTTTGGGCACAGTTTTTCTCTCCATCTCCCTGTCTTGCCACCCCCCATCCATCGCATTTCTGTGACTGTATTTTTTCCTTGTCTCTTATCCATCTGTTCCTATGCAGCATTCTTTCGTTCTTTGTCTACTTCCTTGCTCCTATCACCTCTCACCTGAATCTTTCCCCTTGCCCGCTTCACCACCTAGGCCCTGTCCTTTTGTGCCCTTTGACTAAGCACTCCTTCTCCCCTTTTTGGGTAAAGATCCAAGATAAATACGCTGGAGTCTCAACATACCCGCTGAGAGAGTCCACTGCACCAAGGGAGCCACTCACAATTGAGGTATGGTATGGCACCCCTTGCCAAAGCACTCCCTCTCCCCTTTTTGGGGAAGGATCCAGTATAGTAGGCCTTGGAGTCTCAGAGACCCCTCAGAGAGAGTCCACTGCGCTTAGGGAGCCTCTCGCAACTGAGATGGGGAAATGATACCACTCCCCCTGGGTTCACAACTTACTGGACTTCGGGCGCAGCTTTGACTCGCCTACCGGTTTGTGTCCCCGTCACCCTCCCCCTCCTCTTGCCTTGCCATGTCTCTAATCCTCCACTCCTCTTTCCCTCCTCCACTCTCTGTGTACCTCCCCTGCTCCTACCCCCCCCCCCGCCCACTCCCCGGAATATCGCCCCTTGTCTGCTTTCACCGCCTAGCCCCCTGTCCTTTTGTGCCCTTTGACTAAGCACTCCTTCTCCCCTTTTTGGGTAATAGATCAAAGTTATATATGCTGGAGTCTCAGCATACCCGCTGAAAAAGTCCACAGCGCCAAGGGAGCCACTCATAATTGAGGTAAGGTATGGCACCCCTTGCCAAAGCACTCCCTCTCCCCTTTTTGGGGAAGGATCCAGTAAATAGGCCTTGGAGTCTCAGAGACCCCTCTGAGAGAGTCCACAGCGCTTAGGGAGCCTCTCGCAACCGAGATGGGGAAATGATACCACTCCCCCTGGGATCACAGCTTCTGGACTTTGGGCGCAGCTTTGACTTGCCTACCAGTTTGTGTCCCTGCCACCCTCCCCTTCCTCTTGCCATGCCGTGTCTCTAACTCTCCCCTCCTCTTTCCCTCCTCCACTCTTTGTCTACTTCCCCTGCTCTTACCCCCCCACTCCCTGGAATATCTCCCCTTGCCAGCATTTTCCCCTTCCTATATGTTCCTTTTTGTTTGTTCTCAACCTTACTTGTAACCAAAATTGCCATGCTCTGATAACTGTGTTACCTTTGTAAAGCTGTAACCTGCAATTTATTGTCTGATACCCATGTAAAGCGCTCTGATACCTCCGGGTCTAGCCAGCGCTATATAAAACCTTTAAAATAAATAAATAAAATAAATAAACCTCCAATGCCCTTACTCCGTGGCAGGGGTCTTACCATGGTAAAAACGGAGTAATCTCCGCCGTGCTTACATCAAAGGGTCGCCTGCTTTTAAATATGGTGGGCGGGTCGTTATGTTAGCGGGAACGGCAATGAACTATCGTTTCCACCAACATAAACCCATAGTGATCACCTCAAAACACCCATCTATTGCTCTTCAACAGACCATGCTGCAGATCACAACATTGCGTTAAAAAATAGAGAACTTCAAACTTTTTTTTCTATTTGAAACGTTCTTGTAATATAAAAGAATACATAACAATTCAGCCATGAGGCAGTATCAAAGTGTTATATGTTATACATCCCATATCTACTAGCATATTACAGAGTCATGAATCGAGGCGCTCATGTACCCCATTATGACAAGCCATGTCTTAACTATTTTCAATAGCGATAGCGTCATCGCAGGCAATTTATTACCCCTATTTTAAACTGTTTCGTACAGACCTTGTTCTTGCAGGCTTTTTAATCACTTAGGGCCCGATTGCGATCTTGGCGGACAGGGTTACTCTGTCACAAACATGATGGATATCCCGTCTGCCGTATTACAATTTTATTATATCCTATGGAACTTGTAATACAGCGGACGGGATATCCGTCACGTTTGTGACGGAGGATCCCTTCCACCAAGATGGCACTCATGCCTTAGTCATTACTTTGTATCTTTGGTGATTGTTGGAGACTACCATGTCTCAGCAAGTATGTTTTAAGTCAATGCCATATATCCCTCGGTAGCGAGGCCATAAGTAATATCTCTGTATACATTTCAAGTTGCATGTTCCAATATAAAAGATCCTTGAGCCAGTTGTCCGTGGTAGGTAAATGGTTTTGGTCTCATCGTGTAGCCACTTGTTATCTTGCTAGTAGGAGCACTATCACACTGAACTTCTTTGTGCATACAAGAATACCTTTCACAAAGCCCAGCGAAGTTCCAAGGGTGTACGTCAATGAGGTAGTCGTTCAAGTAGGCCCCCCTGAGAAGAAACCTTAGTTAGACAACTCTCATTTTTGTATCTGAACTGAACTAATGGCAGTGGAGATTAGTCACCGCATTTTAAAAATGTATAACGTGTATAATTATTGAATTGTTTTAACTTTATGAAAGTTCTTACCTTTTAAAAGGGCACTTACAAGTTACATAGTATGCTGTTTTATATCATGTAATGGTTTCAAATAACTGAATCATAACTAAATAAACATTTGAAACATAGTAGTTCATGTATTGTAGTATTCACCAGTTTTATGCCAGTGCCTGCTAATTTGAGGGCATTCCCACGTTAGGTGGAGAAAGTCTGCACCTCCCATCCAATGGAGTTATCATTCATTTGTAGTCCTCTTTTCATCAGGCTTGAGAGGGTGGTATATTCTGCGTAGGTAACTAAAGTGTATTTTGAGTAATTGACTGTGGGTGGCAGTGCACTGGTTTGTGAACAACAGAAGATCCAGTCAACTTCTGACATGAATGTGATTAAAATGTGGCTCCACATATCCCTTGATGGTGAGTTTCAGCACTGAATGAATGAATGAATGAAAGAATGAATGATTACGTATGAATGAATGATTACGTATTTGTATCGCGCATGGCTACCCGGAGGCATCCCAGCGCTTTAGACAACGTTCATTCACCAAATGCAGACAAACAGCAGGGTTTTCAACGACTTCCTGAAACTAAGATGGTTGCTTTCCATTCTCAGATCGAGTGGCAGATTGTTCCAGAGTCTTGAAGCCTGTAGGGCGAAGCGTCGGCCACCCATACGCACTTTTCTAATTTTTGGGATTGAGAGGAGATTCTTGTTAGAGGATCTTAATTCCCGCCTAGGAAGGTAAGGACAGAATAGTGATTGTATCAATAGGGGTGCTTTTTTATGAATTACTTTATGGACCGTAACCATGGTTTTAAATTCGATCCTCTGCTGCACTGGAAGCCAGTGCAACTGGCGGAGTGCAGGTTTGGCAGATGTTCTTCGAGGGATGTTCAGCAGCATACGTGCAGCACAATTCTGAACTATCTGCAGTGTCCTAATTGTCCCTTGGGGGGAGCCCAGATATAGTGCATTGGAATAATCTAGGCGTGATAAAATCAACGCCTGTACTAGGATCCTTCTGGCTTCAAAGGGGAGAAGGATGATAATTTTCCTCAAAAGCCTCATAAGCGCATAGCATGTGGCAGCTACCTTCCGGGCTTGCACAGAAAAATTAAGAGCTGGGTCAATCCATACCCCAAGGCTCTCAATTTGGGTCTTGGGCTTGGGTGGTTGGCCCAGATTGTCCGGCCACCAACCATCCACTGTGGTAGGTGCTTTATGTCCCAGCATCATCACCTCAGTTTTTGAGCCATTAAGTTTAAGGAAGGATTCATCCATCCATTCCCGAACTTTATTAAGGCAGCTGGAAAGTCTTTCAAAGGGGGCGTCATGGGTAGATAGTGAGATGATCAGTTGTGTGTCATCTGCGTATGTAACAAGTTGTACTCCCCAGGGAAGCACCACCTCAGCCAACGGCCTCATATAGATATTAAATAAGGTGGGGCTGAGGGATGAGCCCTGGGGCACACCGCAGTTAAGACACATTTGAGGGGAGGAGGCATCATTTTCAAATACCACAAAGGTCCTATCAGACAGAAAGGATTGTAGCCACTGTAGTGTGCGGCCCGACTGGAGCACTGGAGCTGCGTTCTGTATATTTTTGTAAAGTCTTGTAATTCTTGGGGGTTTTAGACACTTGTAGTACTGTCAAAGGTGCTGGGGGTTCTTGTAGGTATGTATCAAATTCAACTTTACACGCCACACTAAGCCTGTAGTACAGGAACGTTACTAAGGGCCTTTACCGTGGTTACGTGTTGCAATGTTATGAATATATAATCTGGGGATAAACAACCTAATTTGATCGGGTCGAATTCTTTCTAATATTTGATTTGATTCGGTCCTGCATGCAGGTGTTAGTTTTAAGTGATGTATGATCGAGGGATCTGGCGAGTAGAGATTTTGCAATCAGACTCTAGTATTTAGCCTACGCCATGCTATCACTATGCAGTGAACTGTGTCGATTGTAGACCTTCTGGTGGTTATGTTCTCATGTAGTATAGCTATTAAGGGGGCCGGAAGTGCATCAGCCTTCTCAATTGCCAAGTGTGGCAATTATGGAGTTGGGTAATAGCGATATTGGGAATACTGTGCTTGTACGCAAAGATAGTATAACTCTGCGCCAGGTTTTGCGAATCCTCCCTATTCACAGGGAAAGAGAGAATTCCCCATTTAAGTCTGGTGTGTTTACCAGACCATTTAAGTCATGTTGATCAGCAGTATAGGTATACTGTTAATTAAATGTTATGTTATAGTTGATTTGATTTGTAATATGAAGGCTTCAGGGGCACGATCGTTTTCATCAATGCTATTCTTCCTTTAAGTGTTACAGAAAGAGTAATCCATCTCTCAACTTCACTCCAGTTTAGCGTTCTTCACTCCACAGTTTTCTCTGGTAGTTATCTCCATATGTTGATTAATTGTGAATCCTGAATATTTCACTGAATCCGTTGATCATTCTAGCATGGAGTCCAGGGTGTATCGTTCAGTGGCAGGAGTCATGGGGAGGATAAGCAACACACTCCAGTATATTTGGAGCCCGGGCAGGTATCCAAATTGTATTTTATTTTTTTCTCAGAGGGGCATCTAATACTGCTTAGTGCAATATCTTTAATTTTTGGAAGCAGTATAGTTGTCATTTCGAAGATTATCAATACACGCCTGTCAATTAATATAGATGGGAAGATGCTAATGTGGGGGATGCTAACTTAATGTGCCCCAGTATAAAAAAAACAATCAGAAGAGAATGTGAGCCCATGTGCCAAGGGTCCTAGAGGTCCTGATTAAATCTGCACATCTTGTGAAGCAGATGAAACATGACGACCTAGAATAGACACACTGGCTCAGTAAATGCCTTTTTGTGTCATGTTATGTACTTAACGATATCACAGGGCCCCTCGCATTAAAGAATTGGGTTAGGGTTCCCTGGAGATATGTTTAACGTTTTCTGTCCTAAGAACCCATTAAGAACATAGAGAAAATCAAAATGCCCCCTTCCCCCCCACTGAGAAGTTGAGCCCACCTGGTGGTGGGCACCTCACTAGGAGTGGACGCGATGTTGAAGCATGCCACATGATCAGCATGTGGGAGAGGGTTCTATAAGAACACATGGTGAGAACTAAGGAGCAGGGCATAGTGACTGCATGTTTTGGGAGGCACCCTCCACTTTTGGTTTATGAAACTGTCTTAATCCTATGGTTCAAGGTTCCTCAGCTTGTGAAGTCAATAGCCGAAGGAGGCCTAGTGGTTTGTCTCAAATGATGCAAGCACCCTTACACATCAAACCTAACGTGGCTGTGAATATGAGCACCCATGTGAATTTTGAGGTGCCTCACATTGGAAGAGCTTACTTCATTCCTGTGTGACTGCTACACTATGGCACTTGAATGGACAACTCGTTATTAAGGGGTAGGACTACTATGGCAATGAATGAGAGGCCTGCTCGATCCCCTTTCTTCCACTGATGATGGAGCCGCTAGGGAAGACATGCTTATATTTAGCTGCTTTTGGTTGCACTGCCTAACACAATGTGATTCCTGAATTCTGTGACCATGAAACAAAATATTTGATAAAAGAGTTGTGTCGTTTAAGAAAGTAATTATCAAATTCACTTTACATCATAAACTATGATTTACAAAAATGTGGTTCACAGAAAAGCCAGATTGCACTTCTCATATTAGTATAGTTTGAATTTCACTGCTTTTTGCAATTATTTATTCTAGTTAGGACACGTTTTACAGTTTTATACCAATAGTAATCTTAACGCCATTCTACAGAATAAATGTATACACTAACTAGGCAATGAATACATTGAAATTTCACTCAAATACGACTAATGCAACTGAATCCATTAAGAACAAAGCAATAGAATCACAACAAATATTTGACCAGAAAATAAAAAATAATTGGAAAATCAAATTTTTTGCACGTACCTGGCCTGATAGACTCGTCAATTTCTATAGTGAAAATTCCATGTAACCTCTTATAAATGGCTTCTATTGGACACAAGTGGTAGCTTTTGGGTTTCTAGAAACTGTATAAACTTATGATGCACATTTGAGTTTCAACCTGGAACTGGTCCTTGTCATTTATTGGGAGAACCTTTTCTTATGTTATTTACTGGAACAATTTAATGCCAAGTCAAAAACTCAAAATGGATTCAGTAGAAAACATTTAAAAAGGATGAACTGAAATTGAATCTATGGGTTTGGACCACTTTAATAGCTGGAGCTGGTCAGAGGTTCACTAGGAATTATGGTCTGGATGTGTAAGGCCTCCTGGAAGAGGGTCTGTGAAAGGCATGCATGTTAACAATTTTGTAAGGAGGTGTTGCAAATCCTCTAGAAAAAGAGCCTTGACCCCGCTAATAAAATGCACTGCCTAAAAAGTACAGTTGCTGGTCCAGCCAGATTAATGGAGTTACAAAGCATGCTTGGAATACCTCTCTGCTCCAGCTCATACCAAGGCCGAGTTGGGCTTTGTTCTTCTTTTCTTTATAATAAATGACAGGCTACTCCCATTCCAAAATTACATTTTTGACCGCATGTGGCAACATTGCGAAGAAGCCTGCGACTGAGCAAAAACTAAAAGGTCACTGGGCAAGGGATGTGATTTAAAAAACCACAACCTCTGGGATTACATTTGTTTTTGTCAAGAGTTCTGCATTTTTCAGAAGTCAGGTTGGGCGCACCCACTCATTTTACTTTGAGGCAGTTGCAAAGTTTAACCATCTGAAAAGAAAGCTGCCAGCAAAAGAAGTCACGCATTATAGGAACATTTGTGTCTATATAATTTCATGCTTTCAAACAAAGGCAGCATTATGAGCAGCTCCACTGGAATTATGTAAATACGTAACTGCTTTCTTTTTTCATAAATAGGATTTTTATATACCTGCCACATAGTCGATCATCTGCTGCATTTCTTGCAGATTTTTATCCAAAAACGTTTCGAGGTCAAAGGGATCAGAAGTTA
Source organism: Lissotriton vulgaris (assembly GCF_964263255.1). Classification (NCBI taxonomy): domain Eukaryota; kingdom Metazoa; phylum Chordata; class Amphibia; order Caudata; family Salamandridae; genus Lissotriton; species Lissotriton vulgaris. Next base: position 2,100,222,123 of record NC_141689.1, on the reverse strand, counting down.
TTAAGAGATATAGAGTGCATCTAGAGTGCCTAGCAAGGCTTGAGACTCTGCAAAAATTAACTAACTGGTCAAGTTTCTGCTGGCTATCGCTTTATTCAGTCGTTTAAAAAACTGACAATTTTTCCCAGATGGAATACACATCCCCAATTGACATCCTTTTGTCTGTAGCAAGAAAAAAATATTAAAAAAACTTAAATAGATAAATGTACTAAAATTAAATTCAAACAACATGAAAACCGTATGAATTAAACCTTCTTTATTTGACGTGTTGACATTGCAAGCTCTATTCTCTAAGTAGACATTATTTTAAAAGGACAGTCAGAGTTGAGAAGAAACCCTAATGTTTAGAATCTCGTTTAATTACACCTATTTTATTACAAGAATGCTTGGGTTTGTTAATTGCATAGCCCAACATTTCATATGTTTTGCACAAACTTTTACTGTCAATAAAAAGGTGTTCCTGTAAATAGACGCAAAACAAAATCATATTGGTTTGGTACTTAACAGTGAATAGCATCTTCTGAATGTGTATCTTTTTAAAAAACGTGTGTTTTTTAATTATATTTTTGTGATTGCCTTTATGTCAATGTGTGTAAAAATGTTACATGCAGAAGGTAATAAAGCCAAAGAATGTGGCCTACAATTTGCCGGTAATCCTGTCAATCGTGTCATTTGTCGCATGAATTCCCTTTCCCTGCTGCACAGTTTGCCTTTTCTTGAGCTCATAATGTAACCTAACCTGCTGCATAATGTGGTCATCCATTGCCACATTATGTTCAGGGGCCCCGACTAAAGGCGACCCTTGTGGGAATACCAGGTGAACAATCACAGACTTTCAATTGGACCCAGAGACTGGCATGTAGGTCTCAGGAGAAAGCTATATTCTTACATATTGGAATTTTTGGCATTTTTGTCTAATTATTGCTTCCAGTTGGCATTTTTTATTTGATCAGAAGAAAGATTCACTTCTTTTCCAGAAGTTACTGTTATTGTTAATATAATCTGACATTACCGTGGTGTAGTCCAATGTCTAAAATCCATGTTTCATTTGGCTCAGTTAGAAACCCTTTGTTTTTAATGCCACATTTCCCTTAGACGGGAAATAACTTATTTTTGTTGTCAAAAATGTTCCTCGCTCTCCACTTAATTTTACTCACTGCAATGCAAGTTAAAAAGCTCTGCTACACCAAATTGTTACCACAACACAAACAGCGGGTATGACTCTTCTGGAGAAGCAGAGTGAAAACACATCTCACGCTGCTGTTCTGTGCTTCGCTGTAAAGATGTGTGGTGGAAATGGCAACTCCTATATATAAAAAAAACCCGAAAAGCACAAACACGCAAACCAAAGAGAGAATGCCAGGCATGAGGTGGAAACAGATGCTCAGCCTCTGAGTGTAACGTGGAGGTGGGCTCAGGCCATCTGCCCCCCTGAGTGACGCATGATGAGAACCACGCAGGCTGCACCAAGAAATGTGTTGCTTTGCTTACTGGGAACTTGTCTGCTTGGGTGCTGCTCTAGCAATTAAAACACGCACCGAGTGTATCTTCTAGCTGGCGTGCTGCTGTTACTAGACGTTTAGAGCTTGTCACACCCGTCGTCTGCTTCTTCGAAGCTTCGCAGTAACTTGTACAAGTGCAGCCACCCGCAAATATGTGAAGACCGACAATTAGCACTGTTGAAAATACCACACTCAAACTTAACTGCAGTTTAATTACCAAGGCCCCCCATACCAATTATTTCTGTTTCGGGAAGTCGAAAATGTTTCGCTGATTTGTAAGAGAAAAAGCATATATCAGAGAACAAATCAGAAAAACACCCAAGCGCGTCTCTCCGATGAAAAACGGTAATACGGCGCTGTGCTAAGTGAGAACATTGCTCATATCATTCTCTGTTGTCTCTGGACATGGCCGCCATGACAGTTCGCCATTTTCAGCAAAGGTGCCCAGTGGTGTAACAAAACTTGAGCCCCCACACCCTACAAAGTGCATGGAGGAGGCTCCCCGCTCCGGACCCAGTCAGGAGCTCTCAGGCCCCCCATGCACAGTGCGGTAGGTGGCCCCCTGCGAAGTGACCGGCTGGTAACGGTGTAGTGTTTCTACACTGTGTTTCCACCAACCGCTCCATGAGGGCTGGCTTCCACACTCACCCCACAGCCAGCCATCACAGGTGTCACCGGTCAGGTGACCCTGTTACTAAAAGGGGCCTGGCACATTTGCCCTGGGCAAGTTCCAGATCCAGTAATCCAGTGTCTGTGTTGTGATTGCAGCTGCATGAGGGCCCTACCCATTACAATGGTGACAAGTGGGTCTGCCCCGCGTGCAATCTGGCAACTGTTTTACAATTTGTTGTGGCGGAAAAGTGTTGCCCTAGTCTAAGGCACCCACCACTTACTGCCGGCACAACAATGACAAGGCACTGGAGATCAGGGGTGGCTGGTGACATTTGACAGTGGTGGGGCGTAAACTAATTTCCGTGCTGTCCCTCCTTACCTCCGTGCTGTCCCTCCTTACCTCCGTGCTGTACCTCCGTGCTGTCCCTCCTTACCTCCTTGCTGTACCTCGATACCTCCGTGTTGTACCTCCGTGCTGTACCTCCTTACCTCCGTGCTGTACCAGCCTGCTGTCCCTCCTTACCTCCCTGCTGTCCCTCCTTACCCCTCCTTACCGTCCCTTCTTACCTCCCTGCTGTCCCTCCTTACCTCCCTGCTGTCCCTCCTTACCTCCCTGCTGTCCCTCCTTACCTCCGTGCTGTCTCTCCTTACCTCCGTGCTGCTGTCAGGTTCTTGGATTTTTGGGCCCCTGAACAGAAAGGGAATGTGCTATACCCCTTTAATGTGCAGACACTGTGACACATTCAGAGCAGTATGCACCTCAGTAGATAAATTAAAGGAAGTAAGCCAAAGTAGGAGAACACTTAAATAACGGTAACAAAATGAAGCACAGAAAACACTGTATGCGACAGTGCGAGGAATATTGTGAAAATAAAGTTAAACAGTAACAAAAGAACAGGACTAGACCTCACAGCTCAACTGTACATAACTTTGTCACTTAGACCATAACGAAATCTTTAAAACGTTCTGAAACAGGAACTTTCCTCCTCGACAATCTGTAAGCATGCACACTTGCTGATGCTTAGGTTCAGCTGATCATACCGGAGTGTGAACGAACGGGTCTCCCTGGCCGAGCGGTTCCTTCGGGACTTGACTCCCACCCTCTTAGGGATTCCTGGGTCCGGTCAGGTCAGGTCTTCAAACCCCATAAACAGAGGCCGCAGCACGAGGGAGGGAGAGGGCTATAGTATTGACCAGCCAATCCTGGCTGGGGGGCACCATGACTGCTCGCCCAGTCGCCCTGTGCATCCACGGGGGCTGCGGCCCGCCCCCTGGTCCTCTCTCTAAGGGGAACTGTACAGGGAAAACAATCTGCGCATGCGCTGGCTAGTTTATGCCCTAAAATCCACTTGCGCAGCTGCAGCAGACCCAGACTCTTCCCCCCCGCCCCCGCGCACTCCGGAAAGTCGGGTGTCTCACATATTCCCGGCCGGCGGGTAGCGCGTTTATTTTAGTATTTTTTATTATTAGTTTAGTGAGGACGCGGTGGGTCCATGGGGCTTAGTGGGGCTACGCCCCAATGGACGCACCGCGCCTGCTGGAGATGTGGCACGCCTCGACAAGGCAGAGGGAAGCCTCTCTACCAGGGAGCTAGTCGGCGTACACCAATAATGCCACTGCAGCCGCCTTGCACCTCAACTGCCATGAAAGGATGAGCAGCGCTACAGCCTGGCCCCTCAAGGTGAGATAGAGCCACTGGTAAGGCTGCAGACAGTGAAGGTCAAGCGTCGCCCATGCAAGAGGTGCCTGAGCACTGCCAGCTGCTAAGGAGCGGAATAGTCCCTGTTGTGCCCACCCAAGGGCTCAGGAGAACCGCCAAGCGGTAAGGGAAGGTGTGAGCGCATTGGGCAGAAGGCCCAAAACAGTACCACCCATGTCAGAAGGCTGATGGCAAAGGGAATGTACAGAAGCAGCAGCGCCGTGAGCGTGTCTAGGCCCCCATATCTGCTCAGGTGTTTGTAAGCCGCCCCACCTGCTGCCCCAGTGAAGAGGCGCTTTGAGCCCGCACCAGCAGGAGGAAAGCTGCTGTGGCTTTGTGAAATCACCAGCAGAATCAAGGAAGACTACAGAGGGCCCCCACAGTTAAAGCAGCAGCACCGGCACAGACGAACCTGTAGGCAGTGGCACAACAGAGGTCAATGTGATACACAGACCCAGCTCCCAGTCTGCATCGCTAGCCCCCAAGTGGCCCGCAGCTACAACTGAGGTAAGGACGTAAGGAAGGGATAGGTGCTAATGAGCCGGCACCCGAACTAAACTCCTGGTAAGGTGCGGGTACCCTGCGCAACTAGCCCTTGGAATACTTCTCTCTTCATTAGGTCACGATCAGGAGCGGTATCAACTATGGAGTTGTAGCCTAACTGTAGGGTTCACAGTTTTTTTGCCTGCCCTGATCTTATAGAGGGTTTTTTACCCTTTTATCACTATTCACATGCACAACACACCACACCTTGTTTATTCAGTCCTGATGAAGCGCCACGGATCCCTGTGAGCACGTAGGCGCAAAGCACGTAGACCTTTTAGTTACCTGGGCACATTGCGCCTAGAGGGGTAACATCTAACCTATGGGTTTTTTACTCTGACAAGGGTACCACCACATTAAACATACATCTCCTGGTAACCCTTAGTCAGTTTTAAACCATTGCACGCACCTCAACACCCTCCACATAGGACTCACCCCACACACCTGCATGAAACAGACAGCAGTTCGCAAAAGATCTCAGATAAAGTGACCCTTCGGGGGACCCGCAGGGCATTGCAGCGCCGGCCCAACGAGAAGCAATTGCCCGATGATGAAGCATGACATCCTTCGGGGTAGTGGGTTCTAGGCCTAGGATCACCTCCTTCCTCCCTCTTTTCAGTGAGTGAGTGACATGTTGCACCACTCCTCAGGAACAGTGTCCCTCTTCTTTGACTTCACGTCTAGCGCTTGGAGCACGAGCACTGTACCTTTAATTAGCTCCTGCCCCCCCTCTCTTTACTGACATTGCCAAAACAATACCACCCATGTGAGAAGGCTGATGGCAAAGTGAATGTAAAGAAGCAGCAGCGCTGTGAGCGTGTCTAGGCCCCCATATCTGCTCAGGTGTTTGTAAGCCGCCCCACCTGCTGCCCCAGTGAAGAGGCGCCTTGAGCCCGCACCAGCATGAGGAAAGCTGCAGTGGCTTTGTGAAACCACCAGCAGCATCAAGGACAACTACAGAGGGCCCCCACAGTTAAAGCAGCAGCACCGGCACAGACGAACCTGTAGGTAGTGGCACAACAGAGGTCTATGTGATACACAGACCCAGCTACCAGTCTGCATCGCAAGCCCCCACGTGGCCCGCAGCTACACCGTAGGTATGGAAGGAGTGGCTGGCGTGCCAACTGATGCCGCGGTGGCCACACCATTGCCCTCACCTCTGGGTCTCTCACTCAAAAACAATGCCTCTTGGTGTCATTTCACTCCCCTCAATGACAGCACCATCCTCAATATTCTCTCTACCCGTAAACCCTCAAACCACTTCAAAGACCCTCTCCCCATCTACACCGATTTCAGAAGCGGACTGGACCAATACCTGGGAATCTTGCATGAGACACAAAATTAGCCCGACTTTATCCCAGACCAAATATTGGTTCCTCCACAAAACCTTTTGGACTCTGGCGCGTCTCTATGCTCATAACATCAGCCAAGAGGATTTCTGCTGGAACTGTAAACGGGCGGAAGGCGACCTAGCACACATTATTTTGCATGGCGACCTTGCTGGCTCAACTGGATAATTAGCCTCAGGGGAGCGGATAACATAGCTCTCCAACAATCACCTTGGCGCCCCCCATGAGAAGGATGTGGACTACCCTTGACATTTATTTTACCACCCATAAACCACCTTAGGTATCCTCTCCCCCCGAAGCATTTGACCTGATCTGACACCACCACAGTCCAACAGTGTGGAGTCACCCTGTTAGATCGGTTCACTCTGGAATCCTGAGTCCCATCCCCATAACTTTGGTGCTATAATTTACCTATAATGTACCGGATAAGCCGACTAATGAAGTATGTATTATCTTGTAACCTATTGTACATTACTTATTACCCCTTTCGTTTTATTGTACTGTACTGTTCTTCTGTAATAATGTATGTCTTTAAGTCTGTACTATTTGTATTTCATTTGATACTGAAACACCCAATAAAATGTATTTGAATAAAAAAAAAAGACCCGCTCCCCGCTAACTTCTTTAAAGAAATGATAGGCTCACTAGCACCTCTCTGGTCGAAAATCATCAACGCTTCACTTCTTCAAGGTGAGATCCCGATCTGCCTGAAGGCAGGCCTAGTGCTCCCAATTCTAAAAAAACCCTTGGCTGACCCTACTGACCTGAACAACTACCGCCCAATCACAAACATACCGACCGTGGCGAAACTTCTGGAGAAATGCGTTCACAAACAACTACGCAAACACATTGAGCAATTCCAGCTTCTCGACCAATTCCAATCGGGTTTCCGCACTGGGCACAGCACTGAAACGGCCATCACTCACATTGTGGACGATGCTCTCACTTTACTTGACCAAAATGAAACATGCCTTTTAATCCTACTCGATCTATCATCAGCCTTTGACACTGTCAAACATGACAATCTACTCTTCCTTTTGGAACGCAGAATGGGGCTCTCTAGCACGGTCCTTAAATGGTTTGCCTCGTTCCTCAACAACCGATCACAAAGGGTCAAATCCAATCAGTCTCTCTCCAACCCGAGCCCCTGCACTCTGGGTGTACCCAAGGCTCCTCACTCTCCTCCACTCTCTTCAACCTCTTCCTTGAACCACTGACTGTAATCCTTAAAGACTCCAACATCCAATATCACATGTATGCGGATGACACCCAACTCTACATGAAAATCTCCTCCCCTGATGACATCAAATCTCTCAATGGAACCCTTCTCAAAACCCCTAACTGGCTTACCTCCAACCATCCCAAATTAAACGCCCTCAAGACTGAATTCCTCCTCATTTCACCCACTAAGCAAACCCCCACTGTTTTGAAATTTGTCAGTAACCTCATTGCCCTCAACTCCATTCCGCACATCGTGGACTCCACTAAATCACTGGGAGTTGTGCTAGACAAAAACGTAAACATGCAAGATCACATCAGATCATCAACCAAAGAAGCGAACATTCAACTCTGCATCCTAAGGAATCTTAAACCCTATCTTCCCCAGGATGACTTTAAATCGGCAGTGCAAGCACTTGTCATTTCCAGACTAGAATACGGCAATGCGACTCTTTGCGGTCTGCCTAAACTCAGTTTGGCACCCATCAGAGCATCTCTAAATGCTGCCACTAGACTTATCACGGGCTCTAAGAAGACCAATCACATCTCACCGGACCTCAAATCGCTCAGTTGGCTTCCCTTTGAAGCTAGGATACAACTTAAGATCGCTTGTATGACCCATAGAGCATTACACTTCAACACACTTATCTACCTGGCAAACAAACTGGAACTTTCGGGTGGCTCCAGATCAACAAGGAGTACCGGCACTCTGCTGCTCAAGCCCAAGAAATTGAAGAAGCTTAAAACGTACAAACGTTCATTCTCTGGCATCGCCACCCAGAATATAAGAGAAGTGGACAGACCCAAGCAAGCACGATACAAGCTGCCAGCCCACCAGTATTTTTCTATTCCTGATACTGCTACTACCCCAGTGCTAGCAGGGCAGAAGTGTGAATTTGAGACGAGGCTGCGAGGAACAGCCAGAACAGGTGCAGAGAGCACCACACGCACTCTGTTGGCTGCAAGATATTACTGCAAGGAGGGGAGAGACTGTGAACCTCTGCAGTGAGAGAGCTCTTAGAAGATCAACGCTGCCCAGCCAAGGAAACTGCCAAGAGTCCAATGATGTCAAAAGCAGCCAAGCAGCAAAGCCCTAGGCAACAAGCCCACAAAAGGAATGCGCAGCCAGGTAACTGCAAAAGGCACACACACTGCATGTGCGCCCCACCCCAGTGGCTGTCTGACGCTATCGCAAGGAAAGTGGTAGCGCCGCACACCTCCATGGGGAACGGCCCACCACTGCAAGAGGCGAACAGGCAAGCAAAGCGCCAGAAGAGGGTGCCCATGAAGGAGGACCGAAAATCCATGGTCAGGACCAGATGCCGCCATAGCAAAGCCTCAAGGCACAAGTAGTGTGTCCTTGAGTGAAGACGAAGAAGCAAAGGAAGAAATGTGACCCTCCAGCCAGGGAGTGGAGCACCAAGAAGATCCCCGATGGAAAGAAAAGGACCTCTGAGAGGTCCACGACGAGAAGACATGTGAGAGGTCCACGAGGAGAAGAGTCATGTCCTACAGACAGGACAAGAGTCAGTTCCTACAGATAGAACAGGACGCAAACATGGAGGTCCCTGTGAAAGGAAGATCACAGTGAGAGCCCTGGTCAGGAGACAGAGGAGAAGAGAGTCTGTCCTAGGGGTAGGACGTGACCAGATAGGTCCATGTGTAGTGCACGCCACATGGAGAGGCCTGGTCAAAAAGAAGAAGAGCATGAATAGATGACATAAGGCCACATCTTGAAGATGATGAGGAAAGCGGAGAAGAGGAGAGTGGCCTGACGCCACATCGCGGAAGAGGAGAAGAGTGGCAAAATGCCACAACGTATACAAGAGAAAGGTGTGTGCCGGACCCATCACACAGAAGATCCTGACAACCGAAGGTGTGCAGGAGGAAGGAACAGGAATGGCAAGCGTCAGAACACTGAGCATGACGTCAGCATCTGCAGCACTAGTTGCCCAGGGGTAAAACTCATTATCATTGCGACTTGTATCATATGTCACCTAAGGAGCATCACACCACCTGAGTGGAGCCGTACACCTGCAAAACAACCTGGAGAGGGAGAGGTTGGCCACCCAGAGACCTTCTGTTACATCCAGTGAACCTGAAGCCTGCTGAAGAGAGCATACTCAACCATTTGTACCATCCACCTTTGGGGTTGCATAAGACTTGATCGTGGTCCTGTTCGGACTTCCTCAGTGACCTCGGTCAGGGGTCAAAAAGAGGCTCCGAGCAATCCACACAAGCTTGTGGCAATCCAGGGGCAAGAGCATCAGGGAATTTCGATAAGTCGTGAGAGATGCGCCTGCAGCAGCTCTAAAACCTTTCAAAATAAAATAAATAAATAAATACAAGGAAGCACTGAGGTCAGGGTCAGAGTCTGGTTATCCTAAGACTAGCAGATGCCTGTGCCCCTAAGTACTGATGATAAGAGCCCACAGACCCGGAGACAACCACCCTTGCGGCGCGTGACTTTAATGTGGACCTGTAGGCGATTCCCCAGTGGCCACTTTGTGCAGTCTAGAAGACTTACAGCACAGTCCAGACAGTCCTGTGGAAGCCCAGTGAGAAGGGGCCTCAAGCAAAATCCTGAGGGAGGAGTCCTGGCACGAGATTGATGTCTAAAACTCATCTTAGGGCAAAGATCTTACATTTGCTAAAAAGCATCTCCAGTTGTAAGTAGATTTGGGGGGCATCAAATAAGAAATAAACAGGGGTTTGGCTGATACTAAAGCAGTCTTGTCAGGAGCACACTGAGGAGCACACTGAACTGTAGCCTCCTGCCTCCCTGTAGGACTTTGAAAATGGCAGTAATTGCATGCAAAAGGGCCCTCAAGAATTGTGAGGGAAATGACCTTGTTACGTGCCCCAGGAGCACCTAATGTGTTAGCAAGCCATCTGACCTTTTTTATTTAATTCTATGGCTGAGTAAACGCCTCTTAAAGGAACAGCTGGGACATGAGAAGCAGGGGTCCTTACGACGGAAGGGCGCGTCCGCTGTGCGTCAGTGGAGTCACGCTGCTTAAATAACTGAGGCCCAGAAACAACTAGCATGCTAAGTCCTGCAATCGCGCAGGAATCAGAAGAAAGCATTAGCTCACTCTCACTCGCTCACTCTCTCAACTCAAACGGGGGAAGACCAGCAGTGGAATTGAACCGAGCGGGAAGGAAGTCGGGAAAAAAATCAGATCGCACAAACAGTAAATACTAAAAAGGTTAGCCAGAGATACTAACGCTATAAAAGAAATAAAAAGACTAGAGCAACCGTTTTCAAAATACCAGATAAAAAAAATCACATTAAGATAGCAGAGATCATTAAAAACGTTACTGGCCTGTTCATCGACCTGTCCACTAATGCTGTCCAATAATCAACCTGAAGAGACTCAGTGACGTCTTTGTTATGATGTTTTGCTCTCTCCCACAGGTTGGACTCGTTGTCTATTTTCAATAAATGTTTGGGAGGATGTAATGATGGGCTGGTGATGGTCTAGTGTATCTACTCCATGGACCTCATTATGATGTTGGGCAGAATGTATCTGACCAGCGATCAAAGGCTTTCCGACCAACATGGAAGGGTTACAGTCCTACCAAAGTATTAGGATGACGGCAGTCGGAGTTAAACCTGCGGGGGGATTCCAGCGTGGCTTCAACGTACTCAAGGAGCCCATCAGCGTGTCGGAAGACAGCATAATCCCTTAATGATAGCGGTTCCGCCGTCATGATCATGATGCCGATTTGCGACAGCCATTTGTTATAGGTAAATTTCAAGGATGACCAGAGGTAGCCATAAAGTATTTCCATGTAAAGGTTTATTAGATGCTCCAGTAGATATAAGTTGTAAGTCTTGTTAAGTTCATTAGACGTCCCACCAGGAGCTAGATGGTTGCTGCTCAGCCTACACTCTTCAACTGTCATTCCTCACATACCCACAAGCACACTCACATTCTAACCACACTTTCATCAGGCATTCCAACATTCCACGCAGACATCACATTCATTCTGGCTGAGCAACTAAGAAGAGGATGCACTAGGGAGAATTAAGTCACTACACCATTCCATGTCAGCCTTTACAAAATGGAAATGCTGTCGGAAAGCAACATTGGGGGCCGATAGCAGGCCCCCTTACCCTCTGGCCCTCCGAAATAGGGCCTGGGAACATCCTTGCACCACGTGGAAGGCACCGCATGGTGCCTGCCGCACGGTGCAGGGATATTCACAAACATAAATTTTTCATTGGATGCTTGTGCTGTGGGCCTTTTCTGCCCACCGCACAAGCTTCTATTGGCAAATGGATGTTTACAACCACCCTTTGGGCGGTTGCTTCCTAATCATGCGGTCAGAACCGCTGACCTAAGGTCAGGCAGTTCCAAACTGCAGCGGTGTTGGGCGGACAAAAGTTCACCTGACATCGTACTCAGGCCCTGAGTGTTTCCACCAGTCACTCCTTCAGGGATGGCTTCCACACTGATTCCCCACCCATCCATCACAGGTGGCACAGGTCAGGTGACTCTGCTAATAAAAGGGGGCAGGCGCACGTGCCCTGGGCCAGTTCCAGATCCAGTAATCCAATGTTCGTGTCATGATTGCAGCTGCATGAGGACCTAGGGCCCTAGTCATTACACCTTGGAGCACTGGCTGCGGGGGCCATTGTTACACCATTGTGGCAGTGCCTTCAAGACTGCTGGCCGGATTCGGTCCTTAACCAAGCAGGTCTTTAAAAGAGCAGAGAGTCCACTAAACAATGCACGCATATTCCATAAAAGCCACCTTTTCCAAATAATTTGAAATTTTAGTGCTTTATGAATGCACTCTCTCACCCAAGGTACAGTGCAGCATAACACAGTGCATAGCGTTGGCAGTAGTGTATGCTTGTTGTCCATGGTTTGCTCCTGCCCGTCCAAAACATAACCATGCCACTAATGAAAACTCTTATGATGTCCAATGCCACACTTGTTTTAGATAGAAGAACTGGTGCTGACCTCTGGGCAGCCCCGTAAAGAAATTATGTCCTCCCCTAACCACCACCCACCCCTCAGTGTGAGCCTGACCCCTTAAAATCGGGGCACAATCAGCTTCTCCCTACTCTGAGTTCGCCTGCCAGCATAGATCACTGAATTGATTTATAAGGTGACATTCAGCATTCTATAAAACACCAAAGTAAATAAATAGGATAGTGGAGACCCTGCAGCTTTTGTCTCTCTCAATGATTTTCTGTCATGGTTTTTGCAAGGGAAGCTGCTGAGCCCTCGTCAATTTACAAAACAATGAAAACATTGGCTAAAAGCAAATATATTTTTGGTCTCCAAAAAGGATAAACACACCATAGAGGTCCTAGTGCTTAATTTGTGTAAGAAAGAGTGCCAGCACCTAAAGCTCTGCTCAGATGCCCACGGCCAATACAAATAAGCGTTGGTGTGCCGAATACCAATGCTGATTAGTCTAGAATCCACTGCATGCCTCTTTAATCCCCCACCAGACACTCACTGCGTCTTCATCTCACTCTTGCACATTCCTGCTTCTCCCTTTGCGATGGTTTTTCAGTCTGTCACGCCTTATGAATTGTCTGTTTTTTTCTTTCTCGTTTTCTAGGTAAATATCGGAATTATTGCATTCATATGAATTCAAGGTATTTTAACATTTGTATATAATAAATTATTATTTCATGAAAGCAAAAGGACTTTGGTGTGTGTCCTAATTGTCACTGACAGGAATCAACAATGTAATATTTGAGAGGAAAGCCTTAACAATATTAGGAATTCAATAAGCACTTGAAGTTATAATTGGTGGATTCATGCAGGTTATATTAGGTAACAAAAGTCAAACAAACTGTTTTGAGAGGTATGGCAGGGGCATGAATAGAAAAAGACGTGGAAATTCTCAACCGCATAAAGATAGGAGTAACAGACACTGGGATGGAGTAGAGATGAAAAAATAAAAAGAAGGTTAGAGGAAATGAAAAAGACAAGAATGGACAAAATAGCATACTATTATAGACAACAATCATGCTATTTTATTGTATTTTTCTTTCACTTGGTTTTACCATCCTCCATCCGGACAATCATTTTCTAGCGAGCTGGTTAAAATATGAAGGATTCAAATTTACAGTGAGTTTCCTTTCGCTAACCCGGGTGCTAGGGCTTCACCCTATGGATCACAGCCATTAAATTGTTAAAGCTAGAAGTAATCTGAGGTATTTGTATTGTCATGCTAATGATGACATGCACTAGGTTATTGGACTATGGCAAAGCACTCTTTGCTTGAATCAACGCTCAAACAACCAGAGACTTACAACCATAAAAACCTCAGCAGCTGGGCTCACCCTCATTCTCCCATCCCGCACTAGCATTAACCCTCACCTCAAAGAGCTCCACTGGCTCCCATTCCAAAAAACAGCACTCTTCAAACTCCTCACATACACATAAAAACACTTACACAGATTGGCCCCCACATACCTCAACAACCGCCTGTAAGGGCCTGGCTCTGCACATCAGAGCCTCCTCCTCAGCTCTTCAATTCTGCAAGAAACTAAAGACCTTGCTCTTCACCTAGCCCCAATCCTGGCCCAATCCAAATAGCTCCTGCTTCAGCACCAGCAGGGCCGTCTTTAGGGCTGTGCGACCCATGCAGCCACACCTGACACAGAGTTGGGGGGTGCTGTGTTTAGGAATAACTTATGGGTTTAAAAGCACCTGCTGCAGAGTTCCTTGTGAGTCCAGCACTTTTCAGGCAACAATACACACATCAAGATAAGCCTGGTGGTTAATGTTCCTGCTGGACAGAGACTGGAGTTTTTTCTTGTGGCTGTTTTGATCCATAATAAAGAATGCAGAGGGTTAGTATGTCTGCCGCAAAGAACGTGTACCATGCAGATGACAACTGTATTGTATGTAGATACGTCAGTGGGTTACTGCTTTTGTCATAGAGATCCTTTTATTCCTTGCAGTTCAAAAGTTACAATCCCAATAAAGCACAGTGACATGTGAACTGTCATCAAAGAGGTGCATGAAAACTGCATGGTATAGGTTAGAACGTTATGTTTGTTCCTCGGTCTTTCATCATCCTAATGTTGGTAAAAAAAGGTTAGTTTGGCCAGAAATACATTCTTATTAGCAAAGCTAACTCCAAGCACTGTGTAAATCCAGAGTTTCTGCTGCTTCAGACCAAACACTCTTAAAATATACATCCTGCCAGTATGTATGACATGCGATTCCTACAACTTGTAATCCTCTTTGCCCTATTTAACATATCCTATAGAATTGATTTACACATGTATGCTTCACTTTATAACGTGTGTGTGATGTAAGGTGTCCTGACACCCTACACTGGTAAGAGAAGCGCTATAAAACAAATTACATGCATATTAGAGAGGGGCTATGGAGAGATAAGGTACCCTGTTGGAAGGTGCTGGTAAGGGAATCAATGGAGGAGGTGGTAATGGTGGGAGGGGTGCCAAAAAGATTGTTGCACTGTGCGCTACCGTTGCTAAAGCCGGTCCTAAGCACCAGGATACCCTCGGGGGTGAGCTCTGTGCTATACAAATACACATAACATAGCACTGAGAGGAAACTCTCTTGGCTTTTCTCCTATCTGGCAGACTGATTACACTCGGTGTCCTAGCATGCAACGCGCTTTTCCCCATTCTCTACCAGCTTAAATCTCGCAATGCTTTTCCCATCAACCACGCCTCTTCCCTCTTTGCACCGCCCATCCTTAAGATTAACCTTGTTTCTGTAAATTTCCAACTCTTTCTTATTTTTCTTACGTCATCAACTCCACCAAGACGCACACATAGCCAGCTGCCTTTGTGGCAACCACGGCCTCCTGCTTACTAAAATTAGCAAATTCTCACTGTTAATTGACTTCCGAAATATCAGTTCCCCTTTTTCCTACTTCATAACCCCGTTCCTTTTAGCCGCTAGATAAGTTCCCTTTGTTAGCAAAAGGAGGCAATCAGCCATCATCACCTCAGTCGCGCACCTGTTTCATACAAATTATACACATGCAAAAAACATACCACAACATGCGCTCCATGTAGCCAAAACCAACCTTTGTCTAGGCCCTGGTATTTTAGCCGCTAGATAAGTCCCCTTTGTTAGCAAACGGAGACAATCAACCATCATCACCTCAGTCGTACACCTGTTTCATACGAATGATACATATGCAAAAAATATACCACAACACGTGCTCCATTTAGCCAAAACCAGCCTTGGTCCAGGCCCTGGTATTTTAGCCGCTAGATAAGTCCCCTTTGTTAGCAAACGGAGACAATCAACCATCATCACCTCAGTCGTACACCTGTTTCATACGAATGATACATATGCAAAAAATATACCACAACACGCGCTCCATTTAGCCAAAACCAGCCTTGGTCCAGGCCCTGGTCTTCACTGAAATTGCCAACTATAAAAAAAAACATCCTTCCCTACTCTTAGCTCCACCTAAGGCTTGAACTTTGCTACCAACACCCAGCTCAAGCGCTTTCCCTCCACACACATCTCCTTTTCTTTGCCATCAGG
This sequence comes from Lissotriton vulgaris, assembly GCF_964263255.1. NCBI lineage: Eukaryota > Metazoa > Chordata > Amphibia > Caudata > Salamandridae > Lissotriton > Lissotriton vulgaris. Next base: position 2,100,206,690 of record NC_141689.1, on the reverse strand, counting down.
CCGGCTGGCAAACACTGCTGCAAAAACACAAACTGGTGCCACAGGGAACTGTTAATCCAAGTAAAAAGCTACTTTTACCAATATTTTTCGAGGGCATTTAAGGTAATGAAATTATCACAAAGGAGAGCCTGTTGATTTAATAGATGGCAGGTGGAGACATTAATGTCTTTTTCTCACTTTCTCCGCAGGGATGGCCGCAGAACCACAGTCACATCATGTACCGCCTAACATGACCTCGGCAAACCCTAACACCTTGGCGGGCTAATGAAGTGGACGCCATTTTCATTTAGTAGAACTGTTGAGAGAAAGACAATTAGGTTAGTGTTCCTTCGTCGTCCACACGGCCTGAAAAGGCAATAACGCTGGAACGGGGCTTTGAAAAAGGGAGGGCGGGGCCAGGTCCGTTGGGTGCACGTGAATGAACCTCGTTCCGGTAATGCGCGGACTTTAGGCCAGGAAAGCAAAGGACGCTTTGAATTATGAAACACGGGACGTGTTACCTGCGGAGCGGGGCCAGTGAGCTCGTGGACTGAAACGTGAGTTTGTGTGTTTGAACTGTGGTGCGCTACTTCCTGGTTAAAGTTTAATGGGATGTATTCGGGTCAGCTGCGGTAACCCCGACCCTCCTCTTACGTCATCAACCAACAAACGGAACCCGACTGTACCATATAAACGTTTAAGCATATATGCAAGGGAGGGAAGAGGCATTGACAAAGCCAGTAAGTCTGGCCTTGGCAAGCTGGTGCAATGGTGACGTTTTATCAAATGTTTAATTGTAAAACTATGACATATAAAGAAAACATGCCGCTCATATGCTAGCAATACAAATAAATCAATCAAATGTATTTACTTTTTAGTTTTATATAGCGCAGACAAGACCCAATGGTATCAGAGCTCTTTACATGTGAAGGGAGTCATACAAATCGATTATAACGAGATTAACTAAGCCAGTCATAACAAATCCAAGCGATTATAAAGAGTATCCACATTTTAAAAGATTGGGGGGAGGTCCGTTTTTTTTTCATGTAGACAGGTGGCGATTAAACCTAAAGCTTGTTCTTCAACAATTCTGAGCGGGTCGACCTAGTCTCTGGGGAAATGGTGTTCCATCGTCTAGGAGCATTGTCTGAGATAGACTCCTTCAAAGTTATGGATTTTCTTATCCTAGAATTTCAAGTAGGAGGGTGTCTTTGCTCCTTGAGTTTCTCTGGCCTCCTGCGGTGCAGAGTTCTCTTGATAAGGGCCCGATTAAAATGTCAGATGGACCGGAGTCCGCCCGACATCGTTTGGGAACAGGAACCGAATGACCTCCTGTCGTCGGTTCCAGCCCAGCAAGTAGGATGGAACCAAACACTGTTCAGTCGCAATCCTATTCTTTACTCATGGCAGGCACCTCAAGGTGCCGGCCACCGGGTGCAGGGATCAACAGGATGGCACTAAAGCTGCCCCCTAAGCCACCATCCGGAGGCCTTGCACCTATGGGGGCCCCCAAATTTGGATTCCTACAGCCTTTCTGTGTCGGAAAGGCGGCACAGAAATGCTCTGGGAATCTTCCATCATACCCCTTCAGCAAAAAAGAGCCGCCCGAGGAATTCGGAATGGCAGCTGGACTCTTCGAGCCCGTCGGAGGCCATACGGAAATCTGGTTCAGATTCCTTTCGACCGTCCCTATCAAAATGGGTAGGTCAGAAAGGAATCCGAACAGCCGATTTCGATGTGGTTGGAACGGCTCCAACTGACGGCTCTTAAGTAGTTGGGAGAGCCTTCATGTATAGCTCTGTGGGTGATACAGGCAAATTTGAAAAGAGATCTAGCTTCAGAGGGAAGCCAGTTTAGAGCAAGTGCGGTGGGTGAGATATGACCAGATTTCCTGGTGTTTGTAGGGTAACTTTGATCAGTGCCTAGTGGATTTTAACTGTTACAAATAATTTTAATAGAACATTACTGTTTCTTCTTAGCAGGCAGATAATCTCATGAAAGAAAAATATTGTCATTATGGATTAAAAAAACATACTGCTGGCTTTGAATTTACGTGGCCTGAAAACAAAAAGGATGAAGTATGGAAAGAAAAACACTAGTAAAGCAATGGCCCACGAGTCCTGGCACTGAAGTACATTTCTTTTTAGTTATAGCAGATGGGCATGTAGCCAGACAAACAGAATCGCCAACAGTGTAAGAGAGCTAATGGCTGACCTGGGCTGACTCATTGCCAGGGTCAATCTCGCAGTGCCAAATGTGCTAGTCTGTTAGATCGCTGTGTGGGTTTAGCAGTTTATGGACCGTTTTTTTTAGTTTGGTGGACCAGTTTTTTACTGTTGATTTCTCTCATATAACCACAAACATTGGCTGCAGCAAACTGAATGGTCAATTGAGGTCAGTTGATTTGTCCAACTGAAATACGCTTGGAGGTTATTCCCAGGTCTATAAAAGGCTAGAATTACTGTGAACCTGTGTCCTAATTACCAAATTTGTTGTGCCTTCTAAAAGCCACCAGTAGCTTATTCGGAGTAAGGTGGAAACCTAATAAGGTGTATATGTTTTCAGACTTTCAATGTGGTTGTAAAGTAATTGTAGTTATTGTATGTTAATTAGTTTATAAAGCGCTCTTATCTGAGGATGTCTTGGCACTGGCTTAGATGACAGTGCAAGGAGTCCTGAAAGAAAATAATGTATTCATTATTTTTTTTTACATGTTTTCCTTTCTTTAATAGCCAGGATACTACTGGAGACAGAACCTACTCATTTTTAAACAGGAAGTTTTCAAGTCTTTCCGGAATGGTAGAAGATTAGGAGATGTTTTGATGAATATTGGTAGAGCATCCCAAGCATTTGTTGCCCCCCACACAAAGCTTCTGCCTCCCCAAGCAGAATATTTAAACCTAGGGACAACAGCAAATTTGGCTGATGCAGACTGTAAGGTCAAGACTGCTGTGTCTCTATTGAGGCATGGGCAAGGGTTTCCAACACTGTTTTATCTGAATTTCAAATAGCCAACTGTAAAGTAACTTTGCTAAGAGAATTCACCAGCAATATTAAGAGCGTATGTTGCGTCCTCCTGCGCCTGATGAATTAGTGATCATGTTATGCATTGAAACAAGGTCCACTGTCACAATACAAGAACTCTTCTATCGAGTGCCGTTAGGCTTGCACAGGGTGCCCTACTGCACTGTTATTTATTTAGATTTGGGCGGGTTTCCCTCTGATAATTGGTAAATATATCCAAATATCGAGTCAAGCATCGTCGCGTGACATGGAGCCTTATTAAGACCTTCATCCTGAGTGCGTACCTATTCAGGCTTTTTCTCTTAGGGTAAGCAAGTCGATGCTCAAGTGAGATTCCAACAACTTCAAACAGAAGACAGACTGAGGATGTATTTATCTATTCCTCCAATCCTCCAACGCCCTAGTGCCATGTGCAATAAATCAATGGATGAAGGGTGAAGAAGCCTCCTTCCAAATTTCGCACGGGAAACTAAAACCATGTTTATCAGCAGCAGGCATACAATCCTACTGCCCTAAAGGTTATGAGAACTATTCCGAGCTGAAAATTTGAAGTATATCCCACACAAATGAACATGGTACACTGTGTTAATACATATGATCTTCTATGCCTTTGTCTATACCTAGGAAATTTATTGACAGGCTAGAAATTATGACGGTTTTAATCACTAAGAAGTATTTGATACAAGGAATAGGCTGATACTTATATTTATAGGTTGTATTTTCTGAATGTGCTTGTTAGACCGGTCAGCCCTTTGGGTGGTCCCTCCTATTTATTTATTTTAGTCCCCTTTTTGCCCCTCAATTCCCTTCATTTTTGATGTCCACTGGAATTTTTAAGGTGTTGACCTGGGGGTTAGGTACTCCTTGACCCCATGGTTCGTCATAGGCCTAGAAATCCCTCCTTTTCTGAGGGCAAACTCAGTCACACAAAATGGTGGCCAGTAACTGCCATAACTGCCACCTCAGGACCTAGGGCCATAGGACAGTATAGGGGTTTCCAGAACCTTCTGGACGTCTCTGGACATTCTTGGGTTGGCCTATAAAAGGTGGAATGTTGGGCAGCCATTTTGTGTCGTGTGGAGAGGAGAGCTGTAGGTCAGGATTACAAGCTGTGGAGTGAGGAGGTTGGTGCGCTGTGAGGGGTTTGATAGCCTCTTGGGGCTGCTATCCCTGCTGATCGATACTATCCCTCACCTGCTGACCTGACCCTGCCGGAACATTGCCTTGTGGTGTCCCTGATGCAGGAGGGGCCTGTGGGTACCTCAAGTGGGACAAATGAGGCGAGGACTGTGAGAAATTGCCAGGTGAGGGCGACTGAGGCTGACCTCTGAATTGAGTCAAGACCCGGGAGGGGAAGTAAATACCTACACTTGCTGTCCCCCAGTGCCCTGCAAGACCAGATTTGTGGCTTTCCCGAAGTGTCCCGCCCACGACTGACCTCTGTAGCAAGGAACTGCTAACTTACTTGCCTCCAGACTACGAAGCTCCCTGTGGTGAAAAGGGCGCTGCGCCTGTGGGTTGGAGCCGGCAGCGCCCTCGTGACTGGTTCCTGCTGGTGGTGACGGGCTGGGAGCTCTGCAAGGCTGGAAGTGCCCTCCGGTGAGGCGCCGCGACTCTCTGCCCGGAGCGGGGAACTGGTGGTAGAGGCTGGGCTGACGCATCTGCTTTGCGTGTGGAGGCGGAGTGGTGTCTCGACTTCCGCGCAGGCCTAGTGAAGGGCTGGGCGGCTCCATAGAGGCGGAGCGCTGTCTCAATTCCCGCGCAGGCCTAGTGAAGGGCTGGGCGGCTCCATAGGCGCGGAAGTGTCCGGAATTCCGCGCAGGCCTAGTGAAGGGCTGGGCGGCTCCATAGAGGCGGAACAGAGCTGAGGTGTTCGCCGGCCGTGTGGGCCCTGTGAGGGGTTGTGTGACTTAGAGGGAAGGATTGGTTCTCGGAGCGAACTCGCCGGGGACCGACCGGCGAAGAAGTAAGCCTCCTAAGCTTCTGGTAACAGATAAGATCTCCCTTTACAATCAGGTATCTTAACAACAGCGAGGTCTTGGGGCTGGTGTGAAACAGAGACCCAGGAGTTCGAGCTGTAAAGCTCAGTGGTTGCTCTTACCTCCTGTCTCTGATTGGGTTGTGACAGGGATTGTTTGAGCTAAAAAGTACTGAACCCCCCTTATAGAAGCTTGTGGCCTGACTAGTATCAAGAACCCATCTGTTCTTTCCCTACAACTGTTTATAAATCAGGGAGGTTACATGCATTGATCGTTACTAAGGCAAATCTTGTCTCTTTGAGAGTTCTGTTCCCTGGTTATAACAGCAGAAACACAGCTGACAGGAGGAGGATGTAATACTAATTTTCATGACAAAGTGATGTTCTGCCTGATTTCACTAAGTGGAAGCCTAATGCTCACTAATGGATTTATGTAAGTAGGATGTAAGTGACGGAAAACTGTAACCTGCTTCAATAGGAACCTTGGACTTCCAAGAGTAAGGATCCACCGTAATTAACTGTGTAGAGAAGTGATAATTTCTAGTTGCTGCAATTGAGACTGTGGAATAATTACTGCTGTTAGAAGGGGTAAGATGTAGAAGTGAACTCTTTTCATTTGGGGAAGAAAAGAAATGTTGTGTGTGCAATGTTGAACTGGTGCCTATATATACGTACACCACTGTGGAGCTATTTTTATATATTGAACCACGAACTGCTGAACAACAAAGAGATTATTTTATAAAGACTGGTGTAGTGTCTTTCTTTTCTAGTGGATGGACGCTGTGTTACTGAAGGGTGCGACGCAAGCTTTACACATATGCCTTTGAGATAGGCCTTCCTTCTCTGTGCCAAGCTACCCTATGTAGACTGGTAACCCCAGGTCCAACAGTGCTCCAGTGAGTTCATTAATGGCACAGCAAGAGACAGAGACGACTAACCTCTCTTCCAATGTTCACTTGCAGCTTTAGCAGTGGTAAACGGTGCTGCACCGTAAACCACAAAGGGTTGGCTGGGAATTCATGCTAAGCACAAGGAAAAATATGTCACCCAGGCACAATGAGATCATAAAGCCATTTCCCCAAGAGACAAATGACATTACCACCATGATCCTAATATCCCAATATGTAATAGTGCATAGTTCCTTATCTGACTGTGGATTAAGGGATCTCTAGGAGTATATCCTGAGATATGAACAAATCACAACGTTATCTGTGATCTCAAGCGTGAGAAAGGGCAACGTCTCCTCTTTATACAGTTCAAGGTGATGCTGTGCCACATAGTAGGTAAAAGGATGCTGATTTGTTATTTTGTTGGTTTTCAGCATGCTATAGCCCTGCTTCTTCGCTTGTAGCATGGGCACTCATACCATTGTACGGATGTACCTTTTGGCAGATATCTCCATTGATGTTTCTTTATTTTATAGACGGTTGGATTGCTGACATGTTTTGACTCAGGGGTCACCTCTCAGTGGTATGCTCTACCCCTTAAACATTAAGAAAAATTAGCTAACCCCTAGCAAAAATATAGATTCCAGCAAAAGGTGAAAACTCAGGAGTGGTGTGACTAGAGAGAAAAAGCGTATTTCCTACAGCATTCATACCTGGGTGGCAGAAATCCATGAAAATAATGTAGCTTCTGGATGATGCTCTCCTTAAGGGATGTGACCAGTTCGTGTGGATATTTCAGTGTCTAAGTAAGGGAGTGACAAAAGGGATGAGTTGCAATGGAAGACACAAGATCCACCATGACAGAACCACTCAGATTGATGCAATAACATACAGGGGAGCACAATTCGCTGTAGAGCATTACTACAGGTAACAGCAGCAGGAAAAGCGCAGATTTCCACTTGGGCAGGTTATGAATTAGCAGCCAAATCAAAAAAATAAAAGGGACGTCCTTCTGATGGGAGGGCTAGGAAAGAGATGGGAGCGGAATAAACTGGCGTATTCAAGTTTCATATTCAGTACATGCATATGGGAAAGGGCAAATACATTATTGCTGGATTCAGATCAAAAAGTTCAAACAACCGCGCCGCTTTGACCTATTATGTTCTGAGCTTGTTCGTCCCTAAAAAAGCTCTGCAAAGCTGCACGTCCCGAAGAGGGCTTATCTCAGACACGCTGCGCACTGTCCTGATGACAAAACAATCCTGCCTCGTCCATTTACATTTCTTGCTGTCAGTGCCATGTTTGGACACAGCGCCTCTTGACTACGGATTCATCTATTAAAACATATCATCCCATTACTCACAGTGGCAGGAAGCGAAGATAAGCTGAACAGCTACAGGAAGTGATAGACTCATGTGCCTGACCTTGTGGAGTGACAAAGCAAAGGGGACAGAAAGCAAGTTACAGGAAACGCATCGCAGTTTCTAAGGAGCATTACTGGACATGTTTTTTGAATGTCGATCTTTCTTGTATGTGCAGAACTAGCTCCGGCTCTGATGTAACTGAAAGGAGAAAGGAAGCGCTATATAAAACACCTAATAAATAAATTGACTCTGGATCATCTTAAACATACAGTGCTTGACAGGTCAGTTATCAGGGGCTTAATGTACTCTGACAACCAGGCAATCCTTCCAGCCAGCTCAATGAATTACAAAGTGCAGTGCTCAATTTCAGACGGTGGTTTCCGGTGCACGGTACCTGCACTTAATTGCCAACACCTGCACTTATGACAGCCTGCCAGATGGTAGCGCTGTTTGTCTAATTTGGAGATTAGCACAACAACAGTTGTTTATTAATTCAATATGCATTAAAAATAACGAATACCTGCTGCCATGTCATCTTATAGCTTTAGAGCCTGGAATAGTCTCAGCTGTCACACTGGTAGGTGTGTGATGGCAATAGTTGTGTTGGTACTGTCATTAGCAGCTCTGACAGGGGCAATAGGTGGTGCAAGCTGCAGTGTCCTCTTGAGGAGGGCCCCGGCACTTATTTATTATTTTTTTGGGGAGAAATTAAGGCTTCAACTTTCAGGGGACAATGCGGTCAGTCCGGCTTTCTCTGAGAGGGTGGTATGGGGAAGAACTTTATGTGCAGCTACCAAAATGAGAACACAATAACCACAATGTATTTGTATTTTTGTATTTGTATTTATTTTATTTGTAAAGCGCTAACATTCATCCTGAAAGGACATCACGGCGCTGAGAAAGAATTGCAAATGACTTAACGACAGCACTAATTGGAAATTATTGATCTGGCCTGGGGAAAAGGAATGTTTTTAGTTGTTTCCTAAATGAAAGGAAGCAGTCAGTAGTTCTGAGTTTAGGAGGTAACTCGTTCCACTTTGTTGCGGCAATGTGAGAGAAGGCCCTCTCTCCCATCCTGACAGTCCGAGCTCGGGTGATGGATGCTCTTCCTGAGGTCATAGATCGTAGGTTTCTAGAGGGTTTATGAAATCTGATCATGTCATGTAGGATGATGGGGCCTGTATCGTGAAGTACTTTGTGTGAAATACACAACAGTTTAAAAATGGCTCGTTGTCTCATTGGGAGCCAGTGGAGCTCACGCATGCATTTTTTGGCTGAGTCGTATTTTCTTTTATTACAGATGGCTTTGGCAGCGGCATTCTGAACCAACTGCAATTTGGAAAATAGGTAGTCTGCCATTCCCACAAACAGTGAATTACCGTAGTCCAACCTACTCATCAATAGTGATTGGACTAGTGTTTTCCTGCAATCTGTCGGAACCCAAGGGAATAGTCGTCTGAGCATCTTCAAGAGGCCGAAGCCTCTGCCGCAAACTATGGAAACATGAGATTTCATGGATAAATCCTTATCCAGTGTTATTCCTAAATTTTTAGCTTTTATAGTTGGGTTGGGAGGCAAGCCCAAATCGCTCGGCCACCAACTGTTGTCCCAGACATGTGTGCCTCTGCCGAACAGTAGAATTTCAGATTTGTCAGCATTAAGTCTAAGACAATGGTCCTGCATCCAAATTGCCAGTTCAGTCAGGCAGTTCGTCAATCTAGTTTTTGAGTCATCATTTTCATCAATGGTGACCATCAGCTGGGTGTCATCCGCATAGGAGCACATTTCGACACCCCACTTTTTGCCGATGGTTGCCAACGAGGAGACGAACACGTTGAACAGAGTTGGGCTCAACGACGCCCCCTGAGGAACTCCGTATTTTATAGGTCGCGGAGGGGATGTATAGTCACCCAGGCGAACTGATTGGGTGCGATCCGCTAGGAACGATTGTAACCATCCAAGTGCTTTATCTTGAATTCCTTTCTCTGCCAGAGTATTCAATAATTGATGGTGGGGTACGGTATCAAAAGCCGCTGATAGATCAAGGAGTATCAGAGCGACTGTACTACCTTGATCTACCTTGGTTCTAATACTATCTGTCACCGCCAAGAGTGTAGTTTCGGGGCTGTTATTTGTCCGAAACCCTGTCTGTGAAGCGTCCAGCAGACCATTAACTTCCAGAAATGTGGAGAGTCGTCTGTTGACCAATTTTTCCAGGACCTTTGATAAATAAGGTAACTGGGAAATTGGTCTGTAATTGGCCGGATTGTTAACATCTGCCCCAGCCTTCTTTACTAAAGGGGTAACTAGGGCCTGTTTCCATGATGTTGGGAATTCGGCAGAACTAAGGGAGAGATTAAATGCTCTGGTAACTACTGGACATATTACAGGGGTAAGCTGGGAGAAAATGTGATTTGGACATGGGTCAAGTGGTGAACCAGACTTGACCTCAAGCATGGCTTTTTCTACTTCCTCTTCTGAAAAAGGGCCAAAAGTATGACAGACAGTATGTGCAGCAGTTGGTACATATTGTTCAATTTTTTCCGTCATTGGTTTTGGAAAAGAGGCATAGATGGTATCAATTTTTTCACAGAAAAAATCATTGAGCTTATTACAATTCTCCTGTGAGGGAGTAAGGTGTACGGAGAGATTAGTTGGGCTGCATAATTCTCTAACAATTTAAAAAAGTTCTTTTGATGAATTTTTATTCTCGGATACTCTGCGTGTGAAATAGTCCTTTTTTGCCTTTCTAATCGCTCTATGATAGAATGCTTGAGCTTTCCTAAAACTATCTTTGGTCTCATCTGTCTTAGATACTCTCCATTTATGCTCAAGAGAGGTGCAATTTCTTTTTAAAAGTTTGAGCTCAGGTCCGTACCATCTCTCTGATTTTTTGTTGCCTGGTTTGTGACGGGATTGGGTGGTCGAACAGTGTTCAAGTGCATTTTTAATATTATTGTGAAGAAGGTCTATTTCCTCCTGGATATTAGTACTTGTACAGGAGGGGTGTAAAAATGATTACTGAATTTATCAAGTGTGAAGGACTTCCAGTTTCTTATGTTTGCTATAAATGCACTATGTTTTTTAGTCTGGGGGGGTGGGGAGATTAATGCGGAAGGTAATCATATAGTGGTCGGTCCATACCAATGGAATTAAAGGGTCGATGTCAATAGATTCGATATTAGAAAATATCAAATCTAATGTATGTCCTGCACTGTGTGTTGGTTGATGGACTCTCTGAGATAACTGCAGGATGGACATATCTTCCACTAATAGATTCGTCAAGGAGCTACTGCTGTTATCCAGATGTATATTGAAATCTCCAAGGAGGAGGATGATCTTGTTCTTCAAACAGACAGGCATGATCTGTGTGAGTAACTGTGAACTAAAGTTTAATGTACAGCCCGTAGGATTATAAATTAAGATGCCTCCAAATAGCACACTGGTGTTTATGGACACCGTAAATGCCAGAGCGTCATAATTTCCAACCGGTACGATACTCTCTTGTCTGCATGAAAGATGGTCTCTGAACAGTAGAGCTACACCGCCGCCCCTTTTCTTAACTCTGTTAACATTCAGTATCTTATAGTCCGGGGGAAGGGCTATAACTACGTCTGGGATATTGTGGTCATCAAGCCATGTTTCAGATAGACACACTAAATCTGGTTGTTGTTCATTAAGAAGGTCCCAGATATACGTGGAATGTTTAGGTAGTGATCTTACATTCATATAAATGCATTTGAGCGGAAATGTGGATGGATGTAATGTCACAGGGTTCAGTGTAGGGGTGCATTCCCATCTACAGTTGTAACAGCTAAAAGGGCCATAAGTATCCATAGGACCCATGTGAGCACAACCGTGTGTATTTGTGATCGTCTTACCAAACAAATCCAGCAGTTCGCGGCTTGTATAGGTGATATTTCCACTTGAGTCTGGGGCCTCGCTGATAATTTGGGCAGGGGTCGTGGCCCCTGTCCCCGGTCGGCCGCGGACTAGCGCAGACGGGCTTGGCTTAGGCGCGGCTTCGGCGCGCATCCGGCGCGCCCGCTGCGCCAGCCCGCTGCGCCGTCTGGCCGGAATACACATTTTATAGTGTGTGAGGAGGGTGGGAGGGCAGTGCGACTAGAGCGCAGCCCCAGCCCTACCTAAGATGGCGCCCACCTCCGCAAACAGCAATTCCCAAAAGACGGCTGGGCGAGGCAGGGCAAAGGAAGTATAGCGTGAAAGAAGGTGTCAGTGTACCTGTATCAATTCCCCAGCTAAAATCACTATTTAGAGCCCCCCAATTTAAAATATCATAAAAACGCTATATCGCCGTTTTCACACAGAAATTTACCAATACATATGCCAGGAGTAAAATCACTCGCAGCCCTAGTGTCTCTCACTAGGGAGAGCTCTAAAAGGCAGCGAGGGCTTGAAAAGACTGGCTCTAAATAGCCTGGGAGGGCGGGAGGGCAGCACAACTAGAGCGCCCACCTCCGCAAACAGCAATTCCCAAAAGACGGCTGGGCGAGGCAGGGCAAAGGAAGTATAGCGTGAAAGAAGGTGTCAGTGTACCTGTATCAATTCCCCAGCTATCCACTCAGCTGTCCACTCAGTTCATATATTTGGAATCCACCAGAGCCTGATTGTAATCTGTAGATTAATATAAAAGAAATTGTGCTTTAAGGAAATATTAACATAGGTCATCACATTACTAAATTTGTAGTTGGCCTGCACCCCCTCAGCTGGACTAGCGTGCCGCAATACTTGATTCAGTCCTCCCGTCATTCCTATTAATTATAGAAACTCGCTGCACCAACATGGCCAAAATGCAGCTACAATATGGGATGAGCCAGGCCTCCAAATCAAATAGTCTAAACTCCATGTGTTAATCTAATCAGCTGCTGTTGCGAGCTGAAGCGTTCCGGCGACCTTGGAAGTTAGCAAGTGGACGGTAGTGTACAGGGAGAACACATCAACACCAAGGATGGGTGTGGTAATTAGGTACAAACGCAATTTCTAAAGAGATCAGATGCTGTGCTAATGCGAGAAGAGGAGGTGGCATAAAAGCTGAAGTATTTGCTCACACTGTTGTTAACTGAAAATTGTAAATGAAACACAAAACGTCCTGCAGTGTTTATTCGGAAGCAGGGCCAACAGAACGTTCATCCGTATTAGTTTATTTCGAATTTCTGGTGCAACCTATTTTGTTTTGTAAAACAAAATGCACTATAAACAAAACACAAGTAATCCAGTAAAGAAATAAATTAAATCTTTGTGCAATTCATGCTAGCATTATAGTGAAATTGTGTGTCCTTTAAAGAATGCTGCAACAAATGTTTCTGAGGTTTGTCTTTCCTTTATTAGACAAACGATAGGAGACATATCTAAATACGTTTTGAAATATTATTTAAACTCAAGTGGGTTCCATCATCTGCAAGTGAGCAAGACTAAATCTTAGAGAGAGAGGCATAACCAAAAACGTTTATTTTTCTGTAAGCGTGAATTACACCAGGTTTGCGCCCCTTAATCAATCAATCAATCATAGGCATTTATATCGCGCACTACTTACCCGGAGGGTCTCAAGGCGCTTGGGGGGGGGGAGGGTCCGCTACTGCTCGAACAGCCAGGTCTTGAGCTTCTTCCTGAAGGAGAGGTGGTCTTGGGTCAGGCGTAGGTCGGTCGGGAGGGAGTTCCAAGTCTTGGCGGCCAGGTGAGAGAAGGACCTTCCTCCTGTTGTCGCTCTGCGGATGCGGGGGACGGCGGCGGGGGCGTGACTGGTCGAGCGGAGGTGGCGTTTGGGAGCGTAGAAGTTGAGGCGGTATAAGGTAGGGGTTAAGGATCAGAAGGGGATAAAGAACCACTGCTCAGGTTCATGGACATTTTTCCTTGAATGCCACTATATACATTTTTGAAATGTAAGAAGAATTATGCCATTGATTTTGAATATGATTTATTTATTTTTAAATGCATGCTAGTGATACTGCACGCCTCTTGCTAATTTACCCGAGGAAATGTCCAGCATCCTTGAGCAGCATTGGACGTTTTGTAGCACTGACCAGCAGAAGCAATGTTGCCTTAGATACTGTTAGCCATCGAGCTCAATGAAATGGTAGAGTTTAACATAGTACAATTTTTGTACAACCAATGGCTGCTTTGTCCCAAATGAATTAATGAACAATTATTCATTGATATGGCTGCACAAATCCCCCTTCAGTTGGGTAATCAACATGAAATTTAAGCACTATCTGAAATAATATTAATAAATATATGATAATAATTGAGCACTAGACGCCACCATGTCAGGAATGCACCTGATGTTAACTGTGCGCTCATTGCTGTCTCACTTAAAATGCTCACCATGCCATATGTCTGTACTGTGCCCAAAGTGCCCTGAAGTCCCTTAAAAGACAGTATGCTGGCACCATAGGAAGAGAACAGTTTGGCGATAGGTATTGGTGGAATCTCGTTGACGGTCACTGGGTGCTGTTGTGTGACCCACACCATGAATCAATCAGGCACACTTTGCGAGGGAGCATCATTTCCTTTACAAATTCTCCAACTGCTCTAATGTCTCCTACTTAATATGAATCACATTAACACAACAGCGATGCAAGTTGCCAGGAATACATAACAACTCATTTCAATGATTGCTCGCGCCTCGCAGCATTGAGCCGAAAGCCTATTTCTGTTGATC